>NC_139245.1:34483106-34936160 GCF_977018435.1 Lepisma saccharinum | reverse complement strand
GTTGTTTGCTTTTTTTTCTTAGATCTTTATTTGTTTATTTGATAAGTATTTTTTATTTTTTGAATTTTAATTACTTTAATTTTACATTAACTAACATATTTTACTTTAACAAAAAAGAATTTACTCTAGTATAAAAACTTCTACTAACAAAAATGTACTATTATAACTTTTAATTTTAGAAAATTGTATTTTTAAAACTTTAACTTTGAAAAATTGATTTTTAATTACTTTAATTTTACATTAACTAACAAATTTTACATTAACAACAAAATAATTTGTCCTAGTATAAAAACTTCTACTAACAAAAATATACTATTATAACTTTTAATTTTAGAAAATTGTATTTTTAAAACTTTAACTTTGAAAAATTGAATTTTAACACACTTTGACTTTAACAATGTACTTTGAATTTTTATATGTAAAATAATATTAAAAAATAAAAAATACTTATCAAATAAACAAATAAAGATCTAAGAAAAAAAGCAAACAACCTAAGTCAAATTCAAGCAGCAAGAGGAATACACAGAAACCAACATGACATCCAGAAAGAAAAATCAGTAGTCACACCCATAGCACAGTTTAAAAAACTACATAGCTGAAACCTTAGAGAAACATAAAACTGCAAACACAATATATATCTAGATTCTTCCAAGGCATAGGATAGAATAAAAACATGGCTTGCTTATGGACAAACTCAACAACATAGGAATAAAATAGACAAGCAATCCTTTTTTCAGTAGAAAATTCCAATTACTCAAGTAAGCTACATCATACGTAGTACATAAGAAGAGCAAATTAACATCATCAGCAGTAAACCATCATGCAACTTCTACCTGCTGAAACAACTAAGTGAGTATAATTTATCAGAAAAATGCCTACATTTCAGCCTAATTTACCTCTACATTAATAATACTACAAGAATACTAAGGGTTCAAAAGTGAACACTACGAATAATGTTCAGACTAAAGTATAGGGCATCTTGCAAAGGATTATTACTCCCTACATCTGCAAGTCAATAACAATTATTCTAAATACTACGAACTTGGACAAAATATAGTCAAATACACAACACAAGAAGGAAAATAATTACAAGTAAAACAGCAGACACTCAATATCTAAAAACAATCATGTAAAAATATTCTACAACAAACTGCCTCATAACATAAAACTGCTAAGTCCCCAAAACATATACAAATACAATCAATAAAAACTACTTGAAAAGGGAAAACTGACTACAGTCTCACAGAGTTGATGTAAAATAACAGCAAAACTTAGAAGCATGCACAGTCAATAGTGCTCAATTTGCATACAATTCACATGCAAACTATCATGGAAAGGTTCAAAACAGTCTCCCAGCTCAGTTCTCATCTATACTTGGACAACAAAATCCTACAACAAATACTCAGAAATCCTACCTTTCCTACCCTTGCTTAAATAGCTAAAGTGCAATCTTCATACTAAAATATTGAAAAAAGGCATATCTATTTACAGAAAAGTGTGTACACATGTGTTTGTCTGCGTGTACTCTTAGATAAATTGATAAAAAAGCAATATAGTTATAAATCAAAGACTATACCTAATAATATTAATTTCAAAATAAGGTGATAGAAAAAAGATCTAATAACTACAGTATAAGCTTTTAATTTTTGTTAATTACAAAAAAATAAAAGTTAAATACAGTAAATAAACTTGATCCCTTACATTGAAAAAGAAACATAAATTGAGAGTATTTGAAAATAAAATCCTTAGGAAAATATTTGGGCCTAAAACAGATGAGGAGACAGATGAGTGGAGAAGGTTACGTAATTTAGAAGTACATAATTTGTATTCATGTCCAGATATTATTAGAATGATTAAATCAAGAAGACTTAGGTGTGTAGATCATATGGTACGAATGGGAGAGGAAAGAAGAGTATACAGGATTCTTGTTGGGAAACCTGATGGTAAAAGATCAATAGGAAGACCAAAACAAAGATGGAGGGATAATGTAGAGATGTACCAAAAGGAAATTGGTAGGGAAGGAAAGGAGTATATAGATGTTGCTCAGGACAGGGACAGATGAAAGGCATGTGTTGCTGCAGCCATGAACATTCGGGTTTAAAAAACTAGAGAGTTAGTTAGTTATACATTAAATAAGCATAATATTTGGATTGTAAGTAGAGAATATAACAAATGTACAATGCATTGTGCGAAAACTGTCAACTTTGCATTATAAGCAGAAAATTAAACCAGTTTGCCCTAGAAATACATTTTAAAAATAGCCCAAAATAGCATGCGTAATAGAAAATTAAGAAAACTTTCTGATGCATAAAAGTACTGACTAGTGCTGAATGACTCAATTACTGTAAAATATTATTCTCTGATTCAAGTAATTTAACTGTAAACATTATCTTTTGTGTGTAAAATATAATTGTTAGTTGAACTGATAAGTACAAATATTAACTTTATACGCCTTCATACACTCTAAATAACATAACTTTGATACATAAATTAGTAACAATTTGTTAAAAATTAAGTTAAACTGTAGAATTGTTTTCTTAAATAAATATAAAGTAGTAAAAATACTAAACAAATAATTCCTTCTTTTCCTATTTAAAGGATGCCAAACAGTGTAAACCAGTTGTTAGTGGCTAAATAACATAAAATTTGAAGGCAGTAACAATATTTTTTAAAAAATACTGTTTTTTACCCAACTTTGTGAATTAAATACTAGTACATTTTGTCAAATTATAAATAAAATATACCTATTTCTTTGGTATTTGTACTAAAGTGAAGAAAATGTTACTAAAACTTGGCTAGTACAGTAAATCTGAGAGTTTTAGCTTTATTTGTCCGTAACTGGATATAATTGTAACTTGTTAATCTCGCCAAACACAATATTTACCTCAATTTTGGAAGCTAGCTGAACTTTAGCGTTTCGAATTACATATAGTGAAGGCCTCTATAGTGGAAAAATACACCCAGTCTGTAAAAATTTAGAAATGTTGTCTCCTTCTCTGTCGAACCAGACCAAGAGTGTTCTCAAGTGTTTCAATATATTTCTTAACATAACTAACTTTTCAAAAAAAGAATACCTTGTGCCCAGATAGCTTAGTTGGTATAGCGTTAGGCTTTTAACCTATCTGTCCAGGGTTCGAGTCCCTGTCTGGGCGATTACAATTTTTAAATTTTGTCATCGGATCTTTTGCAACAGTAAGTCGTGAGTAAGCTTTTAAGTTTCTCAATTATCAGCATCTTTAGCTAACAGTACAGCATAATCAGTATTATTATGATAGAAATGTTCTGGTGGAAGAACCTACACCTACTGTAATATCTCTGTGGTATTAACTTACATGCAGCCCATAACTTTTGGGATTGTTTCTCCTCCGTTACATTTCCTGGCCATTTACCCTTAGCGTCGCGATTAGCCTCAGAAGCAAAAAAAGCTAAATCTTATATTTGTTCTTTTTATATCTCTGAAACCACCTATACTATAGAACTACATTTAATGAATTTTGCAGTCTTCCTGTTTGATCTGTTAAATAATCCAGTCGATAAAAATATACTTGCATAAAAAAATATGTTTTTCAGATACTTTAATCGGGTAATCTGCTTTTGCGTACTTCCTCAGAAATAGAGTTCTTGCTACATTTACATAAATCGAAGTCTAGTTAGAGTTGGCCTGTAAGTGCTTCTGGTACATGTAGTTACTTGAAAAAGCAAATATTGGGTGTATAACAGATAGCATTCTTGTGAAACAGTAAAAAATTAACCTCATTTCCTCGTAGCATTAGCTGTAAATGCTTCTTGCAGGTTAACAAAGCTCTGGCGTGTGGGCCTACATCACCTAAAATCCTTTGTAAGGTTCGTGTTGTCCTATAAATTGTCGATATACATACTAAGTCCCTAGTTACAGCCTAAGCTTTTAGCTTCAATAAATGTATTTTAGTCCTCGGAGACATATATTGATCTTAGAGTAAAAAATAAACCTCGTATAATAAACCAAATGGAAATAACCCAAATGTTGATGCACCCAAAAACCAGTAATACTTCAAAAATACCTTGAAAAACGCCATAAGGCTAAATTATTCTTCTAGCATAGAGAAAAGTTTAGCAAGTGGATCTATGGTCTATATAGTCAGTTGTCTGTGAACTTCGTCTTGTCCTGTGAATTGTCAATATATTGATAAATGGTTATATTTTTTTTTTTAAAAAAAAAAGGAACAATGCTGGTAAGCGTCCAGTTATGGACCCATCGGTAAAGAAATTTCAGTCTTTATAGACACACAATAATTTTCGTTACACTAAAAATTTGGCCTCGTATAAAGGTAAATAGTCGAAATGATAAACATTTCGTGTACTTTATCCAGTAAGCCTTAGCTAGAAATACAATAACAGCGTTACAGACATAAAAATTAAGCAAGCTTTAATATTCTAGTGGCACATAATAAATACAAAATATCCTTTAAAATACTCTGACAAATAGTTGTGGGTTATCTGAGATCAAAATTTTCAAGCCCTCTCTCCTGCATAAATAGGCTCTAGAATTCACTAAGCCTCAAAATAATATTGGGTACATAAAATAAAAAGCAGATGGAGAGTGATGCTGATCGCATCATCTCCAAACAGCAAAAACAAAAGTATATGGATGGAGCCCTACCTGGTATATTTAGAAAACTTTACCTAGTATAAAAGTAACAAAATACTCAGCAAACTCTAAAATAAACAAGCTTTCCTACGTAGCAGGCGTAACCTGCCCTAAAGAAATACATATAGAAATACAGAACCAAAGATAGCATAGTGGAAATCAGTAAACCCTAATAATAATAATAATAATAATAATAATAATAATAATAATAATATTATATTCTGTGGCTTACATTTTAGGTAAAAGTACTTTTTCTTTAGTGTTTTTGAAAAAATTAAATAAATACTAAACTCTAAATTAAAAATTTGTAAATGTATATATGATACGAAACAAAATAAATACAAATTAATACATACCCTGCAAAAAAATCAGTAAAAAAGTTGAAAACATCTCTTTGTGCATCCAAAATATAATAACAAATCCTTCCTGACTGGATTAAATTGTGTTATTTGAGTAATAATAAGCCTAAACTTGTAAAATAAAAGGGTAGAACTTGTCAAAACATACTTTTGCATCCAAAATATAATTCAAAACACATCTAAATTGTGTTATTTGAGTAAACTAGAGAATAATACTGTAAACTTGGAAAAAATATCTCTCTCTCTCTCTATCTGTGTGTGTGTGTGTGTGTGTGTGTGTGTGTGTGTGTGTCTTTGAGAGTCCAAAATGTAATAAAAGACACGATCAAATCGTGCTATTTGAGTAAATATTAGGCTAAACTTGTAAAATAAACAAATAAAAGTTGAGAACACACACTTTGTGTGTCGAAAATGTAACTAATAATCTTTCCTGAACAGATAGAATTGTGTTATTTGAGTAATAATAAGCCTAAACTTGTGAAATAAACAGATAGAAGTTGAGAACACACACTTTGTGTGTCGAAAATGCGACTAAAAGTCTTTCCTTAATAGTATAAATAGTGTTATTTAGGTTAAAAATAGGTATAAAGTTGTAAATAATAAGTTAAAAAGTTGTAAAAAATGTCTTTGTGAGTCCAAAATTTAATAAAAAATATTGCCTGAATAGTATAAATAATGTTATTTGAGTAAAAATAAGCCTAAACTTGTGAAATAAACAGATAGAAGATGAGAACACACACTTTGTGTGTCGAAAATATAACTAAAAGTCTTTCCTTAATAGTGTAAATAGTGTTATTTAGGTTAAAAATAGGTATAAACTTGTAAAATAATAAGTTAAAAAGTTGTAAAAATATCTTTCTGAGTCCAAAATTTAATAAAAAATGTTGCCTGAATAGTACAAATAGTGTTATTTTGGTAAAAATTAACATAAAGTTGTAAAATAATAAGTTAAAAATTGAAAAATGTTTTTTGTGAGTGCAAAATTTAATAAAAAATGTTGCTTGAATAGTACAAATAGTGTTATTTGAGTAAATATTAGGCTAAAGTTGTAAAATAATAAGTTAAAAGTTGAAAAATGTCTTTGTGAGTGCAAAATTTAATAAAAAATGTTGCCTGAATAGTACAAATAGTGTTATTTTGGTAAAAAAATTAACATAAAATTGTAAAATAATAAGTTAAAAGTTGAAAAAAATGTTTTTGCGAGTCCAAAATTTAATAAAAAATGTTGCCTGAATAGTACAAATAGTGTTATTTTGGTAAAAATAAGGATAAGCTGTGAAAATGTTTGACATAAAGTCAAAGTTTGGTAAAAAATGTTGCCTGAATAGTACAAATAGTGTTATTTTGGTATAAATAAGTATAAGCTGTGAAAATGTTTGACATAAAGTCAAAGTTTGGTAAAAAATAAACTCAAAATTAAGTTAAATAGCACACAGTAACATACATTTACTACCTAAATCAATAATCAAAGGGTCCTAGGTTCGTTACCCCGTGATAAAAGCAAATGGTGAAAACTGTAGGCCCTGTCCCTAATAGCTCTCCCTTCTTCATAGTACAGATAAAAAAACCCTGCGCTAAAGCGTCCTGTGCCTTGGAGGCAAACCTGAGCGGAATATTAATTGGCGGCGGAAACCGCATAGCTTCAGAGATTTGACCCTTGCTGCGCATTCTCAGACATTCTTTGTTGTCTGGTTGAATCCCTCCCCTGCCCTACAGTATTGCATAGCTTTCCCCTGTTCTTGCGTACTGGTTAACCTTGGAAAAACCGGTTCTGAAAATCTACCGACGCGTTCTCTGATTGGTGAATCAGGTTCTCGCGTTCTTTCTTTGTTGTGGCGTTCTGACGTCATTTGACCTTGACCGCTCTTCCCCCAAATTCCTTTCGCCTCTACCTGCGCGGAATATTAATTCTTTCTCTCTGTCTGGCATCAGAGCGGAGTCGAGATTCTGAGACAGTATTCTGTCTAGCGTCTGAGACCATCGTGTTTCATACAATAATAACATAATGAAATTATTACATAGTACTAATTAATAATATTACATATCGCGGGTTCGAGTACCGGGACCGTCTTCTTTCGTACCATTACCACCGTTCATAGCGGTTCATAAACCATAGAAAGCTTATTTTCAATATTATAAACATTAATATTATCGATTTATACATTACATACTTTGCAATAATGAATATAAAAACATATGCATAGCGTTTAGTACCTCTAATTACCTTCTATATACATATTTTTCATAAAATAAATAATTATATATTCATAAAAAGTTATAAACATGCAAATACATAAATGTAAAGTATTCTAAGTACATGCAAATAAATTCTAAGTACCTGCAAATTAATTAAAACCTGTGCAAATTAGTTATAAATACGTGCAAATGAATTGCGAATATTAAACGCCCGAGGGCACAAACATCCACTGGCGTAGATATCTACTACTATCCAGAATGTTTTAGTTTCACTAGAAGAAAAGTTACCGATATTATTATTAGTTTCATTAACAAACTCATCAAATATATCCGTAGTAGTTACAGTATCAGAAACAGAAAAGTGTATGTTTACGTATATTTTTTATTTGCTTTAATCAAACTGTTCAAATATTTTACAGGGCCATTTACAAGAAAAAGCCTTTGTATAAAAAATATATATGTATGTGCATGATGCCAAAAACCATGCAAGCAATTTTAAGCATGTTTTTAACAAAATAAAAGAATCAGATTTTAAATAAAAAATCAACAACAATGATTTTTTAAAAAATAAAAATCATGGTTTTTATCCACCCTGACGGTAACACACCGACTATTTGCGTTCGTCACATAAATCTGTGACAAGCCCCTTAACGAGAACAGAATGTTGAACAAAGCTCTTGGATGAATGGAGATAGTTCTAAAATGCATTCCCTTCTGTAAAAATAACAGAGAGATCAGATTATTCAGGTCGGTAAGAAAATATTGATCTCATGGCTGTTATACGTCTTCTAGTTTGTGGACAAAATATATATTGCTGTCATTTGTAATAATTATATATAATTGTTATTCTGTTTGTGATATCTAGATGTTCGGGAAAAGGCACATAAGTCACAAACTGTTATTTCTGAGTCAATTAAAGAAAATATTATAATTTTATATTGGACATGTGTGAATGTAAATATTCTAAATAGTTATAATCCAACATGTCTATCATGTTTGCTGTAAACTTGTTCCCGGACAGGCTTGATATTTTACCCTGCTTGCGATGACGTCAGATAAAGTTACATACCTAATATCCCCACCTTTTAACCTTGAAACTATGAAAGTTTCAATGTGTTTGAAATATAAAGTAAGGAGTATAAAGTTGTGATAATGGGATATGTTGTGTTGTAAAATTTGATGCGTAGCACGATATTTATGTGTTATACAGATAAGTAGGGAGCATGTTAAAAGTAGAGAAGTACATATATCAAAATCCTTTAAAACTTGAATTGGTTTATACAGTGCGTTCGAAAAGTCGCCGCACTAAACGTTTGAGAATTTTTTGATCATAGTTTATTAAACTTGTTAAAGTAATGAATATATATACACATTTGTTAACTATATCTTGAACTACACAAAAAAATAATTGGTAAACTAAATGTGAGTAATAGTGCAATCTCTGAGTACAGTAAGACACCGACAAGACGGCAAACCACTTTCCGCGCGTTGAGTTGACTTCATTTGATTTGCTTTATTTTACTTATCTTTTGAGCCACTTTTTGGCTAATTTGCAAAGATGAGGATGAGTGATGATATGATGAAATTGATGAATGGACACTCACAAACATCCATGCCCAGGCCGGGATTCGAACCCGGGACCCTTGGCGTCGTAACGCGATTTGCAAACCACTTGAAATACACAGAAAGAATATTGAATCTAAATTTGAAACAATCATCCATTGCGGATTTAGCTGGTGCCGGATCATCGGGAAATAGGCTTCTCCATTTTTCCACACATCTTTCATATCAGATACTCAAAATATGCTTCTTCCAACATAGAGATTACCTGTGTGCGCGTAAAGATTAACGCCCACTGAGACGATGAGCAACGTGGCAAGAGAACGCAACAGACCCGTTTCCGGCGTCTCAGTGGGCGTTAACCTTTAAGATAACCTGCAGACGTCTGGCACGGAAATTCCGGCTTCGGTTCTTGCGTGTTAACCTGTAGTGGGCGTTACACCATTTGATTTCAATAAAAGCAGACAACAGAAGTTTTGTAGCCGCCTTTCTCCACGTCTCAGTGGGCTATGTGCTTAAAAGGGATTGTTGGCAAACTGATTGTAAGTCTCACACTGAGGACTGTAACAGCGGCACTGCTCCAAATATAACATAAACTCGCAGTGGCGCAGGAACGGGCTGGGGGTACATTGAACCCCCTCAAATGTTTGAAGGGTTTACTGTACCCCATAAATCCGCAAATTCAATAGTAGCCCCCTGAGATAATTTCACAGACGCAAGGTGCTACTGGTAAAATAACCTATTCCCAATTCACTCAATTAAAATATTTATATTGTTTATAACTTAAACATTATATTTCTTACCTCAGAAAGTCAAACCATTGTAAACTTATTCTACTACATTCTGCCTGCTACTAGTTAGTTCATTGACCTGCGTTCTTGGAAACCTCCTTAAGGAGATGAAAATTGTTTACAATGTGTGTGGAACGATGGAATCAGACAAAGATTACTCTCAGAAAATCACGCTCCAGAAGAATTCTCTTTTGCGTAAGGGGGGCTATAGTTTTCTATTGAAGTGGTCGCGTCGATTCGAAGATAAGATACAAATCTTCATCAGAAGAGTATATGAGTTTTTCAAATGGAATTTTTCGAAACGAAATATTTACACAAGCGAGATACTATCGACCAACTTGGGGGTACAATTTACTCCTGTACCTGTACTCCATCCATAATTTTCATAACTTTGTAAGAGGGTGTTCGATAAACTACACGTAAAGCTATTATACATATTAAGACATTATTTGAAAATACAGATGGTACTGAGACAACAGAAAGTGTGTTTCCTCTCAAATTTCGAGACGAGACTGAAATAAATCTCTGCAAAATCAAAGCGAGACGAACTCGTACCCCCGACGAGCGGGACGCTTGGGTGGTAGGATCAAAGGATGCCGCGACACCCCCGGCGTTAGCTGGGAATTGGCAAGTCAACTGGTGTCTCCTATGCAGGGACGGCAGGTTAGGAAGGAACGGTCCTGGTACTCCCAGTCAAACCGGGCAGATAGAACTTGAGTACCTATCAGCCGAAGGGATTGGACCAGGTAGGTTCTTCTTCTTCTTTCTTCTCCCTCCTGGAATGGCTTCTAATCTTCAGGCTGGGAGTCCAGTTTACCCTGGATGTTTGCCCGTTGACATCAGGGAGCCAAACTCACCTCGGCTTTGAAGAAGCCTCGGCTTTCAACCTCGTCGTTAATCTTTATTCAAGTACCAACATTTAGTTGCAACCTTGCATGGATAATGTTTTATTACATAACATAACAAAATATGAGAATTTGGGTATTAGGCTTTACCTACCCTACTTCTCAAGGTGATATCATTGACTTGTTGCAACTGTCGCAAACCGGGAAATAGCTAGTGTTCACATAAAAAAGGGGACAAAACAGTAACACAAGAAACATTAAGGTTTCAAGGCCTCAGCCAGGTGTAGAATCACCTGTTGCCGTTGTGTGGAGTCCGATGCATCTCGGATCTGCTGTAATCCCTTTAGAAGCGTGATGGGCCCTGGGAGAACGTCTGGCTACGTCGTTTGTAGTCCTGTTGGCCCGAGGCTCTTCTTTAACCTTCTTGAATAGAGGGAAACCTCTATAGCTGGCGTAGTGATGTTGTGTGCAATTAGCGCACGTCGGTGGTATAGCTTGATCCTTCTTTGGCAGTCAGAAAATAAGTGGGCCCCTGCGCATTTAACACACCGGGGCTGGGCGAAGCAGTGGCGTTGTCCATGCCCGATCCTCTAGCATTGCAATATTTGTGACGAGCAATACTTTCCGACTCGAATCGAATACATGCTGTTATGATCAAGCCTGTAAATGAGTTGGGATTTCGGTAAATTAAGCAGAACGACCCACAATAGAGGTAATAGTCGTCTGGTCGAAGTGCTACCACAGGAAGCTTGGTCCGTATTGTTCCGTTACTGCTGCCGTCGAACTGGGGCAGTAAGGCGACTCACACTATGGATTTGGTAGCGATAGCGGGCTGTCAAAACTTCGTACACGGCATCGGTGGAAACATCCACCGGAATCTAACGAATGATCACTTTTAGCTTCGCTGCAGCGGACGAGCCGTAAGCATATTGGAGCTTCTTGTTGTGAAGGTATTCACGAACAGTCATGAAATCCCTCTGGTCGCACGTGTGAACTCTGCAACATCCTCTGTTGTAGGTAAAAGTAGCTCCGACCTTGAGGAGTTCATCTAGTTGAGTAGCTATCAAAGCGCTTGTCGTACCAAATACGGAAATACAGGGGGATCTGTATGTCTTCTCAGTTGGAGTGTCTTCAGGTTGAACACCTTTAATTAATTAAATATCTCCCAGTTACTTTTTATGTATTAGGTCCAGTATTTAAAAGATGACAAAAGAATCTAATATTTTGCATTTAAAATGCAAACCAATTTTCCATCAGAACTTTCTTTCTCAGATTCTTCAATTGTTGTCGCATTCTAATTTTGTCATCTAGGTTATGATTAGGTTATGAATGTGTATTATTGCATAAACATTAATTTGTGTAATATATGTAAATTTTGTCCATGTTATTCGCCATTTTAGATCAAAATGTCATTGGATATACAGATTTTGAAATGGTCTAGACACTTGTTGGACCAAAATGCTGAATGCTTATTCGCAAATTCTTGACAATGCGCAACTACGACGCCAGGGGTCATGGGTTCGAATTCTGGCCTAAGCATGCATGTTTGTGAGTGTCCACTCATCAATTTAATCATATAATCACTCATCCCACATCTTCGTAAATTAACCAAAAGTGGCACAAAAGGCGAACTAATATAAAGGAAATGAAAATGCAATTGACAATGTTCAATAAATATTCTCCATTTAAAGCAGTATAAGTCCTCCTCCGTAGTCGAGCGGGTTAAGGCGTTCACTCGTCTTGAGATCGTTTGCTGCGGGACGGCGTAGGTTCGAATCCGGCTCTGGTCGGAATTTATTCGGCCTACGTATAGGGCCGGTGGCAACCCACCATCGTGAGGAAATTGGGGAGCTCCGAGTGAGTGAGCCTAATCCGGTCGAGACGATCTACTATAACGGCTGGAGATACGTCGGGCTGACCCCCCGACTATTCCAATACTGGTTGAAGATCTCCACGCTTAGAGGTGACGAAGGAAAGCGTGGGAGGGAGACCGGCAGTCGGTAGGTAAGCCAAGGCCCTTCATGGGCTGTCGCGCTAAGGATTATTATTATTATTATTATTATTATTATTATTATTATTATTAAAGAAGTATAATATTGTTAATTAAGATGATTTGTCATCAGATATCTTGCAGGTGCAGAATATATTTATTGTATGTTTAAACAGAGAAAAAGTTCATTTGTTTGAATTAATAAAAGCTTGCTTTTGGTAACCATCAACATAAAAATTTGTTACTTTTACTAGGAAATATTGAAGAAATTTTTGGCAACTCCAAGGAAATGTGCACAATTACCGTATTCTCGCGTCTATAAGCCGCACTTTTTCCCCCGAAAAGTGGACCAAAAAATGGGGTGCGGCTTATACACGCGAATGATAAGAAAAGCATGTGCGGCTTATGCACGCGAATGAAAGAAAGTACAGCTACTTCTAGGATACTAAAATACGTACGTTGATTTGTTATCTTTATCACATAACGGATTCATTAACAGCAAATCCAACAACAATGCATCTGTAGCAGGCTTTACAACAATATGATATCTTATCTTTAAATATTTTTTTGCAACAATATGATCATATCTTATCTTTGAACACGAATCATCCTTACTGTCGTATTGATCTGGAAACCATTCAGTAAAGTGAAGTTGTTAAAGAAGGTTGTGGGCCTGAGGCCAAGCTTGGTACTATCAAAGGGAGGATGTCTGGCAGAAGAATCAGCTACGATGCTCATTTTAAACTTCAAGCGATACGATATGCTGAAGGAAACGGCAACAGATCTGAAGCGCGATATTACGATGTGGACGAGTCTAACATTCGTCGATGGAGAAATCAGAAGGAACAACTTGCTGCAACAAGTGGCAAGAGAAAGACATTTCGTGGAAAAGGAGCCAAATTTCCACAGGTAGAAGAAGAAATTTTTTCCTTTGTAAATGAGAGAAGTAGTGCTGGCTATGCTGTAACCGTAGACATGATACGTTTTCAAGCTCGTGAGGTAGCTTCAAAGTTAGACATCAGTCGTCAAGCTTTCCGAGCTAGTGCGGGATGGTGTTCACGTTTTATGCGTAGGAATAGTTTATCGCTTCGCCGTAGGACAATTGCGCAACGTTTCCCTGCAGACTTTCATCAGAAAATTGTTAAATTTCACAAATACGTGATTCGAATGATTATAGCTTGTCTCAGATCGGCAACGCGGACGAAACACCTATTTACTGGGACATGCCTATGTCCAGCACAGTTGCACCGAGAGGCTTGCACACCGTATCGATCAAGACCACGGGTGGAGAGAAACAACGATGGACTGTAATGTTGGGTGTTCTCGCGGATGGAAGGAAACTACCACTGTATGTTGTGCTGAAGCGTAAGAATGTGCCAAAGGAGGCATTTTTTTCCGCCGGATATTATCATACGTGCCCAGCAGAAAAGATGGATGGAAGAAGATTTGATTGATTGATTTAGTTTATTTTACTTCACGTTTTGTGCCTCTTGGCTAGTTTGCGAAGATGGGGATGAGTGATGAAATGATGAAATTGATGAATGGACATTCACAAACGACCAAGCCCGACCGGAATTCGAACCCGAGACGCTTGGCGTCGTAGCGCGATGTGCTTTCCACTCGGCCACAGGGTCGGGCCGGATGGATGGAAGAAGAACTGGTGTTGGACTGGATAGACAGTGTGGAATAGAAGGTCTGGTGCATTGCTGAAGCAAAAGAGTTTGCTGGTCACCTAACAGACAGAATACAGACAAAATTCCAACAGTTGTAAACGGATGTAGCTGTGATTCCTGGGGGTCTAACGTCTGTACTGCAGCCCCTAGACGTTTGTGTAATTCGCTCGTTTAAAGCTACGTTCCGGCGTCTGTATAATGACTGGATTAGTGCAGCAAACCACGAGCTTACAGCAACAGGAAAGATCAAACGTCCGACTGTCAAGCAAGTGTGTGAATGGATTCTGGCAGCATGGGAAAGTGTAAAGTCGGAGACAATTGTGAAGGGTTTTCTGAATTGCGGCATATCCAATGCCCTAGAAGGTACCCAGGATGAAATGTTGTTGGATGATGATGTTAGTGATGAAGATGGCAATACCTCTTGTGCAGAAAATGTTTCAACGAGTAGCAGCAACGACAGTGAATAAGGGCTTTGAGGACTCAAACTGAATGATACGGTATTAATATGTAGATCATTGCGCTAAAATAAAGGTTAAAATAGTTTTAAAATACTTACTTGAAATTGGCTACCTACGCAAAAAAAAAAGTCAATCGTGTGGCTTATACACGAGAAATTTTATTTTCCTGAAATCTAAGGCCAAAAAAGGTGGTGCGGCTTATACACGCGTGCGGCTAATAGACGCGAGAATACGGTACAAAGAAGTTCTGGTGAGCGAACATTTATTGTCAGCCATTGTTTCAAAAACTTCCAAGGGATATTGATACTTGTGATCTTTCATGGAAACCATGATGCCCCATGGCTCAAATTTCATTACAAGTACATAACATTACAAATAGGCAAATGGGCATCTGATGGGCGCATGATTGCTTGGCTATATAAGATCTGTGAACTAGATGAGAAAAATCTCACAGCTACAACAAAATACGGTGGGGGATGGGTAATGGTGTGGGGCTTTAAGAGTGCCAATGGTGTTGGGGATTTGTGTTTCATTGATGGTACAATGGACCACACACGTTACATCAATATTTTGAAGGTGCACCTATCCAACACGATGAACATTATGGGGCTTACTGGTGGCTACATGTTCACCCAGGACAATGACCCGAAACATTCTGCCCTCAACACCAAGCTCTGGTTATTGTACAACACCCCACGCTGGATGCAAACAGCTCCCAAATCACAAGACATTAATCCTTTCGAGAATGTATGGCATATTTTCGAAGAAAGAATCCAAGAACACCACATTTTCAACAAGAACGACCTCAAGCGCGTCTTGTTAGACGAATGGGGCAAATTACCCTACAAACAACACACAAGGATGTCGAAGTGCATCAAAGCGAATTTGATGCACTTTTAGTGCATCAAATGACACATCTAGACGTGTAATCTTGGATTGTTGGAAATTGTCTCCGGGTTTGATACACTTTCACTGCATCAAATGGAATATCGACTGTGGAGCGTGTCTTTTGATGCACCCTAGTGTGTCAATTGCCAGTCCGGTAGGATTTTATGCATCTAAATGCATATTTTTCAAGTTATACATTTGTATGCATAATTCATACAAAGCAATTGTTCGGTGATTTTACTTACCTTATACAGATAATAAATTTTGATATTACGAAAATATGAAAGGCATTTTGAATTCATAAGCTCCCTAATTGATCGAAGTAAAAGGTATAAAGTATCAAGGAAAAAGTAAATATATTTAAATTAACTAAATTATATTTCATAACTTAAATGTGAAAATTGGTTACTCGTACATGTACAAGTCACTAATAATGCATTTTTGATGTATTGTTTCAGCACTGTAAATAGATTGAACTCTTTGATCTATCACAGCATTGTAAGGGTGTGAGCAGGATTTTCTCCTCGGGGAAAGGGGAGGGGTCACATCTTGCCCTCCAGTCATAGAAACTTAAAATTTCAGCTATATTATTGATCTGGGAGGACACGTTCCGGTACTCTTCAAATAAGTTTGTTCTTTAATTTATTATAAAAACTACTCAAAATATTCTGCAATGTTCATAAATGAAAACGTGACAGAAAAAATGGGCTGGTTATTACGCGTATTATTATTTTACAAATCATAAGATTGAAATTATATTGGAAATACTTTGGTGTTGTTAACAAGTTCAGACTCGTGTACGTTATTTAGGTAGAAACTAGATTCGCTTTGCTTCTTTCCATAAGCATATATCACTTTCTCCATTAACAGTTCTGTGGCTTCTTGTACTTTTTCACGACATACAGATATGAAAGACACCTTAATCTGCTCCGCGGCGGTGCGATTATTACATCGCGCTACGACGTCAGGGATCTCGAATTGGAACCCCGGACTGGGAATTTATTTTGTGCGTGTCTCTTCATCAATCTTATCATATCATCACTCATCTCCATTGTCGGGATTAGCGAAAAGTGTAAGAAAAGCGACGCTAATAACACAAATCAAATAAAGACACAGAAGATTTTTGGTGCATACACTTACACCATGACCTCTCTAACATGATGTCAGTAACACCCCTATTTTTTTTTCGCAAAGGTCCAACTTAATTATTATTACTCCAAACCCCTCCCCCTTCCACCCGACAGGTACGGAAAATTCTTTGTAAACAACCCCTAGGTGACTGACTCATCAATGTAACGGAAATTCTTGAGGGTCGCTGGCTGACGCTATGCGCTGAGTACAACTTTCACCACCAGAAGCAAGCGTTCCGTTTTCGTAGTTGACGTGGGGTCGTGTGAAGTTGTGATACACACACTTGGTTTTCGAGTGTTTTGTGTAGTTGTATGCAAATTTCACAAGGAGAGAAGAACTACAGATTTTCGTACTAAGAAAAGTAAGTATCTATGCAAGTTTTTCGACAAATTTTATTTTATGGTTTTCTTTTTCCGTTGAAGCTCTGTTTTCACTGCCATATTCCAAACCCATGAATAAACAAAAATCACGTGTTCAGCTCAAACGATTGAACTAAAATGGAAGATCAGCTTCAGGACCCAATATTTAAAATAGCACAGTAGTTTCACACTAAACTTCGTTGTCACTGTCATCTAGAGTTGCAAAAACTACAAGTCTTAGGCGTGAATTCCATGTATCTTTGCTCTTGTTATCTGCCTATTTCATAATTTATTTTTGCAATTGAGGACAACCCCAGTGTCGTGAAGCATAAACATGATTTTACTTGACACTTGTTACTGTAATAAGGAAAAGTTTCCTTCTCACTCCTATTCCACTTTTCTTTGTGTATGTCTTTTCTTGTATATTGTCCTTTCTAGTTTCGGATCTACTTTTCTCATTCTAGAACCTCCTCCTTCCTGTTCACTTCCTCTCTTCTCGACAATTTCTTCTTCTAAATTTTTCATCATATTTTCGGTCTGTTTCTTCTTTATTCTTTCTTTCCATTAATATTTTACTATTCCTCTTCCTTCTGCCACTCTTTCTGCTTACGTTATTTCTATATATCTCTTCCTTCCTCGCTCCTCAATTTCTTTCTCTGTTTTTTTCTATTTCTGTTTGCTCTTTTTCACTTCCTCCTCTCTATCTCGCTTTTCTAGCTCTATGTCGTTCATTTCTCTATTCCTTTTTCTTTCTCTTGTTCCTCTATTTCTCTTCGCTTCCCTACTTATTTTATTTACCTCTTTCTCTCTCTCGCTTCTCTATATGCACAGTGCTTAGGATCCCACCGTAAACTGTGGACCCAGTTTCGATCAGGCTATATGTACAGTCACGGACACTGCTGGGTTGTAATGATTCCATTGAAAGTCAATGCGTTCATTACAACGCAGAACTGTCCGTGACTGTCCATCAAAAACAACAAAAAACAATTGCCTTCCCCTCCTGTCTCCCCCCCCTCCGTGTGTGTGTGTGTGTGTGTGTGCGCGCGCGCCTCGCTCCTCTCTTTCTTTATCTATCCCTCGCTTGTAATTATCTTCTCTTTCCTTCACTCTGTCTACCTTTTCAATTATCTCCCTTTCTCACATTCCCTGACGCTTCTTTTATCTCTCTTTTACCTCCCTTAAGACACTTTTTTCTTGTGAGTGTGATGGCATGTAAACATATTGGCATCATGTTCGCATGTCGTCATAAGAAGAGAATCACAAGTGAAAGATAAAGCGAAATAACGAAGCGATACTCAGACATAAACCGAAGAAGTGGGGGATACAAAACCGGGGCATAGAGGAGAGGGTGAGAAGAAATATAAGATAAAAGACATGGGAGAAAGAGAAATAGGGAAGCGAGAGAGCGGGGGCATAAAAAGGGAAACGAGCGAGAGATGGTGAGAAAGGTATAGAAAAGCAATCTCGGGTTCCCATGGTCGCCTGCGCCAATCACCAACGACATCGAATTTACACAAACTGAATTTTGTTCTTTCTTCTATAAAAATGGAGTAGGCGTACAGTCATGGAAGAAGGGTAGGCAACACATATTGCACCCTTCGATGATCGGGTGATTTCGCCTGTCTTAACACCGAGAAATGTGTTCCACGCGAAGGTCAACATGACAGGAAAGCAAAGAGCGTCACGTGACTATTGGTTACGTGGAGTGTTGTGCTTCTCCACTTCCCCAGTTCTTGATCCACATTGTAGAAAAAGTAGAGCTGCATGCAATATATGAAAATAGGTTGTTTTCAACTACACGCTTAATTATGATTTTCCCAATTGTAAATCTATCAGACGTGTGTCCCGATTTAGTCGGGACAGTCTTTTACTTTGAATTCCTGTTTGTCATAGGCGTAACTTGACGGGAGCAGAAAGGGCATTTGTAACCCCCCCCAAAAAATCAGGTTTCTTAAAGCTGCTAAAACAGGAATTAAATACTATGATTTGACGCGTCCAAAAAAAGTATTATATTGAAAGATTTTTCCCAAATACATAGATAGAAATTTAATACTTTGAAAGTGTCTCAGATTTGTTTATTGTCACAACTTAGTGTGGCACAGGTCTACTACAAAAGTGGAATTTCGTAACAGAAATATGAACCCACTCCTTTTATTTCGTAGCCGATTTCATCTTGAAACTGAAATTAAGAATATTAGTTAATAATGTCATTGGTAAACAATAAAAAAATGTGTTAGACCCAATTCTTTAATACCTTATCATAATCTTTATCGCAAGTTGAAATTTTGTTGTAAGTCCACTGTATGCAAAAAAAAAAAAAAAGGTAAAGTTCTCACCTGTGCTTGGCGCTACGCCATGAAGGCGTATAGGGGGTGTGGGGGTAACGCCCCACACTTTCTTGATTCGTTCGTGAGTGGGGGTGATGTGATCAGCATCACGCCTCCCCACACTTTCTTGATTCGTTCGTGAGTGGGGGTGATGTGATCAGCATCACGCCCCTGACCGCCTTTACCACCAGGGTTTCCCCCAGCTACCCATGTCATTCGACGCTGGGTGGGCGCTGGGGCCGCTTCCAACGTTAGAAAAGTTCCCGGGCTTGAACCGGCCGGGAATCGAACCCGGAACCTATAGCATGGTAGTCAGACGCGTAACCGACTGAGTCACCGGCACAGATAGACTAATCTGAAGTGCATACAGTTTAAAGTGGGATCCGAACCACTATGTGCGATCACCTGGTATCGTACCCCAGACCCCTTGATTACAAGGCCTTACCACTACGCCATCAGTGAGGCGCACACAGTCTTTCTATTTTGACCTTTTTAAACCTATATGTATCATATAAGAGGTTGTTTAACGTTGCTATGCCTCTATGGATTATATTTAGCCAGTATTCGAGCACATAGCGTCAGGTTTCATAGAATATAAGCTTCTCTTCCATGTTTATGGTTTCCTGTCTGCAGTAGAAAAACTGGCAGGTTCCCATAGCTTTTCTTTCAATAGTCTTCTAATGGTTGCATATCATATCACTCAAATTTGATTCATTCGTTTCGAACACAATCCCCGATGGCGCAGTGGGATCGTGGGCGCCTTGTAATTAAGGGATCCCGGGTTCGATACTCGGTGGAGGAACATAGTGGTTCGGATCCCCCTTTAAATTATAGGTCCATTCGCAATTAGCCTAACAGGACATAAAGTGGACTTAAGACACCAAATCAAGCAACTAACACAATCCCGTTATTGTCCAGATTATCGAATCCAGAACCTTCGTCGCGAATAACATAAGCAAGAAGACAAAGTGAAATAACCGAACAGAAACAGAACCTAAAACCTACATCGGATAGATTGGATTAAGTCGACGATGCAGCACGGGTTCTGAAATGAAAAAGAATACGAAAATTGAAGGACCTCTATACGCACCCACTTTTCCTCCACTCAATGGGGAAGATATCCTTCTAGCTGAGAAGCCTTTACGTAGGAGTGCCCTGAGGGAACTTCAAGGCCACGACGATAAAGTGCAATGACGGGACCAAAACATACGGCAGATAGCTGTGTTCCTCCTTATTTCGTACGCCATTGATAACTGGAACACGTGACCTCGTCTTTGGTAGAGCAGAAGCCTGCTTGCTTGCCACCACCCTTTAGTTCAGTGACCTTCGCCCGTAGTCAGCAAGAGTGAATGACTCACCATATACTTGTCTGTGAGGCTACACAAGAATAGATATTTCGTTAGTGGCTGTAAGTATTGTTTCATCTGCAGTTATATCAGTTACCATTTCAATAGTTTCCTTCCTAATGGTTACTTTAGTGACAAACATGTAAATTAGTTCTCGAGAGTGAACGTTTTATCTATTTGAACGGGGGATTTTTATACAGCCTGCATGTATTATTTTTTCCTGAAACAAGAAGAAATTCGAAGACGCAAAAAGAGTTGTATAAGAGTAGTTAACAAAAGGAAAAAAGAAGAAGAAATCGAAAATGTAAATGCTGAAATAAATTATGGTAGAGATCGAGTGAATAACATTTTGTCATGGGGCCTCCTCGATGGCGTAGTGATAACGTCGTCGCCTTGTAATCAGTGGATCCCGGGTTTGATACACGGCGGATGCACATAGTGGTTAGTATCCCACTTTAAACTGAAGGTCGAGTCCAGATTAGCATATCTGTGCACCAAACCAAAACTAAGAAAGAAATTGTCACAGTGTAAGAAAATTTCATGTTCAACCACATACGAAACACAAGGGAATAATATATTGCAGTTGGGAGTTCACATCTGTAGCATCTAACCAGCACAATTATGAATCGCAACATATCGTATCAGATCCATTTTTATTATACATGTATGATAATATAAGAGAAGTAGAGGAAAGAGAAAACCAAGCGAAACACGGACGCCTTCTCCAGAATTTCAAATCTCGTTACATAAGGTTCTGGGTTGGAGTCCCGAACAGGCATGACTTTCTTGTTCTTGCCCTTTTATCTGCTTCATTTCATCATAATTCATCGTTATGGTTTACCTGCAGGGGAAGAATAATGACAATAATTGCCAATACAAAGCCAATGACAAACAGAACAACTCGATTACGGAGCTGCCAAGAAGAAACGAGACTTGACAGTTTCTCCGTCTCTCGGTTTGTCGAATTGAAAATTGCTCTCCCGTTCTCGGTCTCGATTAGTTAAATATAGAAATCGAAAATGTATGTGAATGAATATACATGTATTTTATATATTCCGGTTTTGTAGGAGATTTCGTGAGAGATGAAATAAGTACTCTTCCATCGTATTTATTTTTATAATTTTTATTCCCTGTTCGATGATCGCGACGATAAGGACGAGTGACCATTACATGAAATTGATGACGAAATAGTCAAACACCCCCGACAAGGACGGTACTCAAACCCGGGAACTTTGGCGACGATATCGAATGTCAATCACTTAATGAGCTTGACCACCGAGCCTGCTTAATGTTGTTTCTGTCAGGTAATTCGTAATAATATCCCACATTCACTATCATTTGCTTCATAATTTATCTTATTGTTGTGATTAACCTGAATTCAAAGAATTAGTTGAAAGGCAAAAATGCAAGATTGAATGTCTCTGATGTTACTTCGTGCCGAATAATATGACGTGGTATTATGATATGAATTTATTAATCATATAATATGCCTATTCATTCCATTGATTGATCCCAATTGAGCACACAAAATATGCTATAATGTCCACTCCATGGAGGAGTGGTTAGCACAGCGCGCTACGATGCCATGGGTCCCTGGTTAGAATCTCGACTTGGGAGTGGGTGTCCTTGGTAAGTGTCCCTTCATCAATTTCATCATAGCATCACTCATCTTCATCGTCGCTATTTGCCAAAAGTGAAAGAATAGCAAATCTAAATAACAAACATCCAATCAAATCGAACATCTCTACCGATTTAATTCTATACGGTACCGAATTCCCACTTTATTACTACATCTTAAGTCATTTTAGAGCATCTCAATTGTTTTCCGATTCGAAAACATTTGGAATGTTGTTTTGTGCAGTTGATTGTGCATTGTTTCGTTGTTTGGATTGTTTAATTAACGTCGCATTAATTAGTTTTAGACCTATCGTGACGGGGGAAGCAAGAGCACAAAGAAAGCAAAAAAGACAAGGAAGAGACCACGGCTTTCTTTAAAGATAGCATCCCGTGAATACAACTCAAGTGACTGCAGAATATTATGAATAAAATTTATTTCGCTTTTTCCTTCTATTTCTGTTTCAGTTATTTTACTTCGCTTTTCTTCTACCACTCGCGTTACTCGTGTCGGTGAGGAAGAATTATAAACTCGTGAAATGGACGATGGTACAAAAAAATATATGCCTTTCCCACGGTTCGAAACTGTCAGTACAAAATATTGTCTTATTTTTAAAATTTACGTGCAAATATGGTTTGTCACGTAGCAATTTTCGCTTATCTCTTTCTCAAGGGGTTCCATTGCCTCTCTGATGTCGTAGTGGTAACGTCTTCGCCATGTAATGAAAGGCTTTCGAATTCAATACCAAATAGAGAGGCATTTGGTTCGGATCCCATTTTAATCTGTAGGTCCAGTGCATGAACTGGACTTAAACAATTAACGTGTGGCATGTGGTCTGTGATGAGAACCATCATTTCAGCGAACCTCTTGACAATGACTCTAATATCACTTGAAAGAATAGTATTTCTTTACGAGTAGGTCTTGTCAAGAAACCAGTTCCTGAAATTTTCTTCTGGAGGCATCGTAGCACCCAGATGTTTGTTGTGGCTGGGGCACGAGTCATGTGACTCATGCTATCAAAGCTCAATCCTTCCCGAGAACTCAGAATCACCATGCAAACTTAAGCGAATATTTTGTTATTTGGGTTGCATAAACAACAGGCTTTAAGACGTTACGAAATTCTACGTCCCGTGGCCCAGGTATTTTTTTCTAAGACTGTACATACAGTAAAAATCTAGAATATCTTAACCTTATTTACGAAAGTTCAGAAATATTATTCTAATATACCTGAATGTTCGAGATAATGGTTCTACCACTGGTGTGCCCAGGATTTTCAAAAGGGGGAAGTGGCTTACG
Source organism: Lepisma saccharinum (assembly GCF_977018435.1). Taxonomy (NCBI): domain Eukaryota; kingdom Metazoa; phylum Arthropoda; class Insecta; order Zygentoma; family Lepismatidae; genus Lepisma; species Lepisma saccharinum. The sequence goes on along the minus strand of NC_139245.1, from coordinate 34,912,699 downwards.
TACACTTTCTTTAGTAGTTATCCCTCACTTTGCCATGTTTTCGTGCCTCTGACTTTTTTTAAGAGTACTGGAGCGAAGGAGTGTTATGATCCCCACCAATCAACTTTGTCCTTGGGCACGCCACTGGGTTCTACATTAGCATTCAATGTTAACTTTTATTATTCATTGTCTAATGCTTTAATTAATAAGTGTAGTTTTAAGAACTAGACGATGGATAATGTCGAATTAAGATTCCATACTAACATTATTTCAAACAATAAAAAAAATTAATGGTGATATTTTACTTATCTTAGTAATTAGGATTAAAATTTTATTTTTGAATGCTACTTGTTTCTTGTTCATTAATCTTAACTGGGCCATTAAAATGATACTCAACTAGTATTTTGTTTTTCTGCTTATCCCAAGTAAATGTCTCATGCAAAGGTTTTTTTTTATTAGTGTTATTTAAGGCACTTGTTCCTGTCGTGAAGACAAGAGAGACATATTCTGAAGCCATTGCGCAGAGGAATGTGAAGCATATGAACGGACTGAAGAGGGATTATTCTGTGGTTGTTGTTGATACCCACCAACAAAGCAAGCAAAAGGTAAGTGTGTGTGACATGTTGTTATCCGAGACATAAAAAAATTACATTTCCAAACCAATCAGTGCTAAGAAAATCTCACTTTTCTACAGAAAATTTACCATGGTGCAAGTGTTGCTCATGTTTTAAATTAAGACTTGCAAGTTAACAAATATAAATAGTATATTTCAATCTTGAATAAATTTGAAAATGCCTTCAGAATATCTTTTTCCTTCGCTTCAACATTAGATATATAATAGGCTTATTAATTAAACTGCTTGACATAACATCCAGTGGCATGCCCAAGAGGGGTTGGTGGGGATAACCACTACTTTGGTCCGGTATTAATAATAAAAGAACATCAAAGGCAGAAAAGACGGCAAGTTGAGGGCTTATTAATAAAAATACGTAAATATACCCCCTTTCGAAAATCCTGATAATTGATAACATATATGTGGTCTCTCTCTCTCTCAATGCGTGTGTGTGTAAATTATACTGCATGTGTTCCTTATTTGTATACAAAATGCAAAGGGTTGATGTTAAATTTGTTTCAGTGGTCGAGTTCTTTGTGGAAAATTATTTCTGTACTTATAGGCGTTAGAAATAAGGATATCATGTCAATTTCCTGTTTAATTTTGCTTCTTGACTGCTTAATGTGCAATAACTATATCTTGCCTCTTTAATTTTATATATTTTATTACTCCCTTTCAAGCTTCCTTTCAAATGTGTCTCAAGCACAATGTCTGTTATCTAAATGACATGTGGAATATGCATTTCTAAGTCATAAAGTCATTTTGGCTATAAATATACCCTACCACCCCTAAATACAAACTTAAACCCATATATGGAAAATTACTGAAAATCATAATTTTGGAACAGGTTTTTCATAAATAATAGAATTATCTCGGCTCTTAAAACAGTAGAATTTGTTAATGATAGGATATCATATGCAGTTTTACAGGGTAGGTGGTGTAAAATTATTTTAATAAACATACATGCACCAACGGAAGATAAAGATGATAATACTAAAGATGATTTTTATACAGAGTTAGAACAGGTCTTTGATAAATTCTCTCAGTATGATATGAAAATTCTGTTAGGTGACTGTAATGCACAGATTGGCAAAGAAGATACATTTAAACCCACGATTGGTAAAGAAAGTCTTCATGAATTAAGTAATGATAATGGTATAAGATTGATTACTTTTGCAACCTCAAAGAATTTAATTGTGAAAAGTACCACTTTTAAACATAAAGATATCCATCCATAAATATACCTGGTCTTCTCCAGATGGTAAAACTCATAATCAGATAGATCATATTCTCATTGATAAGAGAAGGCATACTAGTATAATTGACGTTCGTACACATAGAGGTGCTGACTGTGCCAGTGACCATTATTTAGTAATTGCTAAATTAAGAGAAAGACTCTCAGTGATAAATCATAAGCAACAAAATCTAAAAGTTCTAAAATTTGATACAGGAAAGTTTACTGATGAAAGAATTAAGAAAGATTACCAAATTAAACTGTCAAATAGATTTGATATTTTGCAGGATTTAAATGATGATGAAAATATAAACGAAATAGACGTAAATAAGAATTGGGAGTACATACGTAATGCAATAGAATCAGCAGCTAAAGAAAGTATAGGATACCATAAACCGAGAAAAAGTAAGCCATGGTTTGATAATGAATGTCATAATCTAATAGAAATAAGAAATCAGGCTAGACTTAGGTGGTTAAATAACTCTGATGATACAAATTTAACAATTATAATAGAATAAAGCGAGAAGTTAACCGAACGTTTAGAAGTAAAAAAAGAGATTACTTGAAAAGCAAAATTAACGAAATTGAAACAAACAGCAAAAATAAAAATATCAGAGATTTATATAAAGGTGTAAATGAGTTTAGAAAGGGGTGGCAACCTAAAGTAAACTTGATAAAAGATAAAGACGGTGATTTTCTAGCTGACCCAAGCGATATTCTAAATAGATGGAAGAACTACTTTAATGACCTTTTAAATGTCCATGTAGGAGATAAATCAGAAGTGAATGAAGTACACACAGCAGAACCTTTAGTTCCAGAACCTAACTTGACTGAAGTTAAAGATGCTATTAAAAGGCTAAAGAATAACAAAGCACCTGGCATTGATTTAATACCAGCTGAGTTAATTAAATATGGTGGAAATTCATTAATATGTCAAATTCATAAATTAATTTGTTTAATATGGAATAAAGAAGAAATCCCTCAACAGTGGAAAGAATCCATAATTGTCCCTGTGTTTAAAAAAGGTGATAAAATGAACTGCAATAATTACCGTGGAATTTCTCTACCCTCAACAACATATAAAATATTATCTAACATTCTTTTAACTAGACTAACCCCATATGCTAATGAAATTATAGGTGATTATCAATGTGGATTTAAACGTAACAGATCAACTACAGATCAAAATTTTTACACCAGACAGACACTTGAAAAAAAGTGGGAATATAATCAAAATGTCCATCAGCTATTCATTGATTTCAAAAAAACATATGATTCGGTCAAAAGAGATAAATTACATAATATATTAGTAGAGTTTGGAATACCTAAGAAGCTTGTTAGTATGATAAAAATATGCACTAGTGAAACAGAAAGTAAAATTCGTGTGGGTATTAATATGTCTGACAAATTTACAATTCATGATGGGTTAAAACAAGGAGATGCATTATCTGCATTGCTCTTTAATTTTGCCTTAGAATATGCTGTTAGGAAGGTAAAAGAAACTAAAGAAGGGCTAAAATTAAATGGTGTGACTCAGTTGTTAGCATATGCAGATGATGTAGACTTACTGGGGGATGATGTGAATACAATTAAGAATAATGCTAAAATATTTTTCAAAACTACTAAAGAGATAGGTTTCGAAGTTAACAAAGAGAAAACTAAATATATGCTTACAGGCCGAAACCAAGTGTTAGGTAATAATCAAAATCTAATTATTGATAACAACTCGTTTGAAACAGTTTCCAAATTCAAATACTTAGGAGTAATATTAACAAATGAAAATTATATTAAAGAGGAAATAAAAAGTAGGCTTAATTCAGGAAATGCATGTTACTTCTCTCTTCATAAACTTTTGTCTTCTCGTTTAATATCTAAGAAACTAAAAGTTAAAATTTACAAAACCGTAATTTTTCCTGTAGTATTATATGGATGTGAAACTTGGTCCCTTACATTGAAAGAGGAACATAAATTGAGAGTATTTGAAAATAAGATCCTTAGGAAAATCTTTGGACCTAAACGGGATGAGGAGACAGGTGAGTGGAGAAGGTTACATAATTTAGAACTACATAATTTGTATTCATGTCCAGATATCATTAGAATAATTAAATCATGAAGACTGAGATGGGCAGGCCATGTGGCACGAATGGGAGAGGAAAGAGGAGTTTACAGGATTCTTGTTGGGAAACCTGATGGTAAGAGACCTGTAGGAAGGCCAAGGCGAAGATGGAGGGACAACGTTGAGATGGACCTAAGGGAAATCGGTAGGGATGGGAAAGAGTATATAGATCTTTCTCAAGATAGGGAAAGATGGAAGGCCTGTGTTGCTGCAGCCATGAACCTTCGGGTTTAAGAAGGCTAGGGAGTTAGTTAGTTAGTTTTATGGAAAATTCAGGATACACAACTGAAAATATTTTCTCTTTTTAAATGGAAATGGTAAATAATTTTAAGTATCTATATATTCATAATGTCCAACACAAGATTCAGTCATATATGTTCTCTTTCATTTCATGAATTGCTTCAGATACGCATTGAATGGCTTTTAATTTTTTTTATTAACATACAAGCTAGCTATCAAAACTTGGAAATTTAATTATTACAATGCCTTTTAGTCATGGAAAGTGGTACGTGAGGAGAGGTATCTGTTCTCTTTTCATTTGTTATTTTTCTTTCATTCTTTCTTATTTTTCTCCATTTTCTATTTTTCCATCTGTTGTCTCAATTCCCCCTCTCACTCTTCGTCTCACTGCATTTCTGTCATTTTTCTTCTCTTCAGGATACATATACCTAGGTATGAGAGACTCTCTCTTTCAGAAAGATAAAGAAATAAATATATGGGTGTGTATATTTGAGAGAGGAAGTTATCTCTCATTATTTCACTATTTTTAAAGGTTTAAGTGAGTGTCTCTCTCTGTTTTCTTATCCTTCTTTTGTGGTGGGAAGAGAGAGATGAGTTATAAAGGGTTCCCGATTGTAATTTGTATACAAATTACACCATTCAAAACTATGTAATCTTTTCAGTTCTGCTTTTTTCAATCTGTTTTTGTCCTACATAAGTCCCTAATTATTTTATTTTCGAAGCTCCATGTCATGTTCCTCTGTGATAAAGTGCCCACTGTTTCACATTCATATTATATGATGCAACAGAAAAAAATACTGTGTTGTATTTTTTGTATCAAATTTTTATATATTAAAGAAGATAAACGTTTATGAACAGAATTGAATGATCTCTTTGTTTCCAGTTTGTGCATTTCAATCGCTAATATTGTTTGTAACTGGCTGGATTTGGAAATTGATTTGAGCAGGTTATCAATAAGAAAGTTTTTGATTAACCTATCCGTGTTGTGTAAAGTATTATGTCACTTCGTTTTGGCCTATAGAGGAAAAGGTCTAAATATGGGCCTCCCTTTTTACGTTGTCATTTTCGGAGGAAAAGAAATAATATATCAAGCACCTGCCTTGTAAATGTATATCTATGAAATATATACTTAAATGTAATAGCATGCTAAAGTATAGAAGGTCTCCATTTTTTTTAAAAAAAAAAAGCAATTTCCAAAAAAATGGAGAAATGATGTATTTCAAAATTGTGGTCTAAATATGGGCTACTAGTGGCAATATCACAAAAAGAAATTACAATTTAAAAAACAGTCATTTATCGCTAAAACATTATAAAATTCATATTTATGATTAATCTGTTGTTTTGAAAATCACACGGAATGGGAAAAGTCAAAATTAAGAAAGCATCCAAATATTTGTTGAAAATGTGATTTCAACATTAGTTCCAATAGCCTCTGCCAGGCTGCAGCACCCGGGAGCGCTGATAACTCCAAAACCCATATTTAAACCTTCGCCCATATTTAGACCTTCTCCTCTAAGCATATAATATTTAATATAAAATAACACAATCTGCCTCCTTTACAGTACAAAATTATTATTGCTATTATATTTACACCACCTACATGTGGTAATGTTTTCCCAGTGTCAATTGAAATGTCATGTTTTGTAATACAATTCAAGAAAAATATCATAATTATGAGTACTTCATTAATTTATTTTCAGGAAGTATCTTCATTTGCTAAAAGAAGATTTTGAAAATGAAGCACCTTATCTGGCTGGCACTATTAGTGGGAGGAAAGTATTCCTGGTAGCTGGATGGTAGAAAGTGCAATGTGCCACTTTACAAACATTTATCTGTGCACTTGTTGGCATGTACTATTTCTTTTTAATTACACTACCCCGAAATCTGTGCTACATGTATGGCAGTTGACGAGTACATACTACTAGGCCACAAATGCAGACTGTCGCCTCAAGTCATCTATCTTATGTGAGAAGTTCAAGGATTTAAAACAGAATGTGCATTAAACAACAGTGTGTTTGTGTCAAACAATACATTTTCTGTCTCAGGATCTTTTATATCATTTGTTAGTATGAATTGCAGCTACGTTTCTTGACAATGCTTTTCATTCCTGCATCACTTAATTTTTGTTCATAATTGAAATTTTTCGATTTTTTTGATTGTTAATATGCATGTACACGGTAAGATATAAACATGTAGATTAAATGGGAAGGAAAATCAATTTATTTATTTTTCTGACCTTAAAAATGATTATGATCTCTTATTTTCTGCACAAGTTATTTTCAGAATGTCCTCAAAGTGTTATTTTTATGTATTCAATATTGAATTTAATATTTGCACATATAACCAAAAAATCACAAAGATACCACTTTGAAACAGAAAAGTGTGTGTATATGTGACCAAGAGAAGCCCTTTATTTATTTAAGTGCAGCTTCAAGTCAGTTACTAACACCCACATTCCCCTGCAGTAGAGAAATTTACACTAGGCCTAAGCATCCCTCCACTTAAAAATTTCAAGTGATCATAAATTCTCTCATTGTGTACTAAGAAGTATTCTCAGTATGTTCTAAATTTGTGAAATGTACCATAAATGATAAAAAATAATTTCCAGAATGCACTTTACACACTTGTAGAATATATAATATTGACAATACTCTTTTTCATCACTTTTCTAGCAATTCCAAAACTTCTAAACACATTAAATGTGAAGTGCTTCCAGAAAGTGTAGAGAAATTTACACTAGGCTTAAGCATCCCTCCACTTAAAAATTTCAAGTGATCATAAATTCTCTCATTGTGTACTAAGAAGTATTCTCAGTATGTTCTAAATTTGTGAAATGTACCATAAATGATAAAAAATAATTTCCAGAATGCACTTTACACACTTGTAGAATATATAATATTGACAATACTCTTTTTCATCACTTTTCTAGCAATTCCAAAACTTCTAAACACATTAAATGTGAAGTGCTTCCAGAAAGTGTACGAAGAGTGAAATACATTTTTACAGTGGAGAAATGTATTGGAACTTTTCCCTTGCAGGTTATCAACCCCCATGAGCAAGGAAAGGAAAAAATTGAAGCACTTAAACGTGTCACCCTAACGCACATAAACGTGTCGATCTACACACTAAAAGTGCATCAATTTTTTCGACTACAACGACACGTTTTGGTGCATGAAACAAAATATTCACTTAAATGTGTCGTTTGACACATTTATTTTGATGCATTTAGGTGGATCTTTCGGTTTGATGCATTTTTAATGTGTCGTTGGAGTCAAAAAAATAATGCAGTTTTGTGTGTCAATTGACACACTTTGAGTTCTGTGTGCAGATACCTTGGTGAAATCAGTCCCACAACGGTTGCAGGAAATCATCAAGAGGAAAGGGGACCGACCCAATTAGGTATTAAGGATGTAACGCACACCTAATATTGTATACCGCAAGTATTAGAGTTGAATACTTTTTGAGCTCCAATTATACATCTTGTCTTTTGTTTTTCTGTACTGATTCTGTCATCTACTAAATGTGTTTCTTTTCTGTGTAGTTTGTTCCTCAATAGTATGCACTAACCTTCTGTGCACATGTACTTCCATCTTCGTTCCTTTTCTGCTTGGTGTACATGTTTCCATGTAAAGCCTGTGGTGAGTTGAATACTTTTTTGAGTAACTGTATAAATTATTTAGATAATTGCCTGAGTGTCTACTTTTTTCGGTAAGCATCATTCTTAAAATGTATATATACTACGCCTAAATATACTGTATTTATTAAGAATTGATGATGGTAATTAAATGTTATAGGGAAAGCTTTGGAATGTGTTTACAGTCACGTGTTTCATAAACTGTCGCAAGTGATTAAACTTTGTAATAACCAATTGGAATTTTTCATAACTTATAAATACAGTAAACCTTCTGAATAACGGACAGGCTTGGGGGAAAAATAAATGTCCGTTATTAAGAAGTGTCCGCTATTCAGAAAAAAGTGTAGGTTGTTATTCAATAGGATAAGCATATTACAGTACGTACTTTACGAACATAATTATTTCCTACATTGAAGGAACAAAATACTATACTACATACGGTGAATTAAAATTTACTAAAGTATCCCTACATACATTACCAATTTCAAAAAAAGAAAATGCAGTACACGTAGTGTAATACTTTGTTAAATTACTGCATTCAAAATGCGTTTCTGCGACATCGTAGCAGAAGTGACACACACTTCTCAAGATAACCACAAAGAATACTGCCTACTGTCTGCACTTTTAAAAAGAAATACGTTCCGTGTAACATGAAACAATGCGCGCTAGTTCGAAATACTGGTCATTGTTGTGTCGAATTCCAGATTTTGCGACCGTTTTTTTTTTGTTTGTTTTTTTTTCCTTCAGGCTGTCCGTTATTAAGAAGTTTTATTTGTGTTGGTGAGGTAGTTTTCAGTGTCCGCGTCCGTTATTAAGAATGTCCGGCGGGGGGGGGGGGGCATTCCAGAGAACCGGGAGGGCGTCTGACTTCAATACATTCTGGAATCTTGATAACTGGGTCATTGATTATTGCCTGAATATTGTGCAAAATATTTTCCTTTCTAGGTGACTTGCTAAACTGCTTGTAAATGTCTTTCAAAACACGAAAAAATATATTTTACCTTTTGGTTTTTATTCCTGAAGGAAGCCGCTGCAAGGGACAAAATGTGCGCTCTACAATGCATATACAGAATCTCTTTGTGAGCCTTTTCGGAAAGCTTCTTTCTCACACCTCCAACATTCCCAGCCATATTTGAGGCACCATTAAAGCCGAAAGCAACAATATCATCGTATGTTGAATCAAGAGCAGCAAACTCTTCGTCAATAGTATTTGCAATGGTTTCTGCCCTTCCATTAGGAATTTTGACTGTTGACAAAAACTTTGCCACGGGGACCTTATCCTCGACAACACTGAACATTATACTAAACTACGTTTCATTCATCAAGGGCCGGACCCTGTGGCCCTAGTACGTCGCGCTGCGATGCCAAGGGTCCCGGGTTCGAATCCCGCTCGGGCTTGGTTGTTTGTGAATGTACATGCATCAATTTCATCACTCATCCTCATCTTCGCAAATTAGCCAAGAGGCACAAAACGTGAAGTAAAATGAAACGAAATCAATCAATCAATCATTCATAAAGGAGACACTTTCATCTACCAAAATGGTAAGGCTAGGCGGTTGCCAGTTTTATTCTGCTTCTTCTGTAAGATTGGACAAGTGTGGGCGTTGTTATTTACAGAGGGAAATATAAAGGCAAGAATATTCGCCACACAAAGTAATGCAGTCCGAAGCGAGGGAAACAACGGTAGCAGAAAAGTGTTATACTTTGGTTTTGTTGTACAATTTTGTCCGGGAAAGGTGCCTGAAAGAACACTGTATGTAACAGTAAATACATGCATCTCCTAAACATTATCTGTGCAAAAGCACATTCACAAGGTTGCATAACACATGACGTCACTGTCTTGGATAAAACGATTTCTGGAGCACTTTAAAGGATTAAGGAAACAATGGAAACATTGATACACAGTATGATCATTGCTGAAACTTTTTTTCATTTATTTCGAATGCATTACATTTGTCTCAGCAAGCAATTTCTCTCATATATCTTTAGACAGAGAATGTAGAATGATTCGTTCTTGCAGATCAGACTACGGTTTGTAGGCCTACTTGGCTGGTGAGTACGAAAGGATAGGTGTTCAGGAAGTTAGAATAGGGAAAGTAAGAATAGGGAAAGTAAGAATAGGTGATGGCTGGACGTTCGAACATGGCATACCCATTGGTAGCTCTATTTACCCGAACCACGCTCTTTTTCGCCGCTACATCTAAGGGAACATCTTTGCTCAGCGTCTGCAGCTACCACACCCACACTCTCACCCTCTTTGGCGTCGCTACGACATTTACGATAGCAGAGATTTCTTACCTCGGCCTCAACAGCAGCTAGGTCCACAATTTCAGGACGTTTTTCGTCGATACATTTACAAGGACATCTTTCCTCAACGTCTACAGTTTCTAGAATCATACCTTCAGGTCGTTTTTCGTCGATACATTTACAACGACATTTCATCTCGGTGTCTACAGTTACTGGATCCACACTTTTAGGCTCAATACTGACTCCTGGAGGCGGTAAGAGGCATTTTGGCATAGCTTCTTCACCAAGCCCTTGTGCGTCCACGGGAATCTTGTCGTCTTGGCGATTAATGCACTTTGGCATCAGCTGCGCACTTGACGCTTCCAGTACAAGATCTAACTTCTGGCCCTGTTCTGCTGGTGCCGCCGCTGCTACTGCGACCAGGAAACAAATCTGTGTGGAGTGAAATTAATGGATTAATTCATATATATGAAATTGAATTATTGCGTCAGATTTTATACTGTTCGCCAAGATAAAACGTCCTTCGTTTCCTCATTCCGAGAGAGAATCACAGCCATAAATCTAAGGGTGTAGTGTACACCGACAATGGAAGGCTAGTTCGGAGTTGCCAAGCGTCTTGCCACTCCCACCCTACCCCTAAAACAGGATAAGGAGAGAGAGGCGCAGGTTCTCCCTTGAGCATTTTTCGAGATTGGCGAAAGATTATGTTCAGTCCCTTTCTTTTTTAAGGTTCTTGACCCTCCCTCATATACATGCAGTGACTATACCTAGAGGACGACTGGCTGCTGATATAGATCGACCACAAGGAAAAAAACCTTGGGACGAAAAGTCCCCGCGCAGCTTTCCCTTCTTACCTCCACCTCGGGCCATAAGGAAGCATGGTCCACTCTCCCCCTCCCCTACTCGTGGGGGTATGGTGCACAGGAGTCGCGGGTCTGCGCAAGTTGTTTTGCTGGTGGTTCCACTATAGATGAGAAGAGCAGTGTTGCCACATGAAGGGAAATTTCCCTTTTGCAGGGAAATTCGGACCAAAATTTGAGCCAAAAGGGAAAAGGGAATTTCGATGAAAAATACCACAATTGCAGGGAAATTTTAAGGTCATCTGCCTACACTATTACAATTTATGTTAATTTCGATTTTCATATCCACATTTTTATGTTATTTATTTATTTTGATATTCCTACTTGTTTCTGCTCCTTTAAGTTTATTGTACGTTGCTTTCATACATCTTTGGATAAATAGTAACGATGAGGATTAACGATTAAATGGATTCCTGACCAGGATTCAAACTTGGGAACATCTGGTCAGGAAGTGATGAAACTGAAATATGATTTTTTTTAAAATATTTTTTTATTCAAAAGATTAACGAATTCAACGGAATACTTTCCTACGTACTACTACTGCTTCCACCACCACCACTAATAATGCCCCTACTACTACTACTAATTATTATTATTATTGTATAATTTGTTTAGGTAAAGGGAAAATTTGGTCCAAAAAGGGAAATTTTGCCCCTTTGAAAGGGAAATTGTGCCCTCATATTGTGGCAACACTGGAGAAGAGGGGGCAAGCGTTGCGGTGTCGGCAGGAAGTGGGATGAGGTAAGGACGCGAAAGCGTGGCGAACGTTGAACCACAAGCAAAAAAAAACTGCGCAGACCTGCAACTCCTGTGCACCGTACTCCCACGAGGAGGGGAGGGGGAGAGTGAACCATGCTTCCTTATGGCCCGAGCTGAACGGAAGAAGGGAAAGCTGCGCTGGGATTTTTCGTCCTAGGTCTTTTTCCTTGTGGTCGCTCTATAATAGGTTCGTGGCCAGTCACAGAAACAAAGCCCGTTGTTATTAAAACTAGTAAGGTCTGGGCCGATATCGATGCCAAGGAGTATCGATTTTATTTATCGATAACAATCGATAATTTCCTGGCATTTAATCGTTTGCCGCGAGACACCTTGGCGGTGCCTAATTACTGGAAGTCAGTGGAGGTGATTAAGGGGGGGCCGAAGGGGGCAGTTGCCCCCTCCCCTTTCGCCACTTTGATCTAGCACTATGCTAAATCTTATTTACAAAGGGAAATATACTGTCTTTGCTCCCTCCGCCCGTTTTGGCACATTGCCGCCCGGTTTTCGAAATTATGCAAAATTCAAAGTTCCCGTTGGTTTTGCACCGAGTATGTGACAAATTGAATTTTGTGATTGCGTAACAAGTCTTTTTACATAATTCTTGAAAATTTGAATAAGAACACTGGTAAATTGATGCTTATACAAGTAATTGGAATGGAATACTCATCCACTAATATTAATTGTTATAATTTTCAAGCATCGATACCGGTGAGGATTGGTAAATGTATCAGTATGGATATGTGTATCTGTTGAAAGTAGTGTCGGCTCAGCCTGGTCAAAACTCGTTTTCCGAGGATGAACTCAGTATCATGATTGGGTTTCAACAGCCCCTGAAGCTTTTGTCATGTTGGATTAATGAAAATTCCGAAACCAAAATTGGCAATTCAATTTCAAAATTTCAAATACTTAATTCAAAGCTTTCTCCAGGGTGTCTACCAGCCTGGAAAACTGGCAAAGTCAAGAAAATTTACTGCTTTTCTGGAAACTCCACATTTTTAAAGTAGTGCACTAAAAGTAGATTTATGAACTAAGACAAGCAAGACATTTTTAATTTGTTCCAGACAAAATTTGTTATACTGAATATTACTCGTAGTTTAAGTAGAAATTGCATATTAAATACTCCAGATAAAGGATAAACTTTAAAATTATATTCAAGTAGAAATCTGAAGTAAGTAGCTATTGACATTTACCACTTTCTTTTGGAAATTTTTGGGTTATATTTAGTTAATATTAGGATGTACATAGGTTACTAAATTTTACCGTAATTATGTAATAATTTTGCTATAATTGTGATGATTTAAGTACAAAAAGGAATTCTTTGTTTACCATTAGGCAAAATGTGGCAGTTCATACATAAAAGCTTACCCCAACAGCCAATTTATGTTTAGTTTCCCTTCTTATTACTTTCAACGTGTGAAGTGAATATTTTAAAAGCTTCATTAAGTGGGATTCTAAATCTGGTGTTTAGTCAAAATGTAGTGACTTTCTTACACGCGGATTTAAATGTACGTACATGAATTACGTAATAATATGGTGTGGAAAATGTTGGTTCTTGGTCTGGAGAACCTGAGAAAGTCAGGGATTTTTTTTTAACACCTTGCTTTACAAGTCAATGCTGACAGAACCCTTCCCTGGGACTGTCGAGACAGGAATTTCAAACGTTTCGAATTCCTGAAACTTGTGCGAAAAAAGATTCTTGGAATCACAGCCTACTCGTAACCTCTCGCGTCCTCGTTAAAGGTGTGTTCGTCGTTCAAGGTGAAAATTCTCATAACTGCTCCAAAATGTATTTTCCCACATACATTCCTTGTGATATTTGATATGGTATTTAATATCCCTTTGCTTCTTAGCGCTTAACGCTACCCTACAGCGCCTGGCGTAGTATAGATAAAACCTATTTTCTGTCCCCTATACCAATGTAACAATTGAAAAACTTCCAGTGGGTGAAAATTTCAGTAAGTACCTTTGAAGCATCAGGATCTCATGTAAATTACATATACGTATGTAGCTTTCAAATGTCTGAAAGCAGCAACCGAAGGGGGGGGAATTCCTCGTAATTAACCTTTCAAATACCACCCTGCATACTGACTGTATACCATTGCTAAGTGTGGAATCAAGATGGAAACAAAAGTTACAACCGAAGTATTGTTGGCCCTAGTTAAGCTTCTAGGGCAATTATCAAATCTCTAATGAGAGATAAATTTCTGAAATTATAGGAATTAGCTCCTATAACGAAATAACAACGTGTACCAAATGGATATTTTGTAACAATGCTTGCAAATTTTTTTTTAAAAAAAAAACATATATATACAAAACCGTTACATCTGTTCCCAAGGTGGCCTATGGCTTATAGTTGGCTTAGAAAATGAAGCCTGTGGTCAAGAAAACATATATATTCATGTTTATTCATTTCTACATCTTGTTACAGAAAATTGTTAGTGTCAAACTTTTGATTGTTTGCATGCATTATATACAGTAACGACGAATAATCAACCTTCGTGGAGGATTGGTCTGCACAGTCCCTACGACGCCAGGGGTTCCGCAATGACGTAAATATAATTTGTTCTACTTAGACTGAGTTCGATGAACTGATGTGGTCCCGGGATTCTACGTAACAAATTTTTACGTAAATGTTTGTCATTAGTTCTAAATAGTTCTAGCTACACTATTTAATGAAAGCCGTGTTCAATTATTAATCCGAATAAAAGAGTTCCAAGTACCATAAAAAAATTGAATTTTGGAACATCTCCTTTGAATCTCTTCTACAGATTAATCGCAACGATGAAACAACTACTGAAATCAGTTGATAGAGAAGAACATATCCATGCATTACATCTGTATTCTTACACCAATCAAGCCACTTGTAACATAACCATTTGGGCAAACAGAATAATCTAGTTTTGTTTCAATTAAATTCTAGCCCACTTTGGTACGCCACCTGGCCACTTTTCCATAATGGCGCCCTTAACGGAGAAAGTGAAGTTGATAACAATATGGCGGACTTTGATAGCCATTGTGTTGGCAACATACCCTAAAAATTTTCCCCTGTGACTACATCACGTTTCAATATGTTTGATTCGTGTTTCCCCATCCGTATTTGTTTCCAACGTGTTTCCATACTTACGGACCACCCTGTACCTTAACCGGGTCTGGTGCGGCGCACACGCAGCTTACACCAAACGCTAAGATCTCTAAACCTGGCACTCCTAACCTAACAATGCTTAACTGCAATTTAGCTTAGGTCTAAAAATGCATATGTGGTTAGGTTAGGAGCTCGACGTTTAGAACTCTTAGCATTTAGATTTAGCGTTTGGTAGAAGTACCCTACCTTAACCAATGCTGCGTTACAAGTTGATTTCAAAGTATACGTCCTACATTTGATAGAAATACATGCCTTTCTAAAAGAGTCGAACTTAGCGTTTGTATGAGTGTAGAGACAACTTACCAGGAATTTCATCGTGTTCAAAGTATCTTCTTCAAACAGTAATGCTTAACTGAACATGTGGTATTTATATATAAACAAAATAGATAATAAACAGGAATGCATACTTTGTTTCCCATTTATCCACCAACTCCTAGCTATTCATCGTCAGAAAGATAGGTTTATCAGAAAGAACATTAGCTTAATGTTCCTTTAACTCATTTTTCCTATCGTTTTTTCCCCTTGGACCAAAAAATAGCGGATGAAACCTGTATTTGAGAAACTTGTCATGTTGGATCCAGTTTCTGCCGAACTTTTTCAAGCTTCAAATTGCTATATCCTTCTGGCTCTAACTCGAGGATGGTCCAACTTTTGAAATTCAAGTTTGGAGGGGGCACGGGGGGGCAGTCCCATCTTAGCGGCTTTGAATTTTCACCAGCACTGAAAGGATTTTGGCTTATCAGTAGTGACTCGGGCTGCAAGTTGCTTTACCCTTCCGGCTCTCAACTGGAGAAAGACCAAACTTTTAAACTCAAGTGTGGAGGGGGGGGGGGTGGTGGGCATAACCCTCTCAGCATCTTTGAATTTTCACCAGTACTTGCCAGAAAGGATTTTGTCTTATCGCTAGTGATCACCGAACGAAAGGCCATCATTCCTGGTGTTTACCAGCTCTGACCGCTACGCACCACGTGGTTCCTGGAAACATAGTTTGTTGTTTCTATATGTTAAGATGGTTAAGGCGCATTTCCACACGCGAACTGGCAATGTCTCAAATCATGGTTGATGCACAATTGACACATTTGAACGTGTGATTTGGTGTCTTTGAATTGACTCTGTCTTATGTTTGTCAATTAATACAATTTAGTGCCGGAGCACGGTTCTTACATTAGTTTTATCTAATCATCATTCATCTTCATTGTCGTACACTGGCGTATGCAGAGGGGGTCTGATGGGGCTACAGCCCCTCCCTAAATTTTTAGAAAATGAAATTTTTTGAAATAAAAATCCGTTAAGATTTCCGTTAGAAGATCCGTTAAAAATCAAAATGTGTAAATGCAAGCACTCTTGAAAGTGACCTTCAGATTACCATTTTTGTTTTTTAGTACAATTTTAATATACTGAAAAGCTCCAAATATACGAAATATTTGATTATGTATCTCCCAAAAAACAAAGCTACCTATACAATTCCAGCCCCCCCCCCCTTTAAAAAAATCTGCGTCCGCCAGTGTCGTAAATATCATAAAGAGGTAGAAAATTAATTTCAAATAATAAAATACAAGCAAACAAGCACATTTGCATTGGCTTAGAAGCCTTTTCTTCAGTAAGCTGGTAAGACAAAATTACATTGACGAATCGAGGTATTTCGTAAAGGACAGAGCGAGAAGGGGAAGAAGGGGGTATGGATTTGCTTTTTTAAAAAAAAGTAGCAACTGCTACATTCCTTGGGAATGTTAAATCATGGGGAAGGTGTTGATATGGATCCACCAGCCTTCTTTGATAACAACGTGGATTAACTGTGCAGACATGAATATCTTAACATGTAATTCTTGAATATGCAGAAAAGGAATTCTTAAAAGAGAAATAACCGATCCAGTAGGAATTATTGGTTGCGAAAAAGTGTTCGAATTGAATGAAATACAAAGAGGAAAATGGGGGCAGAATCCCCCCCCCTCAACATTTAGATATTTTTATTGAGAACTTTAGATTAATGTTTTAAGTCCACTTTATGTACAGATAGGCAGATCAGGACTGGAGCTACAGTTTAAAGTGGTATCCGGACCACTGCTTTATGAATGCTTATTGAAATTCCAAGACAACATTCTCATATTTCAGAAAACGTCAGTTTTGTACAACCTTTTTCATAAAGATTAGACATTTCAGTAGGAGTCTATTGCCCCAACCGAAACTTTAAAATAAAACAAAATAAAATAAGTATAAAAGTATATAGGATAAACCCAACTTTTAAGTGTAGAAAAGGCGAGGCTATTTGATTGAACAATCAGATTTGCTTACACTTAAAACAATGCCAAGATGGGGCCTGTACCCCAATTCTTCAGGTGTGATATGCTCTGATTTTTAAGAAATTCTGAATTTCTAGTGTAGAAAAGGCGAGGGCTCAACAGATAGATTTACCCATACTTAAGACAATGGCAAGAGGGGCCTATACCCTAATTTTTCAGGTGTGGAGGTTCGGGTTTAAGTCCTCATAAAATATGAAGCCTCCCCTGATGGCAAAATGATAATATTGTTGCCTTGTAAACAAAAGGCTCGGGGTTCGAGTCCTGATAAAATATTTAAGATTGAAATACATGTGGCAAAATAATATGTCCACAAGTGAGATTTTGAGAATAATTACTGCTAGTTGATAGCCCCCAAATCTGAAACCCCCCCCCTCCCTCCTCTGCTCAGAC
This sequence comes from Lepisma saccharinum, assembly GCF_977018435.1. Taxonomy (NCBI): domain Eukaryota; kingdom Metazoa; phylum Arthropoda; class Insecta; order Zygentoma; family Lepismatidae; genus Lepisma; species Lepisma saccharinum. The sequence goes on along the minus strand of NC_139245.1, from coordinate 34,895,185 downwards.
AGATTCGGCCATGTGTGTAAAAGCTATATCTGTGTGATTGTTGTTTATAAACTTGTCAAAAATATGGCTTTTTTGTATGAACACATACAATCCTGAATACAATTCTGGTTTTGTATTGTTCTGTTAATATAAACACAAGTGAGACTTACAGAATATTTATTGCACAGTTCAAAATCCAATTTTGAATTGTATTTAGTTGATATAGAGATGAGGTTTTAAACCTGGTGAAGTGTGTTGTACATCAGCAAAACTATCACCAAAACCTAGTTACTGCTGTTGTTTGGGTATAAAAGCACCAGCTCAGCCACTAACTGCTGAACCCAACTGATATTTTTTATTAAGTATAAAGTTTTGAATTGAAGCCCAGAAAATCTTATATAATAAACAACAAGAAAAAATGCCAAAACAAAAATATTGCAATCGGTGTAATAAAAATATATCTAGTTCTCATTGGGCTAGGCATTGCCGTATTTGTAACTCTAAGAAATGCAGAAAAGCCACAAAAATGTGTCCAAGATGCCATAAAATATTAAGCAAGGCATATTACAAATGGCATAAGTGTAATTCTTATGTACAGTCATCAGCATTGGCCTCACAACCATCCACATCTGGTCTGAAAAGGAAGCATGAAACACCTGTTAATGCTTCACCTGCAAAGCAGCCACGCCATGCACCTATCCATAGCAGTTTTAATGCCCAACTTAGGGATTATCGGTTTGTATCAGAGCCAAGATGTGGCATTGAGAATTTTTTGAACAGTAAAAAACCTGATATACAGGCAATTCTAAATGCACAAAATGGCTCTTATAAGCTGTCCCTCAAATTGTATACTCAATATAAGAAACCAAATGGCACAAAATTTACACAGCCCCACATAACAGAAACTGTACCGGTTTATTCAAATACAAATTCGGACAAAATAATAAGCAGGTTGATAGATCAATTGAACATGAAACACTCTGAATTTGCGGCAAAAGAGTCAGGATGGAGCCTATGCGGTTCATCACACAAGTTATATGTTAATATTTCTGAATTCAACCCATTACAAGGTTCTACATATCTGCCATTACCTGCCAATATCAAAAACAAAAGAGCCGTGGTCAATATTGAAAATACCGACCAGAAATGCTTTTTGTGGTGTATTTTAGCTGCTTTGTATCCAGTTTCAAGGCATCCTGAGAGAATAACTTATTACAAACAACATGAACATCTTTTTGACGATGCAATGGAGGGTTTGGAATATCCAATGTCTGTTCAGAATATTGATAAATTTGAAAAAAAGGCCAGGCACATCAATGGCAAACAATTATCTATTAATGTATTTATTTGTTCCACTGGCAATTGCTTGATAGCACCTCTCAGAATCAGTACACTTGATGATGATTCTGCTGTTCCGATTGATCTGCTCTTAATTGAAGGGAATAATACATATCATTACACTCTGATACACAGTCTTGAAGCTTTAGTGAGAAAACAACAAGGCAAATCCAATACAATATTCAAGTCGTGCAGAAGATGTTTAACTGAATTTGATGGTAAAAAAATAATAAATGGGGTTCGGGAAGTGAATGCAGAAATTGCTAAAAACAAGTTAATTGAGCATCTGAAATACTGTGGCAACCATAAACCTGTTCATATGGTGATGCCCAATCCAAGTGAAAATTGCAAATTCAAAAAGTATGAAGCCTCGTTGGAACACCCAGCATATATTGTCTGTGATTTCGAATCGAACGTCAAACCTATTGCATTCTGCAATCCAGATCCTGAAGAATCTTCAAGTACATCATACCAGCTACATGAACCTTCCAGTTTTTGTTATATGGTTGTACAGGATGGTGTTGTTACTAAAAAAGATTCATACATGGGACCAGATGCCATCAAAGAATTTGCACTTAGAATAGAAAATGAGTGCCGTGACATAGCATCTAACATCTTATTAAAATCAAAGCCCATGTTGCCTTTAACAGAGGAAGAGATTGAAGATTTCAACAATGCAGAAAAATGCCCGGTATGTGATTCTGAATTTTCAGATACAAATATCATAGTGAAACACCATTCTCATACAGATGGTAAATTCTTAATGGCCCTGTGTAATAGCTGCAATATTCAGATCAAGAGACCAAAATTTGTCCCCATATTTTGCCATGGAGCATCCAATTATGATTTCCATCATCTGATCAGGTACGAGGGGTTTGACAAGCAGAATTTAAATATTTTAGCTGAAAATGATGAGAAATATATATCTATTAGCAAGATAATTAAAGTTGATGGTGTTCCTATTCACATAAGATTTCTTGATTCTTACAGATTTTTATCTGCTAGCCTGGCTACACTGGCCTCTCAATTATCTGATGATCAATTCAAAATCACACGTGCTTTGTTTCCAAATCAGGACCTGAAATTAATTAGGCGGAAGGGTGTATATCCATATGACTATGTTACAGATTTTTCTAAATTTGATGAGTGTTCCCTGCCACCACAAGAAGAGTTTTACAGCAAAATCAGAGGATCTGGAATCACTGATGATGATTATCACCATGCCCAGTTGATGTGGAACAATTTAAATTGCAAGACATTTGGTGATTACCACATGGCATATTTGAAACTTGATGTGACCCTCTTAGCTGATATATTGCAGGCATTCAGAAAATCTTCTATGCAAAATTATAAACTGGACCCAGTGTATTTTTACAGTGCCCCGGGCCTAGCATGGGCCGCAACGTTTTTGAATACCAAAAAGCAATTGGATCTGATCCACGATCAAGATATGTATCTGTTTATGGAGCAATGTATAAGAGGAGGGATGGTGCAATGTTCCCAGAGATATGCCAGAGCAAATAACAAGCATATTATGCTGCCTGATTATGATCCAGCACGGCCATCAAATTTTATACTGTATGTAGATGCAAACAGCCTCTATGGTTATGCCATGATGAAAAAACTGCCATATGCAGGGCTTGAGTGGGTTGAAAATTACAATATTGAAGATCTTCAGGACTTTGATGACAGTAACTATGGCCTGTTCTTAGAGGTTGATCTGACAATTCCAGATAATTTGCACAACATATTTTCTGATCTGCCCCCAATTCCCGAGGTTCAGTGCTCACCTGGCTCTAAACAGAAGAAGCTCATGATGACTCTGGAGCCAAAACAGGATTATGTCATATATTACAAAAACCTCCAGTTCCTGATGAAACATGGTGTTCAAGTGACCAAAGTTGGCAAAGTTTTGAGGTTCAGGCACTCAGAATGGTTGAAACCATACATTGATACAAACACAGAGCTTCGAACATCTGCAAAGAGCCAATTTGATAAGGCCTTGTTTAAATTGATGGTGAATTCTGTCTATGGCAAAACAATTGAAAATGTCAGAAAACATACCGATGTTAAAATAATTACTGACCCCAGCCGGAGCAAAAAATTGGTTGCAAAGCCCAACTTCAATTATAGAAGAATTTATGATGAGCACATGGCACTTTTCAACATGAAGAAAACAAAGATTAAGTTTGATAAACCTATTTATGTAGGGGCTGTGATATTGGAATTGTCCAAATTACATATGTTAATATTATATTATGATGTGCTGAAACCTTTTTATGGTGATCGTGTAAAATTATTGTACATGGACACGGATAGTTTTATTCTTGATATTCAAACAGAAGATGTTTATCAAGATATGTCACAGCCTGAATTGTTTCAATACTTTGATACCAGTGAACATACAAAGATTCAACCCCACAACAAAAAGGTGCCTGGCAAGTTAAAAGATGAGACATGTGGTGATGTTATTGTGAAATTTGCTGGGTTAAGTGCCAAGATGTACACTTTTGAGACATGTAGTGGCACTGTTGCCAAAAAGGCCAAGGGTATTGGCAAAGTAACTGTTGAAAAAGATCTTCAATTTGAAGATTATGAAAATTGCCTCAAATCCCAGAATTCAATCAAAACATCAGAATCCAGAATCCAGAGTGTGGATCACTTATTGACTTCAAATATTGTAAGAAAAGTGGCCCTGGACCCACATGATGATAAGAGATGTATTTTATCATGTGGCATACATACTTTACCATGGGGTCATTGTGATTTGAGAAGTGGCAAACAATGCCCAATGACAGAGCATGATTTGAAATAAATAAACATGCCCATGAACTTATTTGGGTTCAAAAAACAGGTTATTATGGACCTGCCAACACCACAACCCTCTTCTGATATGCTGTCTAAACTGAGTGGCTTGTTAATTATTCATCTGAACAGCATACTTACAGATGTTGATGAAGAAACAGGTAAAACATTGTACATATTTAACAATAATTTAAATCATTACCAATTACCTGTAGGTGGGCAATTGCAATTTATTACAACCCCTGAGGGTGATGTCAAGATTTCAGTAGGGAGAAATATTTATAGAATTAAGCACTCAAACATGATTTCTGGCACTGTATATACTGTTTCTGCTGGTGACTGCTTATATATTGAGGTCCCTGGATCATAGGACAAGCTTATACCCTTTTTTATAGAATTAAGAATCAGATACTCTATAATAAATAACCATTAAAACAAAAATGCCTAATGATATATTTGGCCATACAAGACATGAAGATCACAGTGATGAGATTCTTATGCTTGATGTCAGAGTCAAGAAATTAAGAAGTGATTTACAAGCTTTACAAACCACACTCAATGCCAGTCTTCAATTAGAAATTACAAATTTACAATCACAATGCATGGACCCTCTTCTTAAAATTGATTCTGAACTCAAATTGTTGCTTCAGAAATATACTGATCTTGCAACATTAGATAATTTTCAAAGTTTAGAAGAAGCTGTAGCAGCTCTTCAAGCCAAATTTAAGACCCAGGCCACCAACTCCGAGCAATTGAAACAACAATTGGAAGAGCAGATAAATAATATCCAGGCACAGCTCCAAACAATTGTCAAAAGCATAAAATCACAAGAAGATTTTGATCTAGTGATTTCCACTCTAAAAGAACAGATTCAATCACTCCAAATACCTAATCTGGATCCTCTGCACAATGCCATAGCCGAGGTTAAAGAAAAAATTGAGACACTTGAAAATTTTATGAACAACTTGCCATCTTCTGATGCTTTGAGTGCAATAACTCGGAGTGTAGCAAATATTAAGCTGCAACTTGAAACATATGAAGATTTTGGAAAAATTCAAAGTACCATAACCCATCTTGAAGGTACAATAGCAGCAGTGCAAAGTGATTTGGCAAATGTACAAGAAACTCGCCTGCCTGGGATTGTAGATACACTTGTCAGTGTCCAGCAACAAATCACAAAGCTTGAAAACCTCAACACTGAATCTGAACTATCTCATTTTCATCATTTGATTGATGATATTCAAACAAAACTTGAAATTTTACAACAATCCACACCCACTCAGGCAGATATAGCCCTGCTCCAAAATGCTATGCAAAATGTGGCTGATGCATCTGAATTAAATAATGTGAAATTGGCACTTGAATCTTTGCAAAATACAGTATCAAATCTTCCTACATCACAGGAACTTAAAAATATTAAGAGAGCAGTGAATCGCATATTGAAATCAGAAGATATCAAGAATATCCAAGCAGAGATCAAACAACTCACTCAGACAGTGGCCACTCTTCCAACCAATCAACATATTAATGAACTGCATGCCCTGTTTGAGGATATCAGAAGACAGGTCCATGATCTTACTGCTCAAAATTCAAAATTGGCAGTTGTTGAAAATTTACAACAAATTGTAGCTAATATCAAGCAACAGCTAGGGACCATGGAATCCAATCAAGCAAATGCTCTGTCTGTTTTTGCCACCCAGCTTCAAGAGATTGTGCAACAATACAAGAAACTTGTTGTGGACATAAAAATCAAGCCAGGCTATGATGATGTTGTTAGGACCATCAATGAGCATCTTGAATCTGTAACAAGCAGATTGCTTACAGCAGAAAAAGAAATAACTGGCATAATCGAGAATCCAAAACATACAGTAATTCTTGAATTGTACAGCATCCCCAACAAAGAATATGATTCACCATTTACACCAGGTGGCAAAATATATATGCTGTCCCCTGCACAATTTTATTACCAGTTTTTTGTTGGGGGCACATTGAGATCAATCAAGATCAAATATTGGCATCAGCCACAGGCACACCACTACCCTACCTTATCAATAACAAATGCTGAGAACAAAGCAAAGGTCACCAGTGTAGAGTTAGAGGATTTTACAGACCCCAATACATTAGAAACATCTTATGCTGAAGATGATGGCTCTCTGGAATTTAAAATACAAATAGGGGACAAATTATATTTAGAAAATCCTGCAGTATCAGCTGCTGAATACCCCATAGTTGCAATATTCTTGTTTACATATTATGTCTAGAGAAATTATAGTTGATGAATTACACAGACAAGCCAGGCATAATTTTAAGAGACTCCCAGTAGTCACAAAGGGCATAGATGATTTATGGCAGAGCGACTTGATTGAAATAGCAAGTGGACTGTTGAAAAACTTAGACAAAATCAACAAGGGCTACAAGTATCTACTCACTGTAATAGATACATTTTCAAAATTTGCCTGGGCTGTGCCACTCAAATCCAAGACTGGAAAATGTGTTACAGAAGCCTTCAGGACAATCATCAATCATTCAGGAAGATCACCGCGCTATTTGCAAACAGATAATGGCAAAGAATTTTATAATTCTGTGTTTCAACAATTTATTAAAAGCCAAGCAATAAAACATTACTCGAGTTACAGTGATCTCAAGGCCTCAATTGTAGAGAGATTCAACAGAACTCTAAAAAATCTTATGTATAAACAATTTACACTTCAAGGTAATTATAAATGGATTAATATTCTTCCAGAACTTCTACATAAATATAACAACTCGGTCCATTCCACAATCAACATGAAACCCTCTGAAGTAACTTCATCTGATGAGCAAAAATTGATCAGGACTGTTTATTATCCTAGATACCAGCCAACAACAAGAAAGGCCAAATACAGGGTGGGTGATCAAGTAAGAATCAGCAAATATAAGCACTTATTCAAAAGAGGCTTTACAAGAAACTGGAGCACAGAATTATTTACAGTGGTTCAAGTTAAACCCGGGACCCTTAACACATATATAATAAAAGACCACCGAGGAGAAATTCTCAAAGGCAGATTCTATGAACAAGAGCTCAGCAAAACTAAGCAGCCTGACACATATCTCATAGAAAAAATCATCCGCAGAAAAGGCAACAAATTATTTGTCAAATGGCTGGGTCATCCGGAAAACAGCTGGATCGATGCAGCCAAAGTGATAATATGAGCACCTGGGATGTTATAAAAAGGCTGCCAGAACCTGAACAACAGAATAAGAGAAATGGCAACTTGCTGCCTGATAATATTAGGTGTCTTATTGTTGGGCCATCAGCTTGTGGTAAAACTACACTAATGGTTGATAATTTTTTATTGGCACCCAACTGGTTAGACTGGAAAAACAGGCACTTGTATGTCTTCTCTAAGAGCTTGGAACAATTAAAATATCAGCAGCTGATGAAGCTATATGATGGATTGGATATTGCTACTTTTGAACCAGATGTTAAGCCACTTGATGAATGTCTCGATAATTCTGTTGTTGTGTTTGATGACGTTATACTGGATAATCAAAACAAGGTTAGGAATTTCTTTACACAGGGCCGACACAAAAACATTGATTGCTTCTACCTGGCACAGACTTTTTCTAAAATACCGAAGCAGCTGATCCGAGACAACAGCAATTTTATATGTGTGTTTCATCAAGATCATACCAACCTCAAACACATACATGATGAATATGTAGGTGGGGACTTGAGCTACAATGATTTTTCTAAATTTTGCAGCAAGTGCTGGAACCAGGACAGTTATGGGTTTGTCACAATTGATATGACAAGAACACCCAGTAGCGGCAAATACAGAAATAAAATCAACGATTTTCTAGACGTTGAAACATATATAAATAACCATGAAAAGGCCAATCATTGATGATCTTAAGTTAAGAGATTATCTTGTAAAAAGATTCAAGGGATGGAAATCAGAGAACCGGGGAATTTATGAAAAACACAAACAAACAGAACAGCCTGTAATTGATGCTATTAATAATTTAGGTAAGAATATCAAAACTGTTACAGAGCAAAATCAAGATTTGATCACAGAGCTCGTACCTGTAGCTGCAAGGAACATATTAGATTATCCATTCACCCCACTTTCCAGTATTCATACACCTAGTCCTCTTGCTCCTAGAAGAATTGAAGCTACACAGGATCCTATTGAATTGGGTCTTCTTGCTCAAAAATATTTAACCACACCTAAAGACAACAAAGATGAGGTTTTTGGCTTATATGCTGACACAGAGCTTGACGGTAGCATCATTCATAGAATTGGCAATTTCAGAGTAACATTTATGGGAGATGATATAATTGTATATTCAGAATCTCGTCTCGGAGAAAAAGGTGCTTTTGTTAAATATCCCGGCACACCTGGGTTGTGGGAACTGATGACTAGGAAAAGGCCTGGCAGCTATACAGATCAAGATTATGAACATTACAAAGAAATATTAATAAAATCAGATGCTCTATACCAGAACAATGATCCCACACAAAAAAGAGTCAAGTCGAGCAGTGGAGCAAAATACAATAATTTAATCAAGCCCATATGGTCACAGATCAAGACTGGCAGTGGAATCAAACAATACAACACCCTGCCTAAAGAATTTGTATGGGTTGATGATGTCAGGAAACTTGTAGATAGGTTGCTGGTGATAGCTGGGGAGGAAAATGCTGGGAACCACAATTTTTACAATGAAAAGGTTGGAATTATGGACATGATAAGCACAAAATTGTCTAATTTTATAGTGAATGACCCTAAGGGGATTGGATATCTCATAAAAATTATTAATACTCTACCACCTAAATTTTGGAATATTTCTGAGGGTCGGGGCTTGGTTAATGACATTATAAACAAGTTGCCATTTGAACTACACATTCCAGGCTATCAGTATTGTGGTCCAGGCACAAAATTGGATCATAGATTAAACAGAGGGGATCCTGGTGTTAATCCTTTAGATGCTGCTTGTAGAGACCATGACATAGCATACAACACACATTCTGATCTTGACAAGAGACATGTTGCAGACAAGAAATTAGAAGAGGCTGCATTTGGTAGATTTGTAAGCAAAGATGCTTCTTTGAGTGAAAAAATAGCTGCATTGGGGACCACCATAGCTATGAGCACCAAACAAAAACTGGGGTGGGGGCTGTGAATATATATATAATAAACCTACAATGAAGGCCAAGGGTGTTATGTATCAAATACCTTATGCAGGTCTTAAATCTCTTAAAACTATTGACAGTCTTTTGACCAAAAAGCAGCGCAAGAAAAAAAGCTCTTGTATTGCAAAGGGACATGGTATGAAATTGTTACTTAGTACCCCCCAATTAAAAAAATTACAGCAATCAAGAAAAAAATCACATGTGGGGGGTTTATATTTACCATCCCTGCCATCTTAGCAGCACTCGGGGCTGTTGGGAGCTTGGCTGGGGGATCAGCTGCCATAGCAAAAACAGTAATAGATGCCAAGAAAAATAAGGCAGAATTAGATGAGCAGAAGCGCCATAACCTGGCAATGGAGAAAAAAGGCAAATGTGTTAAGAGAGCCATGAATAAGTTTAAAAAAAACAAGAGCCGCTTACAAACCAAGATATTGAAGCTTTAATCAAGCCACTGGGCATCAAAAATTTTAGAGGTGTGTACATGTCTGATTCTTTACCGGAACAACCACTCAACAAAGAGAGTGGCATTGTTAATTTGGATGAGTACAAAAATCAGGGCACTCACTGGATCTGTTATAAATATTTAAACAATGAGGCATTTGTGTTTGATTCATTTGGAGGTGTTCCACCTGAAAATTTAATAAAATATCTAAAATCAGCTAATCTTTATTACAATAATGCCCGTGTTCAAAACTTCAAAGATGTTAATTGCGGACATTTGTGTTTATCTGTTCTCAGATATATGTCTCAAATAAATAAACCATCAATTGAAAATTTTCAAAAAGCCCTGTGGTATCTGAAACATCATGGGGGTATTCCATCTCACCAGCCAAAATTCAATATTGAAACTCAAATTACATGATGATATAGTGTATCCCAAAACAATAGCTCTCAGAGCATTTTACGGCATGTACTTGATCCCTAATATTACACACCACAACAACAAAATTGCAGTAGGGGATCAAAAAATTGTCATCACTCCAGGGCAATATAATCTGTCCACTCTAAATGCTCAATTACCCAGAGGTGTAGTGTTAAGTCAAAATTCTGTCACTCACAGAGTAGAGATTGTATCTGCTACAGAAACAGTGGATCAGGGTACTATAGGAGAGCTGTTAGGCTTTGAGAACAACACAAAACTCGAAGCAGCCATCAAACACACTGCTATTAATATACCTAAATTCTTAGCCATAGAGACTCTGAATATTCACTGTAATGTGGCTGAGGGTATGATCACCAAATCAAATGGCATAGGCACTCACAAACAAACCGGCATCATTGCAACATTCAAACCTAATTCTGAATTCATGGAGCCAATCATCTACAATCCATCCCCAACATTATATTTTCCTGTGTGTCATAATAGAATAGATTACATTGAATTGATGGTCACTAATGAAAAAGAAGAATTAGTTGATTTTGCTGGAGCCACAACAACTGCTATCATAGAGATTAACATTTAAATAAAAATACATACAATGGAAAATATTGAGAGTTATGAGCTACAATCATTCCCCCCAAACAGGAGGACATTTGCAAATTTAAATCAACCCAACACAGAAATTGAGATTGATCTTGATGTAGGGGATGGATTTATACACCCCCACAGAGCAGATCTATACATCAAATTTGATGTTGTAAAGCTCGATGGAACAGATTATCCGGCAAATTCAAATATAAGATTGGTAGATAATTTTGTGCCGCATCTGTTCTCTGAAATTGAGATCAGAAAGCATGGCGTTGTTATAAACAGAGTGGATTATCCCGGTATTACCTCCACAGCTTTGGCCACACTAAAATTATCCAAAACCGAGGCTTCTTACTACAGAATCGGTGGATTTGAGGCTGGTGATAAAATATTAACCAAGAGCCACACTGTGCTGTTCCCCATGCGCCTGTTGCCAGGATTCTTCTCGGATTACAAAGAAATTATGTGGAAAGGCGGGTTAAGAATTACATTTAGAAGAGCTGCCAATGATAATAATGCTTTGATGAGATACAGCACATTAAACTCTACAGGGGAAGCTCTGCCTAATACCTTACCTGATGCAGGCAAGTGCCTTATTCAGACTATGGAGCTAAGAATCCCTGTTGTTGAATATGAGGCCAGTTACGCTCTTAAACACAAAGCAGATATAGTAAAAAATCCACAGATTCCTCTGCAATTTTACACATATCAATCTGTACAGAAGCCCGCATCTGGCACATATTATGAGTTTGATGCTACAAACTCATTCTCCAGCATTCAATTTGACATGCCTGATTTTGTGGTGGTATTGTTTCAGACTGGAAGACACAATAATCAGGAAAAAAATTCAAGTAAATTTGATAGCTGCAACATCAAGAATATATATCTTAAAAATGGCAGAAATGAGGTATTCCCTAGAGAAAATTATAATTTAGACATGTCCAAGGATGATTTTCTTAAATTATATGAGGCTTTTTCGGCTTTCAAGCGTGTCACTACTGGCAGTACTGATATGTATTACTCACCAGATGAATTCAAAACACAGAGACCCATGTTTGTAATCAACACTTCAAAAAGGAAACAAGTTGTGGTGAATGACAGGACAAACATTAAAATTATCTGTGAATTCCACGAGGCTTTACCAGATGACACCATATGTAGCGTCATTCTCATAGGGGAAAAATCATATGTTTATGATGTAAGAAATGAGAGAGTCACGGAGCAATTCTAGAGGTCCGATTCAAACACAGAAGCCCCTTGATTACAAAGCAATAATACCAACACTTTGCTGTCAGAGAGGCCCCAGACACTCTACCAGCTTTGAAACCTCAACTGTATTATCAGCTAGCAGTGAATATCTTATGTGTGGGCAGTTGTATATATTTCAATCTTTTATCAGGACTCGAACCCAAAGCCCCTGATTACAATGCAACAATATTAACACTTCTCAATATGGAATATGCCCACATTTTACTGGGTTCTGAGACCCTTATACAGACAAAATTGGATTTTGAACTGCCATAATATTTTCTAAGTCTTTGCCTAGGCTCATATTATCAGAATAGAATTGCTTTCAGCATGAAGGGGGTGCAGTTCATTGCCACTGTGTGAAAATATGTATTTTTATCTCAATAATCTTTGTTACACTTTTACATGTCTGCAACATGTTACACTTTTTCCCCCTGTCGCACAGAAAGATTAATGGCCCCTCAGTGAATCGTACAGAAAAATCATTAATGCTCCCTTCTAGCGTGTAGATTTTATCTCTTGCGTGCCGGCAGGACATGGAGGCAATTAATTATGCCTACCCACTATTCTTCTATTGTATTGAGCAAGTGGTTATAAAACATGAGAAAATAAGAAAATTGAGAAATTCAGTTTTTGTACAATATATTGTTGTAAAACATTGTTTTACCAGGGTTTCAGATTTGGGGGCTATCAACTAGCAGTAATTATTCTCAAAATCTCACTTGTGGACATATTATTTTGCCACATGTATTTCAATCTTAAATATTTTATCAGGACTCGAACCCCGAGCCTTTTGTTTACAAGGCAACAATATTATCATTTTGCCATCAGGGGAGGCTTCATATTTTATGAGGACTTAAACCCGAACCTCCACACCTGAAAAATTAGGGTATAAGCCCCTCTTGCCATTGTCTTAAGTATGGGTAAATCTATCTGTTGAGCCCTCGCCTTTTCTACACTAGAAATTCAGAATTTCTTAAAAATCAGAGCATATCACACCTGAAGAATTGGGGTACAGGCCCCATCTTGGCATTGTTTTAAGTGTAAGCAAATCTGATTGTTCAATCAAATAGCCTCGCCTTTTCTACACTTGTAAGTTGGGTTTATCCTATATACTTTTATACTACTAGTTATTATTCATGAACAGTGGCGGTTGGGTTTGAAAACTGGGGGTGCAAGGAGAGTGTAATTTCCCTTGGCAGATAAGGTATAGTGCGGGAGCAAAAGTTGCAATATTTTGGGGGCAATTGCCCCCCCCCCCCTCGCGTCCCCTGCCTAGCCGCCACTTGTCATGAATATTATTCCCAGATGCGATCAACTTGAAATTAAGGGGATTCGGTACACAGTTATCCGGATTGCACTTTAAGCTATAGAATTGATTGATGGAAACAAAATTGTTGGGTGAGTCAACACTTTTTATTATGAACCCGACAAATTACATGGGTCCAACCCCTTACCGTAACAAAAATCAACATTTATCTGTGAGGACTAAAAATCTCCTTATCTAGGTTAAAAGCTGAGGCTGTAAAGAGACACTCGGCACATATATCGTCAACCACAGGAGAATACACAATCATACAGAGGATTTTACTGGCCGTAGGTGCAGGCACCAGAACCACGTTAGTCTGCATGAAGCAGGTACAGGGGTGTACTACGTGGAAGTGAGGTTGACTTTTGGGCGCCTTACCAGAAGGTCGCCGTTTACACGCCCTTTAGTCCAGGGTTGTTAACGGTCCAGGAATTTTAAATAAGTTCAATTTCCGGTCCAGGAGGGAAAAACAAGCGTAAATGGGTTCTGGACCGTAAAGAACCTACTACCTGTAAAGTATTTCAATTCGGTCCAGGAACGTTTTTCCTCATCAATTTAAATACGGTACAGGAACATTTATTACGGTTGAATTTAAATTCGGTCTGGGAACCTTTTCTACGGCTGAATTTAAATAGGGTCGAAGTTACGTATTGGAAAGAAACAGTACGCAAATTTAATTGTGCGAGGAAAAATGGTTCCAGTCCTGTAACGGAACCCAATATAACCCATTAGAATTTATGGGTACCTGGACTTTTAACAACCCTGCTTTAAACTGTAGCACCAGTACCCATTAGCCTATCTGAGCACAAGGTGGACTTAAAACACTTTTTTTTAAAATTATATAGTTCTCGGAGGGAGGTAATTTTCAATGACTGGTTAGAAATCCTGAGGGCTTTAAATTATCTGGTTTCCCCCAACCTCTTCCCTCTTTCAAGTGGAATACTGGTTCATAACAAAACAGCAAACAACAAAACTCTCACACGTTACACATCTTGGTCAATGTTTCGCTACCGATATCTCACACAAGATATTTTCAATAAGACAGTTTCTGGCATTGATCGTTCCTTTTTCCGTGAACTTCACAGTAATGATGTAAAGAAATTTTTAAAAAACGAAAAGTGATCTTACAAATTATATTAATTACATTTTCCATAATGACAACCACATTAAGGAAGAGCATTCAACAACAACGCACGCAAACAGACAGAGGATAATGACACACTGCCATCTACTGGTGGTTGGTTTTTCCACTGACGCAGTAGATGTTATTGCCCTCAGATTCTTTCTCAATGAATTATGTTTGTCCATGGCTTTCCACTTGGCGTGAGGTATAAATAGCTGACGGAACAAGTTGATTCATATCGAAGAAACGTCTTTCACAAGGGAAAGCTTTGCGTTGAGCACCGAAATGAAGTTTGCGGTAAGTCTTGTGCCAGTTCGCATATCTCAGGAAATGCTATAGTTAGAGAGGTAAACAAATTGTGCGAACATATGACGGGGAATGCTTGTTTATACCGCCTTATATATGCAATTAAATACACTTCATTGTTAGTTAACGTGTCAAGAAGGTATCAGAATCAAAATAGTATGTCTATGTTTTGGTACGCAAACTACAAACGTCCCAACGGTAAATATATTGTTAGGCAACTTGTGCATCGCTGTTCTCATGTAACAGTTGTTTTAAAGAATGGAATTCTGTTCACGCTAGGCAAAAGTTGTCTTCTGCTTATTGACATTTTGATTTCAATTTATAATCATTACATTGTGGAAAACAGGACAATAGTCCTGCTATTACTTTTGTCCTAGGGTGTACACATAGCAGTTTGATCCGATGTGATGAGTATGATGGGTGCTGAGGCAATGCGACACTGATCATACTGTGCATCAAGGTAACTATTGTTTCCTTAACCCTTTAAAGCTCTACAGAAATAGTTTAATCCAAGACAGTGACGTCATGTGTTATGTGACTTTAGAAACATATTATATCTAAAATAATGTTTCGAAGATGCATGTATTTATTTGCACTCAAGTGTGCCATTCCAACTTGTTGAGAGTGTTTTATTACTCGGATGAACAACTACAGATACGGCTTTCCAATGTTTCAGGCTGTTTTTCTTCTCGTTGTAATGGTGGTTGCCGCTGATAAAGTCGAGGACAGGACCTCAGAGGGATCTCGGGAAACTAGAGGAGTCCAGAGTTTCGTCAGCATCACGTCACCATTTGACCAGACATACATGCACCAACCTTACCCCTTTGTACATCAACCACTAGGGTTCTTCAACAGATTCGGACCATTGAGGATTCCTAACGTCTTCACTTCGGTTCAAGTTGGACTTTAACGAAAATTGATTTGTTACTGTTATTATAAATCAATCAAAATGATAACGAAAGTTAAGGTAGAATGGGATAAAGTCAAATTGTACTTCTGATGCACGTTTTTTAAAAAAGTGTAACTGATTGATAAGAACAATAAATATATATAGATACAACCCTCGTATATTTGTTCCTTCAATTCAAGAAAAACGTAATGGTAAATCGATCAGAAGCCAGTGCCATCCTACGACCAAAATTTGTTTTAGTGTTTACCATGCACCAGGACATGATTGATTGATTAATTTGATTTATTTTACTTCGTTTTTATACCTCCAATTGCGAAGATGAGTATGATATGACAATATTGATGAAGGGATACTCACAAAGAACACCCGGGATTCGATCCCGGGACCCCTGGCGTCGTAGCGCGATGTGTTAACCATTCCGCCACGGGGGCCGGCAGGACTAGACATGCAAACTATTGGCTGAAGTTCTGACGGACTCCTCTGTCTCGGAATATGTGGGGCAAGGTTGCGCATAACGGCCGAGAAGAGGACAAAGCGAGTGAGCGGAGCAAAGCGGTGCGCGCTGCTGCAAACTACTGGAAGCTGCAGCCGCGTTTCCCATCACTTCACCTATTACATGCTCATTGGTCGAGCCCAGCTGCGGCGCCAGGATTAATCATCTAGGGGTGCTGACGGGGCGCGGAAAGAAATTTAGGGGGTGCGTTGTTGAAAATAAGATAACATTAGACACGCATGCAACATTTCAAAACTGTGGGTGGGGGGGGTGGAGGGCGAGGACAGTTTACTTTCCGTTAGTAGATAAAGTTTAGTATAGTACGAAAGCACGAATTGCAAAAAGCGGAGCGGAACTGCTACCCTAATTGTCGCCACTGATTAACATCACTTACTGATTGAAATGAAATTGAAATCAGCTGCAATTTTTGCTCCAGTGTGAGGCAGAACAAGTATGCGGAAAATAAACCGTTTATTAACAATGCAATAAAGAACAAGGAAAATGAAAACATAACTGACATTAAGTTATAGGCAATTATCGAAAACCACAAACATACCACTTGAAGAAACAAAAAAAGAAGAAAATTCATAACAGCAATGCTGACGAGAGGGAAAAAAACTGCCGCTGATCTTCTTAGAGGCTGCCGCCATTACAGAAAAGCATATACCGGGTGGTCAAAAAGTCCCGGAACGATCACACATCGAATCGAAAAACGAAAAAATACATATTGAATTAGTGAAAGAAAGCTATTCAATGATATCACACTTGATTCCCAACCCCCGCACGCGGGGGGTGGGCGGGGGGCAACTGTGAAATTTTATATGGAAACCACCATTTTGTATTGTAGAATCAGAAAGAGGACTTCATTCCGAGTTTAACGAGCTATCAACCATCCTCCTAGCTCAATTAGGAACGGAGGTATGGCGATTTTAAATATTCGAAAGAAAGAAGAAGAAGAAGAAGAAAAGAAACGTGAGAATTTCATAAAACCCAAAAAAATTTCAAAGGGACATATCTCCGTTCCCAATTGAGCTAGGAGGATGGTTGATAGCTCGTTAAACTCGGAATAAAGTCCTCTTTCCGACTCTACAATACAAAATTGGGTTTTCTATTTAAAATTTCACAGTTGCCTCCGCCCAACCACCAGGGGGCGGGGTGGGTAATCAAGTGTGATATCATTGAATAGCTTTCTTTCACTTACTAAACAGGTATTTTTTCGTTTTCCGATTCGATGTGTATTTCTTACGATATGTGACCGTTCCGGGACTTTGGACTACTCGGTATATATACGTGTGTGTGTGTATATATATATATATATATATATATATATATATATATATACTTTCTTAAAAGTGCTTGTTTGTTGCATACGATAATAACGATCTTACTTCAGTATCCAACATTCGGCGGTCAATATGACGACATGACATAATATGGCACTCTAAGGGTTAGTGACGTAGGGGGTGCTGAAGAAAATTAAGGGGTGCGCCTGGTCGAGCCCTCTCAAGTCACTACTTGCGCAGAGGACTTGTTTTCGTTCGCTTGCTCCACAGACCGACAGTATAATCCAAGAAATTGAAGCATTTGAAGCTTTGAGCTTGAAAAAGCGATGATTCGAAGAGCTCATTATGAGTGGTGCTTGATGTGAGAAAATCTTGAAAGCAGTGTTTATTCTCGGCTCAGCTCGTAGGCCTGTTGGTATGTAACGAGAACTATTTTACCAATCAATATTAAGCTTAGTACACAAACTGCATTTTTGCTGGCTAACGAGGGTTTGGCGGTGAGGTAACCAGTCAGTGAGGTTGTTTGTTGTCCTATGTCTGCTTCATATGTGTGCCGCGAAAAACGGCGCCTGAAACAACTGGCTCTGTCATCCGTGTATCTCTCTCACTGTGTATTTTAATTATTTATCTCTTATTTTTCTTTCTATCTCTCACCGTAAATTTCCCTTTTTCTTTTCTGTGTTTCTTACTTTTATTTCTCTCTCTTTCATTTATTTCTCTTTCTCATTTATTTCTCATTTTCTCCTCTCTCCTTTCTTTCTATCTCTATCTCTATTCTTCTGTATTTTTCCTTCCGTTGCTAATTCTAACCCATATGTGTAAGTACGTCAATTAAATTTTCAATGCATCTAACACGACTAGGGTTGTTGAAGGTCCAGGATTTTTTTAAGAAAACGATTCCGGTCCAAGAGAGAAAAGCAGTAAGCGTAAATGGGTTGTGGACCGTAAAGAAACTTATAATCTGTAAAGAATTTCAGTTCGGTCCAGGATCCTTTTTACCAGATCAATTTAAATACGGTCCAGAAACTTTTTCCGGCTCAATTTAAATTCGGTCCAGGAACCTTTTTTAGACTAAATTTAAATACGGTCCAGGAACCTTTTTTAGACTAAATTTAAATTCGGTCCAGGAACCTTTTTTAGACTAAATTTAAATTCGGTCCAGGAACCTTTTTTAGACTAAATTTAAATTCGGTCCAGGAACCTTTTTTAGACTAAATTTAAATTCGGTCCAGGAACCTTTTTTAGACTAAATTTAAATACCGTCCAAGAACCTTTTTTAGACTAAATTTAAATTCGGTCCAGGAACCTTTTTTAGACTAAATTTAAATTCGGTCCAGGAACCTTTTTTAGACTAAATTTAAATTCGGTCCAGGAACCTTTTTAGACTAAATTTAAATACGGTCCAGGAACCTTTTTTAGACAAAATTTAAATTCGGTCCAGGAACCTTTTTAGACTAAATTTAAATTCGGTCCAGGAACCTTTTTAGACTAAATTTAAATTCGGTCCAGGAACCTTTTTTAGACTAAATTTAAATACGGTCCAGGAACCTTTTTTAGACTAAATTTAAATTCGGTCCAGGAACCTTTTATAGACTAAATTTAAATTCGGTCCAGGAACCTTTTTTAGACTAAATTTAAATTCGGTCCAGGAACCTTTTTAGACTAAATTTAAATACGGTCCAGGAACCTTTTTTAGACTAAATTTAAATTCGGTCCAGGAACCTTTTTAGACTAAATTTAAATTCGGTCCAGGAACCTTTTTAGACTAAATTTAAATTCGGTCCAGGAACCTTTTTTAGACTAAATTTAAATACGGTCCAGGAACCTTTTTTAGACTAAATTTAAATTCGGTCCAGGAACCTTTTATAGACTAAATTTAAATACGGTCCAGGAACCTTTTTAGACTAAATTTAAATTCGGTCCAGGAACCTTTTTTAGACTAAATTTAAATTCGGTCCAGGAACCTTTTTAGACTAAATTTAAATACGGTCCAGGAACCTTTTTTAGACTAAATTTAAATTCGGTCCAGGAACCTTTTTTAGACTAAATTTAAACACGGTCCAGGAACCTTTTTTAGACTAAATTTAAATTCGGTCCAGGAACCTTTTTTAGACTAAATTTAAACACGGTCCAGGAACCTTTTTTAGACTAAATTTAAATTCGGTCCAGGAACCTTTTTTAGACTAAATTTAAATTCGGTCCAGGAACCTTTTTTAGACTAAATTTAAATACGGTCCAGGAACCTTTTTTAGACTAAATTTAAATTCGGTCCAGGAACCTTTTTAGACTAAATTTAAATTCGGTCCAGGAACCTTTTTAGACTAAATTTAAATACGGTCCAGGAACCTTTTTTAGACTAAATTTAAATTCGGTCAAGGAACCTTTTTTAGACTAAATTTAAATACGGTCCAGGAACCTTTTTGGACTAAATTTAAATACGGTCCAGGAACCTTTTTTAGACTAAATTTAAATTCGGTCCAGGAACCTTTTTAGACTAAATTTAAATTCGGTCCAGGAACCTTTTTAGACTAAATTTAAATACGGTCCAGGAACCTTTTTTAGACTAAATTTAAATTCGGTCCAGGAACCTTTTTTAGACTAAATTTAAATACGGTCCAGGAACCTTTTTAGACTAAATTTAAATACGGTCCAGGAACCTTTTTTAGACTAAATTTAAATTCGGTCCAGGAACCTTTTTTAGACTAAATTTAAATACGGTCCAGGAACCTTTTTTAGACTAAATTTAAATACGGTCCAGGAACCTTTTTTAGACTAAATTTAAATACGGTCCAGGAACCTTTTTTAGACTAAATTTAAATTCGGTCCAGGAACCTTTTTTAGACTAAATTTAAATTCGGTCGAGGAACCTTTTTTAGACTAAATTTAAATTCGGTCCAGGAACCTTTTTTAGACTAAATTTAAATTCGGTCCAGGAACCTTTTTTAGACTAAATTTAAATTCGGTCCAGGAACCTTTTTTAGACTAAATTTAAATTCGGTCCAGGAACCTTTTTTTCTGGATAAATTTAAATTCGGTGCAGGAATCTTTTTTCAATTAAACAATACACAACTTGGACCGAATTTAAATTGTGCGAGATAAAGATTCCGGTCCTGTAGCGGAACTCAATAGAATCTATTAGAATTTATGGGTTCCTGAAACTTTAACAACCCTGTAAATTGTGTACATTTAGGGAAGGAATTTACCTAAAAAAAAAACAAAAAAAACGAGCACTTCAAAACAGTCAAGAGGCTTTATAATGAAAATTCTCACAAAACCACTTCTTAACTATAACTGAATGAAAATGAACAAATTACCATGAATTATTTCTCAAGAGAGAAAGCCAATAACCTTGTTTGGTCTCTGAAATCTATCAAGCTGCCGTGTAACTTTTATTCCCGGTTTCCTCTGCCTTAAGATTTGGTTAACCCCTTCCCTGTGATCGGCGTAATATTACGCCCTTCGTCACAATAGTTTATTCTGTGTTGGGCGTAATATTGCGCCCGCGAACATCTCTGAATGAAGTAACCCGTGTTGAACGGAATAATACGTTTTCTGTTGGTGAAACATATGTTTTGCTATTGAAGAAACAACGACCTTTTATTTAGTCACGATTTTCAGTGCCGACAAAGAAGAAAAAGAAGAAGAAGAAGAAGAAGTTCAGATGAAAGTAAACTAATTTTCTGTTATGTTAACAAAGTGGAAGCGTGAGTTCGTTTCTGTGCCACGTTTAGTCAGTTGCTTTATGTACATTTTTTTGGTGTTACGTTATTTGCACTGTTGTTGATTTATTTTTGGTTTTTGAGTTTGTGAGTTTCTAATAGTATAGGCTATAATAGTATTATCAAACAGGATTGCGAAATATTTTTTCCCTTATTCCTCATACCTATTGAAGATAATGTAATGAAACTTGGCGGACGCATTACGTATAGACCATAGTATTTTTCAAGGTAGATTATAATCGGATACCTATATCCAGGGCCGGTGCATAGGGATTCAATAGGGATTCTTCGGAGGGAAATTTCCCGAATTATCTTAGATTTCCCTTTCCTCATAGTTGATGTACACATGTGCGTGGTACCATTTGAAGGCCTGTTCTATTCTGAAGACAAAGACGTATGAACAATGATACTCGGATGAATTATGCTGAAGCAGTAGCTACTTAAAAATATTACTACGCAAACCCAGAAAAAAATACACAGAACGGGAAACCATTTCGTCTGAAAATTTCCTGTTAAGAGGAATGATAAAGAGATAAAAAGTTGTTTTTTTGTTTAAACATGTATTTGTGAGAGAAACAGAGAGAGAGGAGAGAGAGAGAGAGAGAGAGGAGAATGAGCGAAACAGTAGCTTCCAATCCTGGTTATAACCCACATTTTCACTTTGCAGCAGATGTTCTTTCTAAGGAACAGTTTGATACATAGCGACGGTTACGGTAACAATAAACTTATGACCCCCTTGAACATTTCTACGGACGCCCCTGGAAGCAGACAGCTTACTTTGGACTCCATGAGTACAAACCAAAGTGTTAAGGGAGCGCGGAACGAACCTTAGTAAATAAATGAAAACTTTGACATCGTATTTGATTTAAGTTAATTACATATAACCTTACGGACTGCGCGTACAGTTTCAAGTGGATCCGAACCACTTTGCAATGTGCCTCTGGCGAGATCGAACCCGGGACCCCCTGATTTCAAATTAGAAACTGAATACACGTATGTTAATTTTCAAAGCATCATTTACGCTGTGGGAATTTTTTGACATATTTTTGGATTTGTATGAGAAATACCTATGTACTCGGATTTTCAGGCGATATTTGGTTCATTGAATTTGAATCTGAATTTTTGGGTGCGTCAGCACTTAAAGGCTATTTTGCACCCGTCACGTTATGCGGGGTCCAACCCCTTATCTTACTTAAATTAACTGTAATGTCGTTAACTAAAATATTAAAATATTCTGACTTCGGTTAAAAGCTGAGGATGTAAACGGACACTTAGTACACATTAGGACAAAGCACACTCGCCAGAGCCTCGTTAGTCTGCAAAATGCAGTTAAGGGTGTACTACGTGGATGTGAGGTTGACAATTGGGTGTCCTGCTTGGAAAGATCACCCCCTTACACCCAGATATTTTTTAAATGTAAGTTTTGAAACACGTGTGCCTGAAATATTTGTTGTTGCAGATGAAAACCTTCGATTTTTTTTTTGTGCCCGCGAGCGTCCACTTTCCATTGTAGAATCGTGCTTTTAGACTGTGTTTACTTGACGTGTCATTTTGATGTAAACTCTTCGTGGCAGGAATCTAATAGATCGGTGTCCTTCAACGTTTTTATAAAGAAGATAGGATTTTTCAATATCATACTTGCGAGTTAGATTCATTTTTACGAGGCTAACACTTCTAATAATGTACTGATTTTTCTGTAAAATTGGAATGATGTAATATTTGTAAGAATTTTCAAAGTAAAATCACTAAGGATGAAGGATGTGTGCCAGCAACAATTAGCCTTCATTGGCCCCCCTCGGAAATCAGTAAGGACGCCAGAGAATTTGCTTGAGAAGGGTGAGAGGGAGGAAAGATTTTCTGAAGGGGCGATTCAAAAGAGAATGTCCCTAAATATGTACTGCATATTTTGAGAAAAATCGTAAAGGAAACATATTTTTCAAAGATGAACACTGTCTCCTGTGTGTGACGAAAGGAATTGTAAAAGTAAATTAATGTTAGAATTTACTTAACGGGGTTTATTTTGGAAAAGAGATATTCGTATAACTGGTTCTCAGTTCTGTAGCACTTCAAAATATGTATTTCCTTCGTGTTTCAGAAAGTCCAAAGGAATTTCCCCTTTAAATTGTAGTTAAAGTGCAGATAAAAGAGTTGAATATCTGTACGTCTTGAACGTAATTGTCCAAGAGTATACATAAACGTATACATTACATCTATATAAGGTAAAAATATATGTTTTTCATTTCACTAACAATTTTAGATATAACTAACTGTAATCACAACACATATTATTTCCACAACTTCCTCTACTACAGCATGAAAACATTAATGTCTGTAGAAATTGATAAAAACAATTACAGTTAAATTCGCGCTAGTGTTTCCCGCCAGAATTGCAAGATTGTCAATATGGACACGGCAGGCAGTTAAGAGTTTGTTAAAGTTATTATTTTTAAAATTCTCTGGAAAATAAAACACACATTATTATTGCATTTTTATTTCCATCAATGAAATAGAATCAAATTGGACATAAGTATTCTAATAACTAATTCTTTATTGAATATCTACATCCGCAGATACAGAAACATCATCTTGGTTGTCGTATTACAGGTATTCAGCTCAAGAAGACATCTATGGCCATCTGTAGGGGTAGTAGTAAGGGTATCCCCAGTAGGGGTACGTGTATAACAGTGGGTAACGCATAGCGTACTTGACTTGTGTTGGCTTCATTTCCGGTTTGGCTTCTTTGGCATGTACGAGAACGAGAATTGCCATCAGAGCGATGCAAATAGCCTGCAAAGAATGAGTAAACATTATACATTTTCTGTTTAAAGTACATATTTAAGTGATAACAATTAGGAATATACAGGGTCATTCAAAATAAATATCACGTTTTTAAAAATTGACCGACGTAGAACATTTTTATGTGTGAAGAAACTCTGGAGGTTTGTTTCTAAACATGCGTTCCAAATATTTTTTCACACGGTAGACATATATAGGATAGTAGAAGGAGAGAAAGCGTAAGCGAGAAAGACAGAGAGAGAATGAAAACAGAGAGAGGGGACAAGAAGTTTGAATAGAGAAGTAGAAATACAGACAAGGAGTGGATGTGAATATAGACACGGTATCAGCTTTTCAATTGTGATAATACTAATTTCCCTATTTAAAATCTAGTATGTGTCTTTCTGACAGAATACATCGCGTCCTATATCAGCAGTAGATAGTAAATTCTTGTCTTGGAGTCTTGTATTTTGTGACGAAGGTTTTATGCGGGTGGCAAGTAAATAAATGTGGTGTAATTTCTTTCCTCTCCAACTCTTGCATGCACTGGCGTACGCAGAGGGGAGGTGATGGTGCTACAGCTCACTCCGAAATTTTTGAGAAAAATCAACATTTTCAAATAAAAGCAGCGAAGATGTAGGGAAAAACCAGAGTGGTACATGCATACATCTCTTAAAATGACCCACGATTGGCATTTTTGAAAGTAGAAAGTTCTAAAAATACGAAATATGCCATCCCCCCTCCCCTCAAAGCATCTATGTACTATCCATCTGTACAATTTCCGCCCTTTCCGAAACAAATTCCCGGGCACTCCAGCGCTTGCATGTAAAAGGTGTTTTTACGTTCTGTTCCCGTGTGTTTATAATTTTATTTTAAATAAATTAAATTCCGGATCCAAGAGAGAAAATCAGCAAGCGTAAATGGGTTGTGGACTGTAAACAACCTTTACATCTGTAAAGTATTTCAATTCGCTTCAGTGACCTTTTTCCGGTTGAGTTTAAATTCGGACCAGAAACCTTTTTGTCGGATCAGTTTAAATAGGGTCCAAGTTCCGTATTGAAATGAAACAATACGAAACTTGTACCGAATTCAAATTGCGCGAGAAAAGAAAATAATTCCGGTCCTTTTGCGGAACCAAATTGAACCCATTAGAATGTATGGGTACCTGCACCTTTAGATATCCTGCAGCTATAAGTGAGTTATCCTTTTCCATTGTCATTCGTGGAGAGGCAGAGTTGACCAGCTGTATCTTCTCGAATGACCTTGAGTACTCACCGCAGAGACAGATGTATATTTCCGTCATTGCTACCCATTAGCTGTTTGGGTGGTCAACAGGCCATAGAAAGTAAGAAGATAATCATGCGCAGTATTGTAGTCCCTCCCCTTGCTACTTCGCAGCCGGGCTTCGTCAGGGTTGATCCGCAAAGATACAGCTCATCGACATTAAGAACAACTTGACAAATAATTCTCAAAAAGTTTCTGACAAGTAAAAGAAAAATATTTTACAAACCACAAAAAACTCACCAGGAACTTCATCTTGGAAGGTTTATTCACAAACTGTTCACCTAAAGATACCCAGTGTAAATATTGTACGAAGTTGTGCTCTATATATACTACTCACTATCTAAATAACTCTGGAAGCGAGAGATAACAATTAACCGTTGTATCTGTTCCTCCTGGATATTTTTGTAACATTATCAACTTCTGAGTATTCTAGAATGGTTGTTTAGACCATAGTTATATCTGCATCTAATTGCCGAACCATCACATAAAACGAGAAAACATCCACCTCAGGCATTCAATTTTCCATCTATATTATTATTATTATTATCATCCTGATGTGAAAACCCTGAAATGCTAATTTATATTAATAAATGTAAAGTGATGAATTCAGCTGTGGTCTAGTCATAAGGATGTACGAATAAGTATTGATTCATGTATTTTATTTGAAGGATTTACGAAAGAAACTTGTAAAAAAACTAGAATACAACTAGGGTTTGTATTTTCTAATTGGATTTCTTTCAACACATTGGAAAGTTTCAGGTTTTTATATTCCATGACGTCCAATACTTTAATGTTGTTGTGAATTGTGGAGCTCGGCAGCTCAAGTCCACATGGCAAAAATATAATGAATTCAAAAGAAATATTTGTCATATTACTGTGCATGAAAATTCAAGTTGTGATATAACAACTAAATGCGACGAGTGGTTGCAATCTTTCAATTTAAAAACTTGTTATTTAATATGGAGTAAAAAAGTTAAACCGTAAGTTACAATAAAGCTTACTATTTGAAGATCTTAAGGCACTGATACAGTCAATCCTAATCAAGTTTCACAGAATGTCCAAACCAGCATGTAGACATAATACATTACAGTTCTCTCTCTGAATACGATACATTGACTTTGTAACACAGCCGTTTTACGAATTGCATTTGAATACTTTGTCCTTCCATGCTGTGTGCATTTCGTATTGGGTTGCTGTAAGACATGGATCTGCCCTGCACAAAACCATGCTACCGAGAAACCACACCTTTATAAGTTTCATGGAAAATGAAAACGATAGATTCAAATATTTTTGGAAAATATTAACAGAAGAGCAATCGGGCGATTATTGCAAATGGTATGTTTGTCTCGTGATTTAAAATTTGTACTATTTCTTTCACCCGAAAATAATTTGAAACTGCCGTTGTAGTAGATAGAAAACTTCTTTTTTCTCCATTACATTCATATCGAGGATAATTCAAAACACCTTAACCTTCCATTTTAGGCTACTACATTGCGGTTCTGTATAGATTGGTTGATCTTGCTCTTGAAAAACTTTCAAAGACGGCGATGCAAAAGTTATTGAGAATGAGTGCAAGATGATAAAGCATGCTAAAGTTCAACGTCGGGAGATGCGCATTTCAATGTATGACATCAAGTGATGATTTTTTTCAAGATTCGTAAGTTTCTCACGAAAGAGTATCATGTCTAAAAGGTGCAAATGTTACACTAGTATTACACTCTGAGATGGAATTGTACCTGCGAATTTTGTGGTCTGCATGTTTCACTGCGAGAGTACCAATTTTTTTGTTTTTGTTGTTGTTGTTGTTGTTGTTGTTGTTGGAGAGTTTCTTATCATGTCACCTTTCTTGTCTCGGCTCCGATTAATCTTGGAGCGGTTTGAGCAAAGACCATAAATTAAGTTTCCTCGTTCAGAACAGCCATGATATTCTAAATGCTAAAAATAAATGTTAGACTTGTCCTTCTAGATCTATCAGTGTGCTCTGTGCAGATCTCATTCTCTGTTGTCTCGATATTTATGATATTTTACGCCGTTAACTTATTACTGAACATTAAACGAAATGCACAGGTAGAGACCGATATAATATGTTTTTCGTCGTCGCCTTGTAATCAAGGTGTCCCGGGTTCGATAGCGGGTGGAGGCACATAGTGGTTCGGATTCCACATTAAACTGTAGGTCCAGTCCCGATTAGCCTTACTGTGCATAAAGTGGACTTATAACACCAACTTAACTAACTAACTTAAGTGATGTTTTTTATTTGAACTGTAGAAGGTTGGAAAAATTCCAGTTTGATACAACTATATCTTTTATTGGCATAATAAACATACATACATACATACATATATATATATATATATATATATATATATATATATATATATATATATATATATTACACATAAAATATGTGTGTGCATCAGCACATGGAAAAATATGCAAAATTTCCAAATTCTTTTGTGACTTTACTTTTCCAGCGTGTCACTGACGTGACGTTTTTATGTTCAATTTCGAAAAACGAATTTAATATCAAATTTTATTATTATTAATAATAATTATTAATTTATATTGAAAACATGCTAATATTATTCAATCATCATTGCTTTCATAAGTTACTTGAATTTTGGTGTCGATTACTTTCGCATAAGATGATGTAGTACGGTTACATTTCACATTGTAGTAACATTCCCTATATCTATGAAGAGTACACTGGAGTTCATTTATTATTGAATTATTCAGAATATATGGTACTGTAGAACTTTGCTTAGAATATGGTTTCAGCAAACTCGGTTACTTTAAGTGTGCAAACATTTTTTTCTTTTTTCACATTAACTTACTTTACGAATATAAATCATTAGAATCACAGTATAAATATTTTGCATTTTTTTTAAAGTGGCCTGGTGGGTGCTGAAACCCTTTGAAACGTGGTGACTGGAGCGAATACTCCTGATGTTTGCCATTTTTATAAAAGAAAAAGTTGTTAGTATGATATGCTCAAGGTTAGTGCATTGAAGAAAATAGGTGGCTATTGTTACCCAACTTCTGCCTATTGAGACTTATTAGATCAGTGTGCTAGAGACAATCCGATACAGATTTTGTTTCTAATAATATTTAATTTTCTTTTATAAAACGTTAATTTGTTCATACATTGACTTCGACTTCTCTCTGGTCTTGTCCGCAAGATATTTGTATGTTTACATGTCTTTTAAAACAATCTTACATAAAGAAATTGTGTTTCAAATATCCAAATCAGGTAAAGGCCTAGAAAAATCGAGGAGAGGATTGGGGAACTTTTTTTACCTTTTTGATTTAAATATTCGTAATGGCTAATGCAAGTTTAGAAAACATAATAGTCTCTTCTTGTAGTGAACTTAAGAGTAACGCATCAATTTTGAAAACTTTACGCATTAGTTAAAAGGCAAAAACTTCTCAACTAAGGAAGTAGGTGCAATACAATATTTTATACAACTTTGAATGTCAGCACAAAAACACAAATGATACACAAAGTAATGTTTTTCTCGTTTATTGCTGTTAAACAAACATTTTAGTCAGTAAGTGTTGAAATAAAATTTATAAAAGGAGCATTGAGGAATAATCTTCGTGCTAAAACCGACACCAGTAATCTAAAAAACATACAGGGGACATTTCTCGTCATTTTTATCATAACAGCAAGGAATTCTGCTTCAACTGTCTACACCCACGTGTAGCGGAAGGGGTGAGTTAATCCCCAGTTGTAGGCATATGGATACGTGTAGACCAGAGGACGCCTAACAATGTACGTTGCTTCTTCCAGCTTCATATCTTCATCTTTAGCTTGCACCAGAAGAACCACTGCCAGGAGAGCAACGCAGATTGCCTGAAAGAGTCGACAATTTTATGATGTTATGTCTGCTAGATATAACATGCAATAGCAGTCAAAGATGCTACCATTGGATTTTGGAAACAAAATATAAAAGGATTGAAGTATGGATGCTGGATGTGTAAGAATCCAATATACACTTACATTTTTTCAAAAATAAATTAGCCTGATTGTTGGTAATTTTGCTTACTAACCCAGGTTCAAATCCCGGCCTGGGCATGGATATTTTTTGTCATCACTCATCCTCACCTTCGCGATTAGCCAAAAGTTCCAGGATAGTAAAGAAAAATAAACCATATCAATCAATGGTTATTAACCCTACCTACGTTAATATGATCTACAATAAAAAATACAATAACTTTTCATTATGCTAAATGAATCTGTAACTTAATACCATTCTCCAGTTGCAAAAAATATATCACAAACCTTTCTCTTTCATCTTATATCTGGATATTTTTTTATCTATTTATATTTATTTATCTGTGTGTGTTAATGGGTGCACCTAAATTATTACAGGAGCCAGACAAACTCCCATTGAAATTAAAATTCGTGAAGAAGGAAGAGAACATAATTATTTTATTCCAAATTTTCCATTGAATCCCCTTATAAAAAATCTGCCTGCGCCCATGAGTATAATTGTTTCTAGAAGACTTTGCGTTACAGTATTTTACCAGCATATACACTAAGTCAACATTCACTGTCATTTATTTCGATGAATTACGCAATATGAAGATGGCATTTACGTTACTTGAAACCTATTTCTATGTACTTATATCGAATTGTATAATCATGGATGTTTGTGTTTAAGCACAAGTATAGAAAGAGAGAGAAGGACTAACAAAAAATTGGAATGATTTTATATTAAAATAGCAAGAAGTGAAGATATTTGTTATCAAACTACAATCATCATCTCACACTATATTTTGTCCACCTATATTGGATGGAAACAAAAATTTGATATTTTTTCTACACCTTAGAAAGAGCAATTTCTGTCGAATTGATATTGTAACATTATACTTACATGTCAATTGTTAATTAATTAGAATGCTGCAATTCTTTAATTTTTAAATTCATTTTTATTTGCTTTATAAATATATCGTATACCTACAAAGTATGGTACAAATAATAGTTTTTAGACTTGGTAACAGCATTTGATCAGTGCAGTGTTACAAAAATATATCTGAACACTTCCATTACACAAAATATTATACATATATATATATTTGAGTGAGTACTCATGTTAAATTTTAACATAGTCTCATTAATTCACTATATATATATATATATATATTTAGAGATCTATCCATTTCCGCTGTTCTGATACATACTAATAATTTTTCAGAAGCACAATATTTTAGCTCGGAGTTATCACTTCTTAGATGTGCAACTGATTTAGTAATTTATTCTATATTTTATCATAAACGTAGAGCACTTTACTTCAATAACACCCCTAATTTCCACTCATTGTACAGTGGGATGCACAAGTATTGCACGGCAAATTGTCCATGACAATTTTAATTAATTTTTCTCTTGTATTATATGTATCTTGAAGAAATCGATTTTAAAGTATGTTGGTGCAGGCCTCTTGTTTGGTATTTTGTTTCTATAATTGCATCTCTCATTAGATAAAACAAAATACATGAACGTGGTGATGGACAATTGAAGACAAAATTGGTAAACGCTGTAAGTGCCACGATAATTCAAACACAGTTTTCCACGTTAAACTGTTGAATGTGCCATCCTTTATAATGTGGTGAACGTGAAATGTGGCTGGTAGCCCTCTAAGTAGTTCAAAGGACGTGTAAAGAGGTCATTAGTGTGAACGTTCTTACGGGCTGATGTGCGGAACGATGCGATTTCCCAACACTTTCGCTTTTGGCACTTACAACGTTTACCACTTTTAGTGCTCAATTTCTTGGTATTACTTATGTATACTCAGTGCTTTATTTTTCAAATAATAGTGTTCTTCAGCCAAAAAGAACCACGTGCTTCAATTGAAATAATGTGTCCTTTGATTTTATGCTAAAACATGAATTCTTCTTGAAATTGTATTTTTGAAATATTTAAGTGATTCGTAAATTATGTAATAAAAGAGAAATATGCAAATAGACTGGAATATCAGGAATAATACAGACTTTGGTTTGTACGAGAGAAAAATATTCTCAAGTACATTGTAGTTACATTTGTAAAATAACTTCGAAAACTATGAACTGACTTACCAGGAATTTCATTCTGAAGGCTTGTTTCTCTTCGGCTTCAAGTGTGAAGTGTACAGCATTTCATACGGATTGCTTTTTATACTGTTTCGCGCAATCATTATCTGCATGACTCAAAGACATTAGAAAATCTCGATTGTTATATCTGCTTTTAGCCTGTTATAACATATTTAAGTTCAATTCTCACGACAAACGGACAAACTTCAGACTATTACTTGCTCTATTTCTGGCTAATGGACGGTGCTCCAGTTTCAGAGATTATTGTTCACTTGAAAAATCTGGTTTCAAGCGAACAACCTACGTACATAATGATCACTGATTCATCTTTCTTAGTTATAGTTTACGCTGCCCTTTTTGTGATGTGTTAATATGTATTATATGTGGAAGATACGTGGTCTGGAAATAAAGAAACCAAACTTTATAATTACGAAACCTATACTATCGCCTTTTAATCAAGAGTTCCGGGTTCGATACACGTTTGGTTTGTAGATTTTAAACTCTAGATCTAGTCCTGATTAGCCTATCTAAGCAAAATGTAGACTAAAACCAAATTTCACAACTATTTTATCTTTTTCGTAACAGTGTCGTTGTGTAACGGAAACATTAATTTGAAAGTCGTTATGTACTTAACTTAATTCTAAAGTTGAACAAAAACTATCGCGATACACCATTCCTTTATTGAATTATGCCGACCTCTGTGCTTAACACTGTGGACTACGAAGCGAGAGGTCCTGGGTTCGAATCCCGACCAGAGAATGATTGTTCTTTGTGGGTGTCCGATTATCAATTTCATTATTTTCATTATAGCCTTCCATCGCTCATCTTCATCTTCGCGATTAGTCAAAAGAGGCTAAATGCGATGCTATTTAACAAAAATCAAATTAAATATTTATGAAATTGCACCCTGTCGAGTGACTTTCATACCGAAGCGACAGGCGAAACATGTGGCCATGTGCGGCCTGTCATGCCTCTACGGTGTGAAACGTTGTCGCTTATTCTCAAGCGACTCGTGTCGCTTGTCGCTCCGGTGTGAATTCTCCCTTTCCCCCTCCCCACGTTGTTTTGGCGATATTTTCAGAGTTGACAAACGAGGGATCGGAAATCGAGCGAAACCAAGCGGAAATTTACATGAAGTTATTGCTGATGTAACGAAATGTGTACCTAAGGTGTTGGATATAGTTTCGTGTAACGCGTATATTTTTTTCAATTTGGTAAAAATATGCTGGAATATGGATAAAAGCTTACATTTTATTCTAGAATATGTATCTCTCCTTACATGACAGTTAGGTCAACTATTAAGCTACCCTCTGCACATAACATTTGTGATGATATAATCAGTGTCATGCTCCGGTCGCCTTTACACCTCCCTCCCTCCCTCAGGTAACCTACCAACTTATTAGAATCTGAGCTTGAAATATCCCCACCGGAAAATATTCACCCTGGGAATCGAATCGAGGTCTGTCGTGTGACGATCAGACGCCTTACCTATTTTTTTAAAAAAACTCTTTTCACATCCCTTTTTTCATATTCTTGTTTTCAATTAGGACAGATAAACACAAATATCCCTGTCTTATACAGGATTCGAACCCGAAACAACTCAGCTACGAAAGGTGGACATGGCTGATACACCTCGGCTCTATATTACGGTAGATAAGAGATCTCAATAGCCTACTCCTAAATCAATAGAGCTACATTCCAATTTAGAAAATACATAGCGAGGAACGAATGGATTGAATTTATGGTAATTCCTTGGTTCATTAAAAATTTATCATGTAATGAAATTAATATTTTTAACAGATGAACGGGCAATAAGAAAATAAGTCTCTTAAGACTTGTATTTGTAAGATATTCAACTTTTAAGAAAAGTAGCATATTTACATTTATTAGTTTCTTAAAAATCTACAAATCACTTCAGTTCTATTGTTGCCTTTCGCGATCAGACAAGTTGCTTTACTTCTATATTGTTTTCAGTTACCATCTGGTAGGTCTGTCACTCTATTAATATGTTTCTGATGGCCATGATAGTTCCTGAGATACCATCAGTTGACACGGACGAATGGACGTGAACTGTGCAGAGTGTAGGTAAAAGTTACTGGAAAGACATTATGAAATGTGTTTGGAATCCCTTGTGTTTTTATGGACAATGAAAGCATTCTACAGTTACTTTAAGACATTTAAATTGTTAACTTGAAAATTTGTAACTTTGTGAAAGATCTAACTGTTTCCAACTATGTACAGTCATGAGCACTTCTGGGTTGTAACGATTCCATTGAAAGTTAATGGAATTGTTATAACCTAGAAATGTCCCTGAAGGCTAAGGTTGCTGCATGCTGCATGTTCAACTTAGAACATCCTGTGCCACATTGAAAGTCATCATTTGTAGTTGCACTTGAAGACTTATTGCTTTGTTGTAATGATGTTAATATATGAAGACTTATATTATGTACCGGATATAATTAAAGCATCTGCAAGTCTTCACATGTTTATCAGTCATCATTTATTGCGTGTAATTTGTTGGCAAGAAAATTCCCAACAGTAAGTAAATGTAATGATTACCAAGTACCCAGTACCTTTTCAACCACGTAACTGTAACTCAGTTAGTACTTTTAAAAAGTAAGCTTCCAAACTCTGACCATCTGCTGATTGACAATACTTGTGCATTTATGTGCAATGTGCATCCCGTTGTTCGTCACCCTTAAATGTCGTCGAATTCGGACGAGAATATCTGATAACCCAAACGTCACAAGATGAACAAATTATAATTTGTGTTCCTTCTGGTCCCATGCTTTTGGTGAATTAGTTTTACTTCCAAGCTGCTCAATTAATCCAATGGAGACCCACAGTATTCAATATGAATTGTTTAGACTTTTAACTACTGTACTTGTTCCTTACCCACGCTAACGTTTTAGTCACCCGTTCTATCTTGGTCTTTAGGTAGTCATATGCTGGTATTCTCCGAACACAGACAAGGTGAAAATGAGGGACAAAATCGCAACCACAAAGGTCAAAATTGTACAAACACAGTACATAGGCTTATTCAACATCTTCAGGGCAGTTCTTTCTAGTGAAAAATAAACTAGTAATAGATGCTGTGGATAAAGATAATATTGTATTCTCAGCTCCACTCGTTGACCATGCTATATTACATAGCTGCGACCACCATGTGCAACTGAAAAATCTTTGCCGCAGTGTTTTCAACTTTTTTTGTATTTATTACCACTGTCCTTCAACGTCACGTGAGAACACTCTTCCTCCAATCATTACTTGCGAAATATACACAGTGATTTTGTCTTTGTTTCAGAATACTCTACGTTTACCACTCATCTTGAAACACGTGGTAAAAAACTCCACATGTATCATATCATATGCATCCATACAGCGTCGTATGCCCTCAGGCTCAGGTTAAACTTATTCATCAGCGTATACCTTCGGCTAGAGTGCATATTCCTCCTATTTTCGGTTTGTTTATATATATTTACTCTAGTGAGCTTATTATTATTTCACGTGATCAGGAACAATGTTGAGAATATGATTACATGATGCTCGTCAGCATTTTAGCGCCATCATTTCAGTACTGTAATAATTTTCGTAGAAATATGCACAGTTTTGTTGGTCACTTTGAGCATGCCTTGAGTATAGTAATATGAAATCTGCCTTTTACTATCAAAACCAACTGTTGTATTTCAGTTTTGAATACAGAGAGAATCATGGACGTCCGCAGGATTTTTTTTCCAAAGAGGGGCAAAGAAGGTATTTTTTTCAGGGGGGCAAACAATGCACATTTTTCCCCAAAATAGTGTTGTTCCATAAAAAAAACATTGCCTAAGTTTGAATTTATGGTGTTCATGCAATAATTAACACACATTATAGTGGCTACAATGAAATTATATGTGTGAAATACATATTTGTGATTGACTTTCATTTTCCGGGGGGGCACGGCTCTCCCTTGCCCCCGCCCTTCCGGACGCCCGTGGAGAGAATGAGTACTGTTGCATTTTCTGTTTATGGTTTCTTTATGCAAGTATGTTTCCAAGTTTTCAATTTTAGTGTAATTAGCACTATACCAACTTATAATTCACAAAGCAATATTAAGAAAAGAAAATACAATAACATGCTGTATTGTAGCATTTATATTTAAATGCAGCCATTATATATTTTATTAGTGACTTCTCTATTGTAATATGCTTCTTTTATGCTAATTATAGCCATATCTTCATCAGTATTCTTCCACGAATGTTTTTTTTTCAGACGTTAATTGATTTCATCCATATATTTAATAGAAACATAATCGAAAGCTAATAGAAACATGGCTTTCACTAAAGGTTTCACGAATATTAGCGAATACGCTCTGAAAATGTTGACACTGCAACACTGCATCTAGCAATATCTATAAATGTAAATCACGATATCCTACAAATTAATCAATAAAATTAGACCATTTATCAATAAGATGCACAAAAGTTGTATTTGCTTCCTTTATTTCAGTATCAAACCCACTAAATCATGTTTTTCGGCATAAGAGCATAACATAACTATTGGTAAAATTAAATGTCTATATCCATGGATAATAATATGGGTATCTTAATGGGTATCTTAAGTTGTAGGAGTAGGGGTAAGTGTACAGCAATGGACGCCTAACGATGTATCTGGCTTCCTCCAGGTTCATGTCCTTTGGATCTTCGGCATGTGCTAGAAGAACCACTGCCAGCAGGGCGACGCAAATAAGCTAGAAAGAGAGAGAAAGAGACATCCTAAAATTATTCCTTCATTAAACCATACATTTTAAATTTTATGTGGTGCACTGCACCATTTACATAATTTCTATATTGCTACAGAACGAATAGGTATCAATTGTACTCCACATATTTACAACTTACATCTATGAGCTAAATCAAGTTATAACAGTGGTTTAAATAAAATTATTTATTATATATTTGTTAATGTGGTTTATAATTAGGACCGATAATCACTAATATTACTAATTTGTTGTAAGTTAGCTTCTCCGGTTAATTTTACTATTTGAGGAATAAAACATGAACTTTGTGTGGGTTGTGTATTTGTTATATGAAGCATGAGTACTAACCAATTGATTAGTTTGGCGTGCCAAACATTATCATGATGACGATTTGAAGACATCATAAATTGAGCGGTTCGAGAGTAAAACTTAATAACCAACACTGCGTTCAAAATTGAGTTAATATTGGATTCAGTTGCTCCACAGTCTAAAGTTGCTATACAATAGTGAATTAAGTTCTCTAACGGAGTGAAGACCAGAAACACGCGGGAACATCTGGGCAACCCATACGCCACAATGTAATGGACGAACTTTCACATGTATTTTTCTTGGTTCCATACGTTTGTTGGTTATCAAGTTTTACTTCCGAGCTGTTCAATTTTTGTACTTTGTCGTGAAGACGAGCTTCTCTTTCTTGAGTATTTTCGACTCCACGGCGTACTACATTCTAATATTTATCTAATTACATCCTCACACGTAGTGATCAACAAATTCCATAAATATCAATTAATGAATTGAAGACTAAAATTGGTAAACGCTGTAAGTGCCACAAAAATTCAAACACCGTTTTCCACGTTACACTGTGAAATGTGCCATGCTTTATAATGTGGTAAACGTGAAATGTGGCTGGCAGCCCTCTAAGTAGTTCAACGGGCGTGTAAAGAGGTCACTAGTGTGAACGTTCTTACGGGCTGATGTGCGGAACGATGAGATTTCCCAACACTTTCGCTTTTGGCACTTACAACGTTTACCACTTTTAGTCCTCAATTCTTTCAAGGAATAAGAAACATATTGGCTAATTATTGTCAGAAAAGTAACTTAAAAAAAACAGTGTGAAGATTCTTACCAAGTATTTCATTGTTGATCGTTTGTCAGTATATTCAACTACAGCTATATACTGACAACATTCTCTTAGGCTTCCATTTATATATGATTCCGTGCTGCATTTTTCTTCATTATGCAAGATGAGAAAATGCCACTGATGCTTATCTTTGATCTATTTTTGAGTCTATTATAGGATTATTAGTAGCAAATTGCCAGATATAGAAAGTTGTTAGGTCATTATGCGTTGAGTCATTGTTGGTTGATGTTTCAGTGTTTTGTTTAAAGCAAAACACACTGAAATTGACGCGGCAGTCAATCTGTCTGGGAATTTAGGAACTCATATGCCAAAGGCGTTAGGGGATTTCTGTACATACGGCTGTGTCAAATAAATGTATACATAATTTGAACTGTCATAGAACTGTCCAACCTACAAGGTTAAATTTCTGGGAAAAGAAAGGCTACAGTCCAATTTGAAAAATAAGTGTACTTTCTGTTCAAACTGAATGTTTCAAATGGTGGTTAAAGTAAATGTTCAAAATGTTGGCATTCAGCTTCGATATATTTCCGAGCAAGGGTCACGTGAGAGTGGTGTAAGTGCTAGTAGTGTGCTACGCATTCTGAAGAAAGGCAAGTTGCTTGTGTACATTCCAAGGCTGGTGCAACAGCTAAGTGACGACGAGCCAGATCGCAGGGTACAATTTTGTGAATGGGTTCAGGAGATTGTTACACGTGAACCGGGATTTATGGGTTGCATTGTTTGGTCGGATGAAGCACAATTCAAACTTAATGGAAATGTCACAAGGCATAATTGTGTGTCCTGGGCTGAAGATAATCCCTACATTACTGTTGAAAAGGCTGTGAATTTGCCTGGTGTAAATGTGTGGTGTGGTTTGTCTCATAGGGGACTAATTGGTCCTTTCCGTTTTGAAGGTACTGTGACTGGAGAAAAGTACCTAACAATGCTTTCTGATTCCATTTTCCCTGCCATTCGTGCAATGTACGGTAATGACAGGTTTCATTACCAACAAGATGGCGCCCTGCCGCACTATCATAGGGATGTGCGAGCATACCTGGATCAAAATGTACCAGGCCAGTGGATAGGACTCAGGTATCCAATCGAGTTTCCTGCACGCTCTCCAGACCTTACCCCGCTCGATTTTTTTTATGGGGCACAGTGAAAGATGAGGTGTACCGTCGTAAACCACGTAACCTGGACACACTTTGGGATCAGATTCAAGCGGTGTGTAAAGAAATCCCATTGGACACTTTGGTGCGAAGTACTAAATCAGTCGTTACTCGTACTCAGATATGTATGTTGCTGAAGGCCAACATTTTGAACATTTACTTTAACCACCATTTGGAACATTCAGTTTGACCAGAAAATACACTTATTTTTCAAATTGGACTGTAGCTTTTCTTTTCCTAGAAATTTAACCTTGTAGGTTGGAAAATAAATTTTCTATGACAGTTCAAAGTGTGTATACATTTTTTTTGACGCACCCGATATAGTATGGTATCTTCCACCAAATTTAGAGAAAACAAATATTCGAGATTGGCATGTAATTTTACGTATTCTACTGTCTAGTTTACCAGCTACCAATTCTATCTCAACATTTGGCGAGAGAACATTACTTCGGTTTCCAACTAAACTTTTGTTTTGGAATCAAACCCATGACCACTCTGTGCATTATTACACTAGCACACGCATGATTTTTTCGTAGGAGGCTGAAATTTTTAACGTGAATATTGCAATGGGGGAGGGAGGGCATACTATAAAATATTTAATTGCATTTTTAACATTTTGCTTTAGAAGTTGTCCACAGACAAAAATGATCATCAAGGAGACATTATAAGTTAGATTTACATTTACAACTTTTGTTTTCCCCGAATTCTTTACTGTCTTTATTTGAAAATTTTGATTTTCTCAATGTGCCGGAAGGGATTGTAACCCTTTCATCTCCAAGCTGGATACGCCACTGATCCAGTACACTTCTCAAGAGAACCTTCCGAATTCTGCAATACATAGCCTACGTTTCTAGTTCATATTTAATTCAAAGAGTTCCTATATGAGGTCATGGTTTATTTATATATGTATATTTATTTATACAGGGTGTCTCAAAAGTAATAGAGCAAACTGACACAGGTGAAAGTCAATGTACGAATGTTCTGTTTGATTACAACGCCACATCTCGGAAATGTTCTGTTTTGTAAACAAAGAGCAAACCTCCGACCGCATTCGGTGTTTACAAAATGCAATCAATGACGGCTTGTAACCACACATTCGCACACATTATTAGCATTTTACCAACTAGGACGACGTTTAAAAAACAATGAAATCAGTGGCCGCTCGTAATCACACATTGGCGATTATCTCGAAAACGGCTCGTTTGCAGACCCATGTTTACTGAGACTTTTCTGCTTCTATTATCGTGTCCTTTCACCTGTGTCAGTTTGCGCTATTACTTTTGAGACACCCTGTATATTTAATTAGTTCCTTCAACAGAGGTTAAACCTCCAATTACAGAAGACAGATAATCATATACATTTATAGGTTTGTACACAAAAACACAAACAGAAGCGATATAATTAGCATGCAACAAACATACTGTACATACACCGAGAATACAAGTAATAAATAATCACAAAATTAAGATATACCAATCGGGATGTTTGACTATTCAAGAACAAAGATTGGTAATGATTACACACATTTATACATTATGTATAATTGTAGAATATACATGAAGATAAAATGTTGGTAGTAAAGTCATAACAATGTGTTTGTAATATGTTACCTCCACAACTGACAAGTCAGACATTTGTCAAATAAATGGTAATACTACAGCTGTACGCTAAATAAAATATTGTTATTTTATCGAATATAGCATGGACACATTGATTGATTGATTTGCTTTATTTTATTTCGTTTCTTGTGCCACTTTTGGCTAATTTAAAAAGATGAGATTGAGTGATGATGTGATGAAATTGATGAATGAACACTCGCAATCATCCATGCCCGGCCTGGATTCGAACCCGGGACCATGGTGTCGTAGCGCGATGTGCTAACCACTCCGCCACGGGACCGGCAGCTTGCACACATGTTGGTTTTATTATTATAATAACACAATTTGAATTTAATTATTTTTGGTAGGTTGTGAGCTTTCAAAATATCTAAACTCCTAAAGTTCCAACACTGATCACTGAGTAGTTTCCAGGCCTATTAGTAAAACACAATACAGAAAAAAATATTTTTTCAGCTCTGGTCGTTCGAAAATTTCAGAAAAATGTAGATTTCTGTGCACTATGTCAACTACGTATCAAAAGTTCTAAACTATCACGTTTGGCTTACAAATGGCGACCATGTTCCCATCATGGCGCGCTAGTGAGTGAATTTTCTATTTGACGACCTAAACGCGGCGATCATCAATATCTTTGGAAAGGTAAAGTTGATCAACACATTTTATGGACAATTCATGTTATATTAAATGTATGTAAGTATCTTCCTTGAATTATATAATTTAGATTAAAAGTGTGCATCTTATTTGTTATATACGTACTTTTCACAGCATTGTTATCAAAGGAATGGTATATTTTATTCTCAGGGCTCACACGTTTTAAAAAAAATAAAAATAATGCATTTACCAGCAGCGTTCTTTTTTAATATGAAATTTTATAAAGGTTCACTTGTATTTTCATAGATCTATTTCTCATTTTGACCATGTTTAGGGCATATTATCTCCGACGCACAAACTACTATAAATCTGTAAACGTATCCACTATTTGCATATTAAGCGTTCAGGTTTTTAACAAAATATATGTATACTATGAACAAAGGTTACGTACAAACATGAAAATTAGAATATGAAAATGAGTGGAAGAGTTATTAGAGGATACGAAAGTAAATACAAAATATAAGTAGTGGTATTTACGGTGGGATAAACCCGAGAAAGTACGAACCCCCCTCAAGCAGATTTGGCTACACTTAAAACAGGCTCAACATGCCCATATGAGCTTTTTGCTCAAGTGTGGAATCTTGTCTAATCCAAGATTTTTGTAAAAATGCCCTCGGGAATTTCCTGAGAAAGTACGAACCCCCTCAGATTGATTTGTCTATACTTACAAAAGGCACTTCTGTAAGATTGTTGTCCATAAATTTGTTAAAAATATGCCCCTCTTGGGCCATACTTAAAACTAGGCCACCCACACCCATACACACCCACCTATATACACCTACACCCACCCACACCCACCCACGCATATTCACTTCCGGTCCACTTCCGGTCCACTTCCGGTTCACTTCCGGTTCACTTCCGGTCCACTTCCGGTCCACTTCCGGTTCACTTCCGGTCCACTTCCGGTTCACTTCCGGTTCACTTCCGGTCCACTTCCGGTCCACTTCCGGTTCACTTCCGGTCTACTTCCGGTTTGCCTACTTCCGGTCCACTTGTGGCCAAGTTGTGGCCTATTTCTGCTTTTTTAATCCAGCATAAAGTTTTGAATTGAATCCCAAGAAATTGTATATAAATACCAAAGCCAAAAATATTAAGTGTATACACACATACACATACACACACACACACACAGCACAGTGTTGAACCCAACTGATATTTTTATCCAGCATAAAGTTTTGAATTGAATCCCAAGAAATTGTATATAAATACCAAAGCCAAAAATATTAAGTGTATACACACATACACACACACACACACACACACAGCACAGTGTTGAACCCAACTGATATTTTTATCCAGCATAAAGTTTTGAATTGAATCCCAAGAAATTGTATATAGATACCAAAGCCAAAAATATTAAGTGTATACACACATACACATACACACACACACACACAGCACAGTGTTGAACCCAACTGATATTTTTATCCAGCATAAAGTTTTGAATTGAATCCCAAGAAATTGTATATAAATACCAAAGCCAAAAATATTAAGTGTATACACACATACACACACACACACACACACACAGCACAGTGTTGAACCCAACTGATATTTTTATCCAGCATAAAGTTTTGAATTGAATCCCAAGAAATTGTATATAAATACCAAAGCCAAAAATATTAAGTGTATACACACATACACATACACACACACACACAGCACAGTGTTGAACCCAACTGATATTTTTATCCAGCATAAAGTTTTGAATTGAATCCCAAGAAATTGTATATAAATACCAAAGCCAAAAATATTAAGTGTATACACACATACACACACACACACACACATACAAAGTACAGTGTTGAACCCAACTGATATTTTTATCCAGCATAAAGTTTTAATTTGAATCCCAGGAAATTGTATATAATAAACAACAACAAAAATGCCGAATCAAAAACATTGTAATCAGTGCAATAAAAATATATCCAGCTCCAATTGGACCAAGCACCAAAAGATTTGTAACCCAGACAAATACAGAACTCCCACAATAATTTGCCCCAAATGCCATAGAGAATATAACATGGAATATTTCACATATAAACATAAAGATACTTGCTCTGCACAATCATCAACACAACCATCTACATCTGGTCTGAAAAGAAAGCACGAAGCACCTGTTAATGCCAGAGCAGCAAAGCAGCCACGCCATGAACCTATCCGTAGCAGTTTTAACGGCCAATTAAGGGATCACCGGTTTGTATCAGAGCCAAGATGTGGCATTGAGAATTTCTTGAACAGTATAAATCCTAATCTCCAGGCAATTCTAAATGCACAAAATGGCTCTTATAAGCTGTCCCTTAAATTGTTTGTACAATATAAGAAACCAAATGGCACAAAATTTAGACAGCCCCACATAACAGAAACTGTACCGGTATATTCAAATGCAAATTCAGACAAAATAATAAGCAGTTTGATGGATCAACTGAATATCAAACACTCTGAATTTGCGGCAAAAGAGTCCGGATGGAGCCTATGCGGTTCATCACACAAGTTATATATTAATATTTCTGAATTCAACCCATTACAAGGTTCTACATATCTGCCATTACCTGCCAATATCAAAAACAAAAGAGCCGTGGTCAATATTGAAAATACCGACCAGAAATGCTTTTTGTGGTGTATATTAGCTGTTTTGTTTCCAGTTTCAAGGCATCCTGAGAGAATAACTTATTACAAGCAACATGAGCACGATTTTGACGATGCAATGGAGGGTTTAGAATATCCAATGTCTGTTCAGAATATTGATAAATTTGAAAAAAAGGCCAGGCACATCAATGGCAAACAATTATCTATTAATGTATTTATTTGTTCCACTGGCAATTGCTTGATAGCACCTCTCAGAATCAGTACACTTGATGATGAATCTGCTGTTCCGATTGATCTGCTCTTAATTGAAGGGGATGATACATACCATTATACTCTGATACATAATCTTGAAGCTTTAGTGAGAACACAACTAGACAAATATAAAAAAATATTTAAGTTGTGCA
Source organism: Lepisma saccharinum (assembly GCF_977018435.1). Classification (NCBI taxonomy): domain Eukaryota; kingdom Metazoa; phylum Arthropoda; class Insecta; order Zygentoma; family Lepismatidae; genus Lepisma; species Lepisma saccharinum. The sequence goes on along the minus strand of NC_139245.1, from coordinate 34,851,616 downwards.
GAAGATGCTTAACTGAATTTGATGGTCAAAAAATGGTGAAAGGGGTTCGGGAAGAGAGTGCAGAAATTGCAAAAAATAAGTTAATTGAGCATCTGAAATACTGTGGGAACCATAAACCTGTTCATATGGTGATGCCCAATCCAAGTGAAAATTGCAAATTCAAAAAGTTTGAAGCCTCGTTGGAACACCCAGTATATATTGTCTGTGATTTTGAATCGAACGTCAAACCTCTTGAATTCTGCAATCCAGATCCTGAAGAATCTTCAATTACACCATACCAGCTACATGAACCTTCCAGTTTTTGTTATACAGTTATACGGGGTGGTGTTGTTACTAAAGAATATTCATACATGGGACCAGATGCCATCAAAGAATTTGCAGATAGAATAGAAAATGTGTGCCGTGACATAGCATCTAACATCTTATTAAAATCAAAGCCTATGTTGCCTTTAACAGAGGAAGAGATTGAGGATTTCAACAATGCAGAAAAATGCCCGGTATGTGATTCTGAATTTTCAGATACAAATATCAAGGTGAAACACCATTCTCATACAGATGGTCGATATAAACAGGCCCTGTGTAATAGCTGTAATATTAAGATCAAGAGACCAAGATTTGTCCCCATATTTTGCCATGGAGCATCCAATTATGATTTCCATCATCTGATCAGGTACGAGGGGTTTGACAAGCAGAATTTAAATATTTTAGCTGAAAATGATGAGAAATATATATCTATTAGCAAGATAATTAAAGTTGATGGTGTTCCTATTCACATAAGATTTCTTGATTCTTACAGATTTTTATCTGCTAGCCTGGCTACACTGGCCACTCAATTATCTGATGATCAATTCAAAATCACACGTGCATTGTTTCCAAATCAGGACCTGAAATTAATTAGGCGGAAGGGTGTATATCCATATGACTATGTTACAGATTTTTCTAAATTTGATGAATGTTCCCTGCCACCACAAGAAGAGTTTTACAGCAAAATCAGAGGATCTGGAATCACTGATGATGATTATCACCATGCCCAGTTGATGTGGAACAATTTAAATTGCAAGACATTTGGTGATTATCACATGGCATATTTGAAACTTGATGTGACCCTCTTAGCTGATATATTGCAGGCATTCAGAAAATCTTCCATGCAAAATTATAGACTGGACCCAGTATATTTTTACAGTGCCCCGGGCCTAGCATGGGCCGCAACGTTTTTGAACACCAAAAAGCAATTGGATCTGATCCAAGATCAAGATATGTATCTGTTTATGGAGCAATGTATAAGAGGAGGGATGGTGCAATGTTCCCAGAGATATGCCAGAGCAAATAACAAGCATATTCCCGATTATGATCCAGTACGGCCATCAAATTATATACTGTATGTAGATGCAAACAGCCTCTATGGTCACGCCATGATGCAAAAACTGCCATATGCAGGGCTTGAATGGGTTGAAAATTACAATATTGAAGATCTTCAGGACTTTGATGACAGTGACTATGGCCTCTTCTTAGAGGTTGATCTGGCCATTCCTGATGATTTGCACAACAAATTTTCTGATCTGCCCCCAATTTCCGAGGTTCAGTGTTCACCTGGCTCTAAACAGAAGAAGCTCATGATGACCCTGGAGCCAAAACAGGATTATGTCATATATTACAAAAACCTCCAGTTCCTGATGAATCATGGTGTTCAAGTGACCAAAGTTGGCAAAGTCTTAAGGTTCAGGCACTCAAGATGGTTGAAGCCATATATTGATACAAAAACAGAGCTTCGAACATCTGCAAAGAGCCAATTTGATAAGGCCTTGTTTAAATTGATGGTGAATTCAGTGTATGGCAAAACTATAGAAAATGTCTGAAAACATACCGATGTTAAAATAATTACTGACCCCAGCCGGAGCAAAAAATTGGTTGCAAAGCCTAATTTCAATTACAGAAGAATTTATGATGAGCACATGGCACTTTTCAACATGAAGAAAACAAAGATCAAATTTGATAAACCTATTTATGTAGGGGCTGTGATATTGGAATTGTCCAAATTACATATGTTAACATTGTATTATGATGTGCTGAAACCTTTTTATGGTGATCGTGTAAAATTATTGTACATGGACACGGATAGTTTTATTCTTGATATTCAAACAGAAGATGTTTATCAAGATATGTCACAGCCTGAATTGTTTCAATATTTTGATACCAGTGAACATACAAGAATTCAACCCCACAACAAAAAGGTGCCTGGCAAGTTAAAAGATGAGACACTTGGTGATGTTATTGTGGAATTTGCTGGGTTAAGTGCCAAGGTGTATACTTTTAAAACATGTAGTGGTGTTGCTGCCAAAAAGGCTAAGGGCGTTGGCAAAGTAACTGTTGACAAAGATCTTGAATTTGAAGATTATAAAAATTGCATCAAATCCCAGAATTCAATCAGAACATCAGAATCCAGAATTCAGAGTGAGGATCACTTGTTGACTTCAAATATTGTAACAAAAGTGGCCCTGGACCCACATGATGATAAGAGATGCATTTTATCATGTGGCATACATACTTTACCTTGGGGTCATTGTGATTTGAAAAGTGGCAAACAATGCCCAATTACAGAGCATGATTTGAAATAAATAAACATGCCTATGAACTTATTTGGGTTCAAAAAACAGGCTATTATGGAGCTTCCAACACCACAACCCTCTCCTGATATGCTGTCTAAACTGAGTGGCTTGTTAATTATTCATCTGAACAGCATACTTACAGATGTTGATGATGAAACAGGTAAAACATTGTACATATTTAACAATAATTTAAATCATTACCAATTACCTGTAGGTGGGCAATTGCAATTTATTACAACCCCTGAGGGTGATGTCAAGATTTCAGTAGGGAGAAATATTTATAGAATTAAGCACTCAAACATGGTTTCTGGCACTGTATATACTGTTTCTGCTGGTGACTGCTTATATATTGAGGTCCCTGGATCATATGACAAGCTTATACCCTTTTTTATAGAATTAAGAATCAGATACTCTATAATAAATAACCATTAAAACAAAAATGCCTAATGATATATTTGGCCATACAAGACATGAAGATCACAGTGACGAGATTCTGATGCTTGATGTCAGAGTCAAGAAATTAAGAAGTGATTTACAAGCTTTACAAACCACACTCAATGCCAGTCTTCAATTAGAAATTACAAATTTACAATCACAATGCATGGACCCTCTTCTTAAAATTGATTCTGAACTCAAATTGCTGCTTCAGAAATATACTGATCTGGCAACATTAGATAATTTTCAAAGTTTAGAAGAAGCTGTAGCAGCTCTTCAAGCCAAATTTAAGACCCAGGCTAACAACTCTGAGCAATTGAAACAGCAATTGGAAGAGCAGATAAATAATGTCCAGGCACAGCTCCAAACAATTGTCAAAAGCATAAAATCACAAGAAGATTTTGATCTAGTGATTTCCACTCTAAAAGAACAGATTCAGTCACTCCAGATACCTAATCTGGATCCTCTGCACAATGCCATAGCCGAGGTTAAAGAAAAAATTGAGACACTTGAAAATTTTATGAACAACTTGCCATCTTCTGATGCTTTGAGTGCAATAACTCGGAGTGTAGCAAATATTAAGCTGCAACTTGAAACATATGAAGATTTTGGAAAAATTCAAAGTACCATAACCCATCTTGAGGGTACAATAGCAGCAGTGCAAAGTGATTTGGCAAATGTACAAGAATCCCGCCTGCCTGGTATTGTAGACACTCTTGTCAGTGTCCAGCAACAGATCACAAAGCTTGAAAACCTCAACACTGAATCTGAACTATCTCATTTTCATCACTTGATCGATGATATTCAAACAAAGCTTGAAATTTTACAACAATCCACACCCACTCAGGCAGATATAGCCCTGCTCCAAAATGCTATGCAAAATGTGGCTGATGCATCTGAATTAAATAATGTGAAATTGGCACTTGAATCTTTGCAAAATACAGTATCAAACCTTCCTACATCACAGGAACTTAAAAATATTAAGAGGGCAGTGAATAGGATATTGAAATCAGAAGATATCAAGAATATCCAAGCAGAGATCAAACAACTCACTCAGACAGTGGCCACTCTACCAACCAATCAACATATTAATGAATTGCATGCCCTGTTTGAGGATATCAGAAGACAGGTCCATGATTTTACTGCTCAAAATTCAAAATTGGCAGTTGTTGAAAATTTGCAACAAATTGTAGCTAATATCAAGCAGCAGCTAGGGACCATGGAATCCAATCAAGCAAATGCTCTGTCTGTTTTTGCCACTCAGCTACAAGAGATTGTGCAACAATACAAGAAACTTGTTGTAGACATAAAAATCAAGCCAGGCCATGATGATGTTGTTAGGACCATCAATGAGCACCTTGAATCTGTAACAAGCAGATTGCTTACAGCAGAAAAAGAAATAACAGGCATAATCGAGAATCCAAAACATTCAGTAATTCTTGAATTGTACAGCATCCCCAACAAAGAATATGATTCACCATTTACACCAGGTGGCAAAATATATATGCTGTCCCCTGCACAATTTTATTACCAGTTTTTTGTTGGGGGCACACTGAGACCAATCAAGATCAAATATTGGCATCAGCCACAGGCACACCACTACCCTATTTTATCAATAACAAATGCTGAGAACAAAGTGAAAATCACCAGTGTAGAGTTAGAGGATTTTACAGACCCCAATACATTAGAAACAGCCTATACTGAAGATGATGGCTCTCTGGAATTTAAAATACATATTGGAGACAAATTATATTTAGAAAATCCTGCAGTCTCAGCTGCTGAACACCCCATAGTTGCAATATTCTTGTTTTCATATTATGTCTAGAGAAATTATAGTTGATGAATTACACAGACAAGCCAGACATAATTATAAGAGACTCCCAGTAGTCACAAAGGGCATAGATGATTTATGGCAAAGCGACTTGATTGAGTTGGCAAGTGGGCAGTTGAAAAACTTAGACAAAATCAACAAGGGCTACAAGTATCTACTCACTGTGATAGATACATTTTCAAAATTTGCCTGGGCTGTGCCACTCAAATCCAAGACTGGAAAATGTGTTACAGAAGCCCTCAGGACAATCATCAATCATTCAGGAAGATCACCGCGCTATTTGCAAACAGATAATGGCAAAGAATTTTATAATTCAGTGTTCCAACAATTTATTAAAAGCCAGGCAATAAAACATTACTCGAGTTACAGTGATCTCAAGGCCTCAATTGTAGAGAGATTCAACAGAACCCTAAAAAATCTTATGTATAAACAATTCACACTGCAAGGTAATTATAGATGGATTAATATTCTTCCAGAACTTCTACATAAATATAACAACTCGGTCCATTCCACAATCAACATGAAACTCTCTGAAGTAACTTCATCTGATGAGCAAAAATTGATCAGCACTGTTTATTATCCTAGATACCAGCCAACAATAAGAAGGGCCAAATACAGGGTGGGTGATCAAGTAAGAATCAGCAAATATAAGCACTTATTCAAGAGAGGCTTTACAAGAAACTGGAGCACAGAATTATTTACAGTGGTTCAAGTTAAACCCGGGACCCTTAACACATATATAATAAAAGATCACCGAGGAGAAATTCTCAAAGGCAGATTCTATGAACAAGAGCTCAGCAAAACTAAACAGCCTGACACATATCTCATAGAAAAAATCATCCGCAGAAAAGGCAACAAGTTACTTGTCAAATGGCTGGGTCATCCGGAAAACAGCTGGATCGATGCAGACAAAGTGATAATATGAGCACCTGGGATGTTATAAAAAGGCTGCCAGAACCTGAACAACAGAATAAGAGAAATGGCAACTTGCTGCCTGATAATATTAGGTGTCTTATTGTTGGGCCATCAGCTTGTGGTAAAACTACACTAATGGTTGATAATTTTTTATTGGCACCCAACTGGTTAGACTGGAAAAACAGGCACTTGTATATCTTCTCTAAGAGCTTGGAACAATTAAAATATCAGCAGCTGATGAAGCTATATGATGGATTGGATATAGCCACTTTTGAATCAGATGTTAAGCCACTTCACGAATGTCTCGATAATTCTGTTGTTGTGTTTGATGACATTATACTGGATAATCAAAACAAGGTTAGAAATTTCTTTACACAGGGGCGGCACAAAAACATTGATTGCTTCTACCTGGCACAGACTTTTTCTAAAATTCCAAAGCAGCTGATCCGAGACAACAGCAATTTTATATGTGTGTTTCATCAAGATCATACCAACCTCAAACACATACATGATGAATATGTAGGTGGGGACTTGAGCTACAATGATTTTTCCAAGTTTTGCAGTAGGTGCTGGAACCAGGACAGTTATGGGTTTGTCACAATTGATATGACAAGAAAACCCAGTAGCGGCAAATACAGAAGTAAAATCAACGATTTTCTAGACGTTGAGACGTATATAAATAACCATGAAACGACCAATCATTGATGATCTTAAGTTAAGAGATTATCTTGTAAAAAGATTCAAGGGATGGAAATCAGAGAACCGGGGAATTTATGAAAAACACAAACAAACAGAACAGCCTGTAATTGATGCTATTAATAATTTAGGTAAGAATATCAAAACTGTTACAGAGCAAATTCAAGATTTGATCACAGAGCTCGTACCTGTAGCTGCAAGGAACATATTAGATTATCCATTCACCCCACTTTCCAGTATTCATACACCTATTCCTGTTGCTCCTAGAAGAATTGAAGCTACTCAGGATCCTATTGAATTGGGTCTTCTTGCTCAAAAATATTTAACCACACCTAAAGACAATAAAGATGAGGTGTTTGGCTTATATGCTGACACAGAGCTTGATGGTAGCATCATACATAGAATTGGCAATTTCAGAGTAACATTTATGGGAGATGATATAATTGTATATTCAGAATCTCATCTTGGACAAAGAGGTGGTTTTGTTAAATATCCCGGCACACCTGGATTGTGGGAACTGATGACTAGGAAAAGGCCTGGCAGCTATACAGATCAAGATTATGAACATTACAAAGAAATATTAATAAAATCAGATGCTCTATACCAGAACAATGATCCCACACAAAAAAGAGTCAAGTCGAGCAGTGGAGCAAAATACAATAATTTAATCAAGACCATATGGTCACAGATCAAGACTGGCAGTGGAATCAAACAATACAACACCCTGCCTAAAGAATTTGTGTGGGTTGATGATGTCAGGAAACTTGTGGATAGGTTATTGGTGATAGCTGGGGAGGAAAATGCTGGCAACCACAATTTTTACAATGAAAAGGTTGGAATTATGGACATGATAAGCACAAAATTGTCTAATTTTATAGTGAATGACCCTAAGGGGATTGGATATCTCATAAAAATTATTAATACTCTACCACCTAAATTTTGGAATATTTCTGAGGGTCGGGGGTTGGTTAATGACATTATAAACAAGCTGCCATTTGAACTACACATTCCAGGCTATCAGTATTGTGGTCCAGGCACAAAATTGGATCATAGATTAAACAGAGGGGATCCTGGTGTAAATCCCCTAGATGCTGCTTGTAGAGACCATGACATAGCATACAACACACATTCTGATCTTGACAAGAGACATGTTGCAGACAAGAAATTAGAAGAGGCTGCATTTGGTAGATTTGTAAGCAAAGATGCTTCTTTAAGTGAGAGAATATCAGCATTGGGAACCACCATAGCTATGAGCACCAAACAAAAACTGGGGTGGGGGTTGTAAATATGTATATAATAAACCTACAATGAAGGCCAAGGGTGTTATGTATCAAATACCTTATGCAGGTCTCAAATCTCTTAAAACTATTGACAGTCTTTTGACCAAAAAGCAGCGCAAGAAAAAAAATTCTTGTATTGCAAAGGGACATGGTATGAAATTGTTGCTTAGTACCCCCCAATTAAAAAAATTACAGCAATCAAGAAAAAAATCACATGTGGGGGGATTCATATTTACTATCCCTGCCATCTTAGCAGCTCTCGGGGCTGTTGGGAGCTTGGCTGGGGGATCAGCTGCCATAGCAAAAACAGTGATAGATGCCAAGAAGAATAAGGCAGAATTAGATGAGCAGAGGCGCCATAACCTGGCAATGGAGAAAAAAGGCAAAGGTGTTAAGAGAGCCATGAGTAAGTTTAAAAAAAACAAGAGCCGCTTACAAACCAAGATATTGAAGCTTTAATCAAGCCACTGGGCATCAAAAATTTTAGAGGTGTGTACATGTCTGATTCTTTACCAGAACAACCACTCAACAAAGAGTGTGGCATTGTTAATTTGGATGAGTACAAAAATCAGGGCACTCACTGGATCTGTTATCTTAAATATTTAAACGATGAGGCATTTGTGTTTGATTCATTTGGAGGTGTTCCACCTGAAAATTTAGTACAATATCTAAAATCAGCTAATCTTTATTACAATAATGCCCGTGTTCAAAACTTTAAAGATGTTAATTGCGGACATTTGTGTTTATCTGTTCTTAGATATATGTCTCAAATAAATAAACCATCAATTGAAAATTTTCAAAAGGCCTTGTGGTATCTGAAACATCATGGGGGTATTCCATCTCACCAGCCAAAATTCAATATTGAAACTTAAATTGCATGATGACATAGTGTATCCCAAAACAATAGCTCTCAGAGCATTTTATGGAATGTACCTGATCCCTAATATTACGCACCACAACAATACAATTGCAGTAGGGGATCAAAAAATTGTCATCACTCCAGGGCAATATAATCTGTCCACTCTAAATGCTCAATTACCCAGAGGTGTAGTGTTAAGTCAAAATTCTGTCACTCACAGAGTAGAGATTGTATCTGCTACAGAAACAGTGGATCTGGGTACTATAGGAGAGCTGTTAGGCTTTGAGAACAACACAAAACTTGAACCAGCCATCAAACACACTGCTATTAATATACCTAAATTCTTAGCCATAGAGACTCTGAATATTCACTGTAATGTTGCTGAGGGTATGATCACCAAATCTAATGGCATAGGCACTCACAAACAAACTGGCATCATTGCAACATTCAAACCTAATTCCGAATTTATGGAGCCAATCATCTACAATCCATCCCCAACATTATATTTTCCTGTGTGCCATAATAGAATAGATTACATTGAGTTGATGGTCACTAATGAAAAAGAAGAATTAGTTGATTTTGCTGGAGCCACAACAACTGCAATCATAGAGATTAATATTTAAATAAAAATACATACAATGGAAAATATTGAGAGTTATGAGCTACAATCATTCCCCCCAAACAGGAGGACATTTGCAAATTTAAATCAACCCAACACAGAAATTGAGGTTGATCTTGATGTAGGGGATGGATTTATACACCCCCACAGAGCAGATCTATACATCAAATTTGATGTTGTAAAGCTCGATGGAACAGATTATCCGGCAAATTCAAATATAAGATTGGTTGATAATTTTGTGCCGCATCTATTCTCTGAAATTGAGATCAGAAAGCATGGCGTTGTTATAAACAGAGTGGATTATCCCGGCATTACCTCCACAGCTTTGGCCACTCTAAAATTATCCAAAACCGAGGCTTCTTACTACAGAATCGGTGGATTTGAGGCTGGTGATAAAATATTAACCAAGAGCCACACAGTGCTGTTCCCCATGCGCCTGTTGCCAGGATTCTTCTCGGATTACAAAGACATTATGTGGAAGGGTGGTTTAAGAATTACATTTAGAAGAGCTGCCAATGATAACAATGCTTTGATGAGGTATAGCACATTAAACCCTACAGGAGAAGCTCTGCCCAATACCTTACCAGATGCAGGAAAATGCATTATTCAGACTATGGAGTTAAGAATCCCAGTTGTTGAATATGAGGCCAGTTATGCTCTTAAATACAAAGCTGATATAATAAAAAATCCACAGATTCCTCTGCAATTTTACACATATCAATGTGTACAGAAGCCTGCATCTGGGTCTTATTATGAGTTTGATGCTACAAATTCATTCTCCAGCATACAATACGACATGCCTGATTTTGTGGTAGTATTGTTTCAGACTGGGAGACACAACAATGAGGAAAAAAATTCAAGTAAATTTGATAGCTGCAACATCAAGAACATATATCTTAAAAATGGCAGAAATGAGGTATTTCCTAGAGAAAATTATAATTTAGACATGTCCAAGGATGATTTTCTTAAATTATATGAGGCTTTTTCGGCTTTCAAGCGTGTCACTACTGGCAGTACTGATATGTATTACTCACCAGATGAATTCAAAACACAGAGACCCATGTTTGTAATCAACACTTCAAAAAGGAAACAAGTTGTGGTTAATGACAGGACAAACATTAAAATTATCTGTGAATTCCACGAGGCTTTACCTGAAGACACCATTTGTAGTGTAATTCTCATAGGTGAAAAATCATATGTTTATGATGTAAGAAATGAGAGAGTCACGGAGCAATTCTAGAGGGTCTCTGCATATTGCATTGTTTTAATAATAGATAAACAAATTGAACCTGGTATCCAGTTGAACTTAAACCGGAAGTGAACCGGAAGTGGACCGGAAGTGAACCGGAAGTGGACCGGAAGTGGACCGGAAGTGAACCGGAAGTGAACCGGAAGTGGACCGGTAGTGGACCGGAAGTGAATATGCGTGGGTGGGTGTGGGTGGGTGTAGGTGTATATAGGTGGGTGTGTATGGGTGTGGGTGGCCTAGTTTTAAGTATGGCCCAAGAGGGGCATATTTTTAACAAATTTATGGACAACAATCTTACAGAAGTGCCTTTTGTAAGTATAGACAAATCAATCTGAGGGGGGTTCGTACTTTCTCAGGAAATTCCCGAGGGCATTTTTACAAAAATCTTGGATTAGACAAGATTCCACACTTGAGCAAAAAGCTCATATGGGCATGTTGAGCCTGTTTTAAGTGTAGCCAAATCTGCTTGAGGGGGGTTCGTACTTTCTCGGGTTTATCCCACCGTAAATACCACTACTAATATACTCTGATATAAATATGCAACTCAGGTAATAACAGCAAGTTTCCATTTTAAATTTTAAATCACAATTACCTTTTTCAGAGTTCAGCACATTTTCAGGTACGTACAAATGCCTGGACACCACTTTCTCAATTTCATTTTTTTCACAAATATAAAGTAGAATCATTCCACAAAAATAATGTTAACTGCAACACTTTTAGACTAAGTGACTTTCATACACGTTCAATTCCTTTTTATATATTTGTTTGCACGTGATATGTTACGATATTAGTAATTAGATTCTTCTTTTTCAACTCTTGAATTTTTTAGCACAGGTCTTCTTGACTGGGTTTTAATTTTTAAAAACTGCCAATTTTGCTGTTTCCTGATTGAAATGTGCATCTGTACCGCTGATGAGTAAGTCAGAGAGGGTGTAGCGTGTTTGTATTTGAATTCCTCCTCTTTTCATTTGAACTGGGCTTCATTTTACCACGTATCATCTAGTGTGTGAGACATTTCTTTCTTTTGACGAATTTCTGTATCTGACTCTTGAATATCGTCTGTGAATATGATTTTGAACCCCGCGTCATCTTCACGTAGGTTTTTAGCGTAGCTCTAAGGTGTTACAACTGTGTTGACTGTAAATACCTGCTAACTATAGCAACCGGAATTGAAATATGAAGCAATATCTCTAAAGATGCGATTGATCAAAATGTTGCATCTACGAAAACAGTCCTTTACCTCTTGCACTAAGCATAGCTACTTTCATGGTTGAGGCATATCTTCGATAGCAGCCATTAGATATTAGGGAGCAACTATCCCCTTTGCCCTCCCGTGTTAACGCATACGAGTAGTCGACAACATTATATCACGATGATTCATGACAAATGAAATCATAACATGAATACTGTACCAACCTTCACTATCTCTACAAGGACTTCATAGTGTGTTAATAAGTGGCCCACGAGGGAATGAATGTTACAGGTACTGTAGATATATACTCTAAATGCAAATACCACATCATGATGGTATTCAACTATATTTTTCACTATATGATGTAAAATTTTTGGACATGTATTTCACTAGAATCAATGACGATTTATGTTTCTTCATTTTTAGTACAAAACTACATATATATTGCATACATGCAACATATATGCGCATAAATTATGATGAAGTTCGAATTAATAACACAAACAGTTTATATGCTTCCTTTATTTCAGTATGAAAACCACTAAATTATGTTTTTCGGCATAATAGCATAACATAACTATTGGTACAATCAAATTTCTATATCCATGGATAGTACCCGTAATATGGGTATCTTAAGTTGTAGGAGTAGGGGTAAGTGTACAGCAATGGACGCCTAACGATGTATCTGGCTTCCTCCAGGTTCATGTCTTTCGGATCTTCGGCATGTGCCAGAAGGACCACTGCCAGCAGGGCGACGCAAATAAGCTAAAAATAGAAGATAATGGACAGGTCTTAAATTTATTCTTTGTCTAAATGATACACACGTAATCATATACGTACTGTATATAACACAACATTCATTATCTACAAGCATGTAACCATGATTCATTTGCCATAGGATAGGTAGCTGCTACTTCACATGACTTATCGAAGGCAAGATTGAATATGAGAGCATATGTGAGTTTAGAGAGTGTGTGTGCGATAAAAATGAATGTGAATTTTGTTTTCTCGTGTGTTTATGTGTAATAGCAAACAAAAATTGTTACTGAAACTAATATTGCAGGTACAAAATATTTATGTCCTAACATACTCGTACATCTTACACATTGAGAATAGCTTTAAAAATAAGTTCTCAGAAATGAACATCCATTTTGTAAAAACGTTTCTTGTATAAAGGTGTCCCATTTTTATTGTCGGTAACTTTACATAACCGCCTTTTTTAAACATAGAACTTATGACTAAGAGATTCATACAAGCTTACCCTAACCACAATTGTTATGTCCAGATATTATTAGAATAATTAAATCAAGAAGACTTAGGTGAGCAGGCCATGTGGCACGAATGAGAGGCGAAAGAAGCATTTACAGGATTCTTGTTAGAAAACCTGATGGTAGGAAGGGTAAGACGAAGATGGAGGGATAACGTTGAGATGGGCCCGAAAGAAACTGTTAAGGATTTAAAGGATTGGATTGATCTTGCCCAGGATAGGGACAGATGAAAGGCTTGCGTTGCTGCATCCATAAACCTTCAAGTTTAAGAAGACTAGAAAGTTAGTTAACCTAACCACTTTGTTACGGAGATCAGCTAATGGAATACATGTGTATAGTTGTTTGTAAGTCTTACAAAATCGTAACAAGAAGAAATAAACATGTAATGTTACATACAAAATGAAAATGTTTTCTGAGAAGTAACTAAAAGCATAGTGTGAACATACTTACCAAGTATTTCATTGTTGATCGTTTGTTAGTATATTCAACTGCAGCTGTATACTGACAACACTCTCTTAGGCTTCCATTTATATATGATTCTGTGCTGTATTTATCTTCATTGTGCAAGATGAGAAAATAACTCTGATGTTTATCTTAGATCTATTTTTGAACCAATTATAAGTTCTGGAAGCATTTCAAGTCATTATGAGCTGGATTATCGCTTAATGATTCACCGGCACCAACAGTCGGACACAAGTTGCACTTTTGAACTTACCTCAACATCAGCGGTTGCATGTTATTCTTACTGTGATGGATTGGATTGAGATACTTAAGTCCCTGTGCCTCCCCGATGGTGTAGTGGTTACAATGTAGACTTCGAATTGAGGTTCTATACCCGGTAGGCATATGGTGGTTAGGAGTCAACTTAAAACTGTATGATCAGTCGCGATTAGCCTATCTGAACATAAAACGGAATTAAACTTTGCTTAAGTAACCCTGTCGGTGATGATCTGTATCCTAGGTCCAGCTTAAGGAGTCGAAAAAGACGAGGAATCAAAAGGAATAAGTCAACCCAAATTAACCAAAGCTAAGATTTATTATTATTACAGTGTTTTGTTCGCGATTCACATACGCGCTAAGTGAGCGTTCGTTGCGTTTTTGGGGCGGAATCTCGGAGTTTTAATTTCTCTATCATGTGGCAATGCGTCTTACTCTTAAGAAAGTTGCCAAACGCAACACGGAGTGCTTTTTGACTGAAGCGTGATACATTACTGCACATTATCTTTAATCTGTTGAACAAAAATGTGTAAAATCAGTTTCACCATGCCACTTTACAGTGGGTCCAAAACAAGACCAACATCATATTTGTTGGACTATTCAATACTAAGAAAAAGTCGTTTCACAAAATTCATAAGAACAGTTTTTTGGCCGATTCAAGAATCTGAAAAATTAGGAATTGTGTTTAAAACATTACTACCTGCACTGTAATTAAATTTCATCACTTTCGGGCGAAACGTTCTTCGTTTAGAACATTTCGAAGAGAGCGGTCGTTAGAAAAACACAAAAAAGCCTGCACTTTGGTTGATATCTCGAGAAAATCTCTCAGAATTAAATAATTTATATTTTGATGTAAATCTTTTCTTTATGTAGGTCTTCTGATTAATTTTTAATTGGGGTTCAAACTCGAGTATCCATAATTTTTAATCCGATAGTAACGCACATATGGATCACCAAGGTTGGAAAGGTAATTTACTCGCTAAGTTTTTATTGTAAATTACACGTAATTTACAAGTAATTAACTTCGCGTAGAAAACCATTATTTTTAGGCAGATGTAAGAAACGTATTTTCTTTAGTAAATTAGAAATCGTACTTTAATTATATTACATTCTAAACTTTTATTTTCTTAGATATTTCAGCACAATATCATTATTTTCTGCAGATTGTTTACACAACCCCCTCACTCACACTAACAGATTTTTAAAAATATAACTGTTCTTTCACATATTTCTAAAAATTGAGAAACCTTTTGATTTGAACGTCTTGTACTCGTATTTGTATTTATACGTACAAACAAAAGGCTGCGTTCGCTTGTGGTTAAAAATGTATACCACGAGCGCACAAAATCCATGGCGATGTTGCCACGTTCTGTCAACTGTTTTTGCCTTTTAAGAGACGCCGGCTGGATCCTTATAAGCAGGGCTCGAAAAATCCCGGTCGCCAGGTCGCTATGGCGTCTAAAAATTTCAGCCTGGCGACTGTGATCTTTTGCTGCAATATGTACGAAATTTTGAAGATTCTAAGTTCAAATTGCAGTACAGCGTAACTTAGCATTTTTTTTTATCAACGTTGTGAACATTCTATAGAATCAGTAACGGTTTCTTACTCTTTGTCCCCCATTTCCTGCTTTCTCAAATGATTTAGCGATGTTTTGAATACCGTGATGCTCAGCTTCTTATACATAATGTTTCAGAAGTTTCATAACCCAAATTTGGAAAATGTATATCATGAAAACCGTAAGAGATATTTACACCGGGTTTTCTGCATTATAAAGCCTCATCCATTGAGATACTTCCAATGCTAAAAAATATCAGTTTACGCCACACAGAAAATTAGATAAATTAATAACTAGCAGAAGGCAGCGTTAACATTTTTTCCAGAAATGCACTTCTGAGTGAGAAAAATATGTAAGAAATTATCAAAGGGTCATAATTAGATGTCTGATGCCATGTCAATCTGTCATTTACGACCAATATTGGTGATGTGCAACATTTGATGGATTTTTACTGACGAATTTATGTGAAAAAGTTACATTTTTGGGACATATCTCCGTAGATGGCAACACTAGCAGGTCAAAATATTGTCAACAGACGCACGCAACATGTGCCTAATTATTGGCCATACATTTACATGAAAAATCATAAATCAAGATTTTGTGCCGAAATTGAACTCTTGAGACAATCCTAGACTGCCCCTGGTTAACCTGAATTTTCTTCCCTCACTTTCGCAGCTACTGTGCCTGTTTATTTTAATTGGTTCAGCATGGCGTATACATTGGAGCAGCGCGTGTGCTTTGCTGAAGAGTATTTTATGATACTACTAATTCTTACACTCATGTGCAAGAAGTTTTCGAAGAAAAATACCCTGCTTCTGCTGTACCTCTCAAAGCAACTCTTTTACAACTAGTCAACTACCAACAAATGATCCCACAAATTGTTAAGAGTTGGTTTTATTGTTGAAAATCATTTCTCAGATGTTTTCAGCAAATTAACAATGTTTTCGTTTCAAATAATGTAATTTCTTTTATTTGGATAAATGCTAACATAAATTTATTAACCCAGTGGTAGCCTACATGATCAGTGTAGTGCATAAAACCAGGTGTAAATATCTCTTACGGTTTTCATGATATACATTTTCAAAATTTGGGTTGCGCGACTTTTGAAACACACTGTAATATGCACAATTGCTAGTAGGTGGTTTCTTGGCGCCTGATTTTCAGAGAGACGCCTAGCTTTGAAGAAAATTTTTCGAGCACTGCTTATAAGTATCATATATTATGTGAATGGCTATATTCATAACATAAAACGGGCAATGTATCGTTGCAGAAGAAGCGAGACACCAGCAGACCCCAGAGATATAGTCGAAGCTAACCTAACCTAACCTAACCTCAGAGTTGATCACTAAAGAGGAAGATATAATTGGTACTATATATGTATAATACTTCTTGATATTTGACTTTTTATGCAATTAAATGATTCTCTATAGAGGATACCCAGGCCAGCCATTACACAATCATAGATGTGGCAACGCAGCATTGATTGTTGTGCGCTCGTCGCACCTGCACCTTTCATATGCCACGAGCTCACACTTTCGCATTTTTGTGCGCTAGTGGACTGCACCCATTTATAACATCACATAACGATTAACAACAATTTATTTGGATTGGATTTCAAAGTTTTAGTAACAGCTTCAAATTCATTTGCCATGCGTATTGTATAATTGGATGCTAATTATGATGTGAATATGAATGTGGCACATACAAAATTCGGAAAGAATTTGTTTTTACTTTTTTTGTTTTCTACCACTGCCAACTGCCACATAACCATCGCAAAAACTATGTTTTCTTTTAATTTATATGTTTTATTCTAGTTTTTACGTAGGCTACTTTACGTTTTATACGTATTTTAAGCGTAATTTACTTGTCACGTAGAAAAGCTTTCTTTACGCGTAATTGCACAACCCTCCTTACCACCCGTACTTGAAATTTAAATTACTTCTCCGCAGCGAAATGGTCCGCGAGGCGCGCTTCCAAGCCGGAGGACCAACTTTCGAACTCTTGTGAGGCATGGGTGTTTTGTCCCATTACCATTTCGTGATTCATCCTAATAGTCGCGATTAATCCAAGAGATAGAAAAGCGACATCGTTATATAGCCATTTTGGAAGTAGAAAATATAGAAATGTATTGAAGTCGTCAAATTTCAAAATTCTAACTGTTGCTCCAATAGTAAGCAAAGGTGCTTCTTCTTTTTTTTTTTTAATATGTATCACACAGCTACATTTAACTGTTGGAGTTATTTTATTTGCGAGGCACTTTTGCTATTTCTCTGTTACAAATCATTGATAGAAGATAGCTATTTATGTGAAGCGATTTCCGGACTAAGAAGAAGCAATTTTTTCTCAAGATTTCAGCTTTGGATCAAAATATAATTTTGTAACTCGAAAGATTTGAAATCATTGAAGCTGTACTGAAAGAGCAGCAAACGTTTTTTTACAGAATCTGTGAGAAAATTATTTCTGTCGTCAGTACAGCCCTATCTCAGCATTCCCAATGTGTTTTCATGGCAGAAAACAGTAGAAATAGTTGGGCTAATCGCGAGGATGAGTATGGTTGATGACATGATGAAATTGATGAGGGAACACTCGTAAAGATGCTCAGTCCGGGATTCGAACCCGGCACGTAGCAAGCTATGCTAAGCACTTCGCCACGGAGGTCAATCGATTATGCTGACATTCCTCTTAAAATTAGTGTTGTGACCTGTAATGGCAAAAGAATATGCTGCAATTTTCAAATATTTTGCATAATATTCCCATGTTTCTGATGTTGAAGTAGCTCACCCACTGTTGATAACATGCTAGTTTGTAAAGATGCGAAAGATTATTTTAATTACCCTATTCAACACACACAGCATATTTAATCATTAACTGGGTTTTTCTGTGATAAACGTATTGTGGTTGTGTAAATGCTGTGTTGCTCAAAAGGTCTGTAATTCACAGTTATTGTTCAAACTCCTCCCTGATACCAGACATATAACTGAAATGTAGAAAATAAATAGGACAGCTCGTAACAATTATAAAATCAACCAATATAAGCAGGAATAACGTTATCATCATTTTCAATTGTCCTTTGTGATATACAGCGTGTCCACAAAGTCCTGCTACCATTACAATGAAACATAGCTACTAAACTATATGAGATAAACACATGCGGTTTTTTGCAACGTGTTTTACAGCTCTCAAAGTTTTAATAAGTAGTGGTATTTTATTATTATTATTATTATTATTATTATATCAGATTATGTTGTGAGCGACAATGACGACAGCACAGGAGACACAATGTGTGTGGCATGCTGAGTCTGGTAATTGTAAATAAAACTTTGAGAGCTATAGAACACGTTGCAAAAAACAGCATGTCTTTATCTCATATAGTTTAGGAGTTAAGTTTCATTGTAACAGTAGCAGGACTTTGTGGACACGCTGTACTTTTCTAAGGGAGCTTTCAGTGCCGAAGTGACAAGCGAGACATACAGACCTACAGAAATTAATGTAACCTTTCATACTGGATGCAACAAGCTGTACATGTCGCTTGTTGCTTGCGTGTCTTTTGGGATGGACCGTTTTCTTTATAGCCTTAATAGTCGTTTCGGCCTGTTGGTCGTTCAAGCATGGCGAACGTGGATGGGGAAGTGCCTATTCTGGTTTGTGCAACTTTTGGTCTTGTAAAAACCCAGTGGCCCGTGTCACTTCTCTCTTCGGTCTGAAAGCTCCTTTAGACATGAGTGACATTCTTTACTAACTTTCCAGGAACCTTGAACACTATAAGGGTTAGTAACTTAAAGCAAACACTTTATCATATTTCTTTCTTGTCAGTATCGGCGATTGAGTACCAAAACTGGGGGAAGGGGGAAGAAGGACAGTTTACTTTCTCTTGGTAGAGGGCAAAAGTGGCAAGAAGTGGGGGAAACTGCCCCACATGCTCCGTCTAATTACCGCCACTGTCTCTTATTGATATATGATAACTTTTCTTAAATGGTTTATTTGAAAAAGTTGAAGCAGAACTTATAAATCAATGCAACACATATTTATATTTTACTTTTTATTGCTTTCAAACGAACACATGCATCAAAATTTAACAAATATTACACAAATTACCTCATACTCAATCATAATTCTTCAAGCGTACCTTTGTCACCGTATTTCAATACTAATATCTTTGCAATTGTTATCCAAAGTGGGGCAGAGTTCTTGCGTATCCGTAATAAGGAAATGTGTTGTAATAATTGAAACCATAGGAGAAAGGATATGCATATGCCAGCGGACTTCCAACGATGTAGCTGGTCTCTGCTGTTTTTACATCTTCTTTCGTCTCGGCTTGAACAAGCAGGACCACTGCCAGCAGAGCGACGATAGCAAGCTGAAATTACGAATGTTATTAGCAATTAAAATATAAAGCGTGAACATTAATTGAGGTTCTCAAATTAACAAATAAGGCTTGGAATTCTAGGAAAGGATGAGAATGGAATTTTTATCATGGTCATCGTTTCGATTCTGACATTTTGCAACAGTGGTTCAGTCGTGGATATTTCTGGATTGTAACATTCAAAATGAAACCCATGAGTTTCAACACAGAATTGCCCAGGAATATATAACGTGTAGCATCACAAAACAGTTCTTGGGTGGTTTGGTAGTAAGGCAGGTGAGCCAAAGGTAGCCAGTGTTCCCAAGATGGCCCGCGATACGAAAATTAACACAGCTAACCAATGGCACTACATTTACGTACTCAGTCCTCCTCAGGTGAACCATGCAGAAAACGAACTGTCTCGGGTTGCCAGCAGACATTTTATTTAAGTTGTTGTGGGGCCCCTGACGTCGTAGAGATTGTGCAGACCAGTCCTCCATGGAGCTCGGCTATTCGTCGTTACTGTATATAATGCATTCCAACAATCAAAAGTTTGACACCAACAATTTTAGCTCATAAGATGTAGAAACATGAGCACACACATCATTTTCTAAGCCAACTATAACCCGTGGGCCACCTTTACAAACAGATGTAACGATTTTGTAATTCTTTTTTTTCTTTTTTTAGTTACAAGCAATGTTACAAAATATCCATTTGGTGCACACTGTTAATTAGTTATAAGAGTTATTTCTTTTAATTTCAGAAATTTATCTCTAATTAGAGATTTGTAAATTGCCCTAGAAGTTTAACTAGAAACTTAACTTTGGTTCACCTATACCTTAGATATTTATTACTGAGGGTGATCTGGTATAAATGCAGTAGATATTATTTACGTTTTACTCATGTGCATTCTCTCTCTCTCTCTCTCTCTCTCTCTCTCTCTCTTTCGGACAAACTCATGCAGACACCCACTGCATGTCCCTCACTCCTATTGTCATCCCTCTCTCTCTTTGCCGACCTTCGTGGCGAAGTGGTTAGCACAGCATGGATGAACGTCTGAAATCGCGGGTTCGAATCCAGGCCTGGGAATGTGTATCTTTGTAAATTTCCCTTAATTATGATTGATTGGTTTGGAATATTTTACTTCGCCTTTCTGCCCATTCTTGGCTAATTGCGAAGATGAGAATGAGTGATCATATGGTGAAATTGATGAAATGATACTCGCAAATAACACCCATGCCCAGGCCGGGATTCGAAACCGGGACCCTTGGAGTTGTAGCGCGCTGTAGTAACCACTTCGCCACGGAAATCGACTGTAAATTAATTTCATCATATGATCACTCAACTTTATCGTCGCGATAAGTCAAACATGGCAGAAAATCTACGATGAATAACAAAAAATAAATCATATTATTTTAGTGGGGAAGTGATACGTTTACAGTCCAAACTCCTGGACCTAGAAACATGAAAATAGTTATATTGATAACAAAAGTCCTCTACAGATGGCGCTATGTGTATAGTACATCTATATATGGTGATATTTTGCACAAACCTATATAAATATAATACAACGTTGGCGGTTTATCAGTCATAAACAAACGAACATTCCCTAATTCACTAGGGCACCACCAGATCGCCGATTCCTAGCCCCTGCCAAGCACACTCCGTCTCTTAACGTGGCAAGACTACCATTTTGACCACTTTTCATATCACAAGTTTCTAACGGCTACAAAAAATCCCTGCAAGTAACTCACCAAGAACTTCATGATGTAAGAGTTTGTACGACACGATTCTTCGTTTCTTGAAGATAACCTGTGACAACACGCTCTGCAAATGGCCTTTTATACAGACCCACTTGGTCGTTATCTTCGTTTAGTGCAGCGTGATATCAGAAGAAATCTGTTCCTCAGTTACATCTGGTTCCAGGCTGTTTCGGTTCCGAGAAATTGCTTTCCAGATTTTTGTAGTTCCCTTACTGCATAATTGATCATTATTACATCGGTTGAATCTGGATTTCACAAATAGCTGATGATCTGAAACCATTTCCAAAATTGAGAGTGCATATCTTTTGTGTAAAAAATATGTATATTTACAAGGATCGTTAAGTACTGAGATTGTTGAGAACAAAGTAGATTAAAATGTTAAACTGTAACTGCATTATGGCAAGAAATTCATCTTCAAATTTATCCATTTATTCATTTATCACGATGCATATGCCATAAAGCACTTTGAGTGGTCGACTCACGTTAACCTACGCAAGAAGAAAGTGACAAATCAGAAAAATACAAAAAATAAAGGACCTATAAGTAATTTAAGCAGTTTCTAACCTATTAACTTATGTTACGATTTTCATAAACAAGCGTTCAAAATTGTCTTGTTGAACGGTTTCAGAACTCTACTGGGTTTAGAACATACTGCTTCGTTTATGACAACAAACTCTTTACATAAGTACTTTATAACAATGTTTTTGTAGCTGGAGAGGCTATTTACTTTAAAAGGCGAAAGATGGAGAAAAGAAAATACATTCTTTGATGATACTTAAGAAATTGTTACCTGAAAATATATAATTTAACTGGCTACTTTGGTTCTAAACTCAAAAGAGTTAATTTTAGTTAACATAAATACTCATGACATAATAAGGTTCAGTAGTTTTTAGCGAGAGTTACGTGTTAAATATGTTACACCGTAAATATAAATTAACACTCCGTCTTTTCTTTCATTTTTAGATGCCCAACAACTTGCAGGGACGTTTAACACATGAAAAGGTAAGTAAAATAATTTTACATTTTTATAAAAATAATTCATTATCCTGTTTGCCAACTAAGGTCATCATTGTGTTAGATAGTTCCATGTTATGTTCATGTGTTTCAGCGTTAGTGACTTTTAACGTTCAACACTATCTTTTGAATTTATTTACTTCAGAGTATTAATGAAAAAAGGCCAAAGTGATAATATGCGAACAAGTCACTAGTATTTGAATAACTAGAATGGAAGTGTTCATCATAATTTGATCCGGGATTTTGCTCTGAGTACCGTGATTAGAATCGTATGTTACATGGTAGGTACTACAATCATTATACGAGCATGTAAGTTCTATTGTACCTAAAATTGCCTGTTTCTATTATTCGTCTATCCAAAATTGATTATTAATGCCTAAGTGTCAAAAATGTTTGATTTGATTCCTTCTGCGTTGTTTTTT
Source organism: Lepisma saccharinum (assembly GCF_977018435.1). Lineage (NCBI taxonomy): Eukaryota > Metazoa > Arthropoda > Insecta > Zygentoma > Lepismatidae > Lepisma > Lepisma saccharinum. The sequence continues at coordinate 34,828,852 of NC_139245.1, read as the reverse complement.
CCACTTTTGGCATTGGAAATGAAAGGTGGTGAGATGATTCATAGGGCCACATGTGGATGACAAAACAAAAGACTCGCAGAACAAAACTGTATCCCGGAGTGTACTACATAAATGAGAAGTTGTCACTTCAGTGCCCTCAAAAGTCACACCTGCCTAAAATGTGTATAACGGTGAACAAAGCATATTTTATGTGCGGCTCTTGTTCTGCTAATGATTTCTTTCATGCAGATTAAGATGGAACTGTGTCCTCTATGCACAAGCCTAACTGCGTGTAGTCCTCTTTCGTTTGTCGAAATACAACGATCTGCTGAGAAACATTTGCACCTGACCGTGGCATTTGGTTCTATTATCGAATTGAGTAATGGAAAGCATTATCTTATGAAAGAATAATGTTTTTCTTATTGATTTCCCGCAAGCTTTTGTGCTGTGCATTAGTAACGTCGTCTGCTGAATGTTCTCATTCTTGCATTCAGAACGCACAAAACATTAATTGCCTGTAAGAGTTTTGAAAATACCACGTACGTTTCTTCGTCGGAAGTAAAGTTAAATCAATTATTTTATCACAACCTTTGCAGCACTGTTGTGCTATTGAACACGTATAAATACAGGAAAGGACCATCAGTTAGGTAAGGCTACTACCGGTATATGTAGTCACTTTCTCGACGGTTTAGTGAAGATGTGTGTGTAGCTACACTAGACTAGAAAACTTCGAATCTTCTCTTGAATTTACCTGGTCTATAGCCTGGTAGACGCTCTTTCCTATTATCGATTACTTATTTCAAAATATTTTTTAATGTCTATATGTTGGAAATAACTCTAATAAGTACGTAGTTGAATATTTTCTTGCAATGACTTATGCCATGATAAACTACAAAACATAATTTATATTTTATGTACATATAGAAATAGAAATTTCAGCGCAAACATACTTTTCCTTTCTACCAAAGTTTTACTTTATGACGTTCACAAGGGAGTCCTGAGTTCAGTTCATTATATACAAAGGCTGTCGCAGAGAAGGTAAGACTAATTCCTGTATAGGAAAACAACGACCTCCATTGGCTAGCAAATGTACTAGGGTGAAAATTTGGTTCGTTAGCTGCCAATTGAGACCAAAATGAGCGCAATAGGTCAAAAAGTCGTGACTGCGTAGCAGTTAAAAGACAAGCATGTACATGGACCCCTCCAAGAATCATTAAAATGAAACAAAAAATTACAAACCACAAATTTTTTATTCAGAATCAGCCATATCGAGTAGACGTACATCTTTTTCAAAATGGGCACCATTGACAGCTAAGCAAGCGTCCATACGCTCCTGCCACTTTGTGAATGTCTTTGAAAATTCGTCGTCAGGTAGCGAACTGAAGAAAACTTGGGCTGCAGTGATCACTTCTTTGTTCGTCATGAAATGACAACCACGTAAAGCGGCCTTTAAAAGTTGAAATATCCAAAAGTCGCAGGGTGCAAGGTCCGGGCTGTATGCTGGAATATTTCTATTTTTCTCTTCGTCGCGTAATCCTGAAAATCCCGCGCGTTATGCGGGCGTTCGTTATCGTGGTGCAATATGAAGGAGTTCTTCAAATGTGGCCTCTTTCTTGCTACGTGCTGGCGCAGAGTTTCAATGACTCCTTGGTAATACTGTGGCTCTACCCAGTCTGTCTTGATCGGCATATGCCTGTTGGAACATTCCATATGTTTCCGCAGCACTTTTCCCTAAACGCCAACAAAATTTTATGGCATGTCGCTGTTCATCTTGAATACTCATCGTGAAAAGCAATGTTATACACAAAAACCTGGAGGGGTAAACGAAACACGTACCACGTAAATCAACACAGCTGCTCACTAACGTGGTTTCGTAACATGTGACAACTTGCTACGGAAACAGAATGAGTCATCCTACACGACTCGACTAGTGCCGAAACCATAGGCAGTATTGACAAGCCAGAAAAATATCTGTCTCACCTTCTCTGCGACAGCCTTTGTATATATCGAAGATATTGTATATATTTTTTTCATATTCAGTTTTTAGGAACACTAGTACACATTTTAATTATGCACCTGCAGGCTAGAGTGATAATTGTGAATGGTCCTACATTAGATTGTGAAATAGTATCATTCTCGCGCTGCGACGCCAAGGGTCCCGGGTTCGAATCCCGATCGGGCTTGGTTGTTTGTGACTGTCCATTCATCAATTTCATCATTTCATCACTCATCCCCATCTTCGCAAATTAGCCAAGAGGCACAAAACGCGAAGTAAAATAAACTAAATCAATCAATCAATCAATCAATCAATAGTATCATTCGAGGAGAGTTGCCGGACCAAAGAAACAATTCTCTAAAAAAACACTACTTCTTAATTCTAGTGCTATGGTTATATTTTTGACCCAACCCTAATTTAGTCTTGTTTCCATTGATCACATTACAATTTCTATAAATGAAATACGACCTGGAGTTTGAGTTATTTCTTAAAACGATGCATTTGTCCATCTCTCCTAAGAATTTATGGTGAGATGCTGCAAATAATAAATATTCTTTCAAGTAAACGGAAGTAGTTTAGAATAGAGTTTTATTGTAAAAAATATGTACATTATCAAAACCAATCGTTTTGTTGAATGAAAAGCAAAATATTTTCAATAAATGGTTGTAATCAAACCAATTTTAACACCACTGAGGTTATCGTAGAGAAACGTTTATGTGTGGGTTTAAAATATTGGTAAAACTAGAACATTATGTCTTGTTGATATGTTTAAAATATTCGTTATACATTGTTATACGTTCGAAGAATGTGTCATGTACAGAATCTTGCACAATTGTTTACATTCAATTTTTCGTAACTTTTGTAATTCATTGCAGGATCATAGATCTGCAAAGCCATGAGTCCGAGTTTGGTTTTAATCATTATTACACTACCACCTATCACAATGGGTACTTTCAATATTTTGGAGAACGTTATTCCCTCAAGCAAAAGTTCAATCTGTATGTCCACTTTCTTATCAAACTATTTAGAGAGTGGTGATGTTCATGCGGTGCACATTGGTCTGCAAAGTGCTCCATACCATTCTCTGGTTGGTGTATTGCAGAAGGAGTATAAAGTGATGTTTATGTTTGAAGAAGGAATGCCTTCTGCGTCCACTCTTGGAAGTGTTACAGCTCATACGTTTATCTTCTACCTAAAAGACCAGACGTCGTTCTTTAAAGCACTTTCGGAAGCAGAGAAACTATCGTATTGGAACTCAAGAGCCAAATTCTTTCTGTTTATAGCTGCCAAAGGAAGAAGTGTAGCATCTTCAATTCTTGTCACTCTCTGGAGGCATAAAGTGATTGATTCAGTTGTGATACAAGAATCGTCATTGAACTCGTTTCACAACCTACATGGAAAACATGATCTACATGTCACCAATTATGACCCTTTCAGGAGGACATTTCAGTATCGAACTTTATCCTGTGATAACTTACAAAACCTGGAGAGTCTGTTTCCTGACAAGCTAAAGGATCTTCAGAATCAGACGATCCGCGCTTCTAGACTTACGGCTCCTCCTTACCTTTACCAGGAGAACACGAAGAGTGAACGTTTTGTTGGATTGGACTGGCAGTTTCATATAGTTCTTGCTGAGTACATGAATTACACACTCCAATTACTGGCTCTTCATAATGCCGTTGGGGAAAGGTTACCCAATGGGAACTATAGTGGATTTGTGGGAGACATAGTCCATGATAAGGTCGACGTGGGAATAAACCGAGTGCGAATATCTTACGATAGAGCCAAAGTTCTTGAAATTACAGAACCAGCCATTGTATCCTCAATGAACTTTGTGGTCCCGAGGTCCGAAATTGTGCCCCAGTGGTTAGCCTTACTTCTTCCGCTGAGAATGGAGTTGTGGTTGTGTGTGGGAGGGACAGTGTTGTTCATGGGTCTCATGTGGAATGAGTTGATTCAACGTACAAACAGCCATGGACGACCATTCAAGACCAATGCTGCCCTCTTTGTCCTAGCAGTGTGCTTGCAGATATCCGTCCATCACCAACCATCAAAATATTCACTAAGGCTTGTATTTTTCCTGTTTGTTTACTTCTCGTTGGTTATAAATTCGATATATCAAGGGTCATTGATTGGATTCTTAACCAACCCTCATCACTACCCGGATATTGACACCTTGGAGGACCTGGGCAATGCAGGTCTTGAAATCGTGTGCCTGTCCCCTTATCGCTCTATTCTGACAGAACTTACAGGAAGCACGTTGCGAAAATTGGCATCGTCCCGCATACACTACCAGAATGACTTGCAAACACTGTTCGATTCAGTTGCGGACGGTCGGGGTTCAGCTGCCCTTAGTCACAAGGACATAATAGAATTTTCTGCTGTGACACGCCACAAAGCCTCAAACGGTGAAAGTTTAATTCACATGGTGCGCGAACCAGTTATTTCCTTTTTTGGAGGATATGCAGTCCCAAAGGGCTCTCCCTACTTACCCAAATTTAGTACCTTCATGAGCAGAATGTTTGAGGCAGGTTTCAATGGAAAGTGGAAGGACGATATGAGGCTTCGCCTAACCACCAGAGGAAAGTTGAAAGCAAAGAAACACGATGTTAGCATTGCAGTTAGGCACTTAAAGCCTATACTTTTCACATGGATAGCTGGTAACGTGATCAGTTCGTTATGCTTATTAGTTGAGTATGTTGCAGTTACACAATTTCGTCAAAGATGTAAATGAGTGAGAGTTAACGTTATGTTAATTAATGTACAGTCACCGTCATTAAAAATGGGACACTTAGATGCTCGCTGCAAGGCGTTGTGTGTGTTGCCTAACTCTAGAGCGATGATTTCATTTAATACCAAATTTTCAATGGGAACTTTTACCACCTCCGTAAAGTTTGGCAACACACATAACGCCTTCCAGGGGAGCAAGAATTTGAGGATCTAGATGTCCCATTTTATTGTCGCTGACTGTACGTACGTATCTTCTGGCACTCACACTAATCTTCTAATATATAAAAATTGATGTATGTGTGTTTGTTCCGGCATAACTCTCGAACACCTGGAGCGATTTCAAACAAACTTGGAGCACGTATCACTTGAAATCTCGAAAGAAATACTTTGGGGGTAAGACACCACTGGCACCCCTATGGGTGGGGGTGGGAAGGGGGTATAATACAAATGATATGAGTACAATTAAGGAAGAGAGTTTATCGATATCAAAATCTGTAGTGTTCTTGCAGAGAACTGTGCTCTAATAGGCGTACATCTGTGCAGAAGAAACAGCGTATCATCAGCTTGTGTTCTACGATTACTGGCAAGAAATAATGGTTTACAAAAGAGCAACCGTTGAAGGAAAATGTCTCGCATCTCTTGTCTTGAATATGCATGTTGCTTGGATAGTGCGTGAATTTCCTAGGCTGAACCTTGCCGTTTAGAGGAGAGTGTCTGATGATATGTAGGATAAATCTTGATCAATCGGCTCTGTATATTTACTAATTTCTGTGCATATTTATTTCTTGAATATTGTTTCAAACATTCATCGATGAAGGGCTACCAACCTTTGCGCTGGTCTTTTGTCTGCTTCTTGTGGGCCGCACTTGCATCTAGTGTATGTGTACAATAATGTGTCATGCTATCATTATTTATTAAATTATGGTTACGTTCCAATTTGGTATTATTAGTGAAATAAATCCTTTGAAATAGAGGAACTGTGAGTGCATATATTCATGTGTATGTGTGTGTGTCTGATAAACAAAGACTTGTAAGCTTCGTGCTTTGCTTGGTTTACAGAACGTCTATTTGCGTTAAAAAGTATTTGTTATCATAAATTTGAGTGGAATAAATGTGACTCCTCAGTATTACTTTACGGTATTTATTGACAAGAGTATGAGAATCAAGCCATTCTAGAAATATAGGTTTATCTGTTTTCTACTACTACTACTTATATTCGCAAAATAAACATAAGAATTATTGTACATCTTGCAAAATATGCTGAAATAATATTGGAAGGCGCAATTGTCAGCTTTTAAATTTATATGAAGTTGCAAGTACTCAATTTCGGGCAGATTCTGCTGATGAGGTTTGATGCATATATTAATAATAATAATAATAATAATAATAATGATAGAAAAATATATATTTCTGTTTAAGTACATTCATATTTGAAATTTACTTGCATGCATTTTTTTAAGGGAGTAAAAGTTAAAATAATGGCTGAATGTTCTGTACAGGTCATGATAGGCAAGTTTTGAAAACAATGATCATCCCCCTCCCCAAATAGAGAAGTATGTACACACAACATCTGAATGATGAAAGTACCTGGTCCTTGACATCTCCCCTTTACTCTGATGAAGATTTTATGGTTGATATGGATCAGTGTTGCAAAATATTAAAATTAATTGTTAAAATGAATAACACAAAATACACTCAAACAAACCTGCTTAATGTAACAAGTAAAACACTAGGAGATGATCTAGTGACTACATGTTCTTAAAATTAAAATATATGGCTTCGAAAAGTCACATTGATGTTGATTGTAGTCCTATCTTTAATTTATATTGCTAATTATAATGAGAATTTTTCCCATAATTATCGTAAACTAGATTATATTGAACCTCGGTGGCCGAGGCAATCAGTATCGGCTTCTGCCTATTCGCACGTGCACACCTAAATAAATCTGTAATGCAAATCATTATTTATTAAACTCTATATCCTTCGAAACATCAAGCGTTCCCACGCCGCTCCACCAAGAGAGATGGTGGAGAAGTCTGCGATCCGTGATATCAACCCGCGTAGACCAGGCCGTGATCGGGGCTGGAACACAATGGTACTTTCGCTCGCTATGGCGCTGTTGCAGCAGTCGCGTAGAGGATGCTGATTGGGTGTTTTGGCTTGAGCGCCGTGTGAGGGGAGGTTGCATCATTTAGGAAGGCTGTGAACACAGTGATATGTGTGCGAGCAAATGTAGTTTTGCAAACCTATTCCATTGGAGATCGTTTAACGCAGTCGATGCAACCCATACATCATCGCAAATTGGGGGATTTTTTTTTTTTATGAAAGGGAAATTTCGATGGTGTATTGTCCCGAACATAACAGGGGAAGAAAAGGAGGAGGGAGAGGGCAACTGAAACCAAAACGGGTTGTCTGCTAATTTAATAACTAATTAATTAACTCAATTAACTCAACTGAACTGAGCTTAGCAACGCAACAACGATGAATCGCTCGCCTCACCTGCTGGGCGAATTAAACATTACATGAATTATAATACGGTCAGGATAAGTGCCTAACAGTCGGAGTTACCAAGAATAAACCTAGGAGGATTTGATTTTAAATACCTGAAATGACGTTACATAATACTACGGTGTTTCTGAATATACATATATATTAAAGCACAGATAAATACACATTACATCTTGCCCTCTTTCACTCGATCTCACATTCATTCTCTCATTCTATGGCATATTGCGACAATATGACAAATACAAAGGTTAGATTATTTACTACTTTGACCATACTCTTGCTATGTCTTGGCTACATTGCCTTTTACAATTTATCGTTTAGGATTTTAAGTATAAAGTGAATAATTGTTCCTTGTGAGAACCCCTTCTATCTTTTCTGAAGGTATAAATATATTCAATGAACTATTGTTTGCTGTTAACATAAACTCTCATCTTTAAATTGATTATTCCGCCGGAATACCGATGCCTAGGGATGCCATAGCACTGATTTAAGTTAAGCAATGATTTGATTCACGCAGATTCGCGGTAGATAGTCGTCATCTTTCTCACACACGCACATGGTTGGATCTTACCTTCGCTGCATTCCCTCTGACCTGGGTTGGGTGAAAGTGGTCCTACAGTTCTGGAAGGCCTCCACACTCCCGTGTTGCACTTCACGGTTATCCTGGTTGGCGAAAGTGGATCAGTCGGCGGCTCCATCTGGCATCATCGGATCCTGGCTTCACTCGTGCACTTCGCAGGGACGTCCCGGACGGTACACGTTCACTGTCGACTCCATACGACAACTTGCGCAATAATAGGTCAGTTCTTCGCGGTCACTCGTAAGTACAGATACGTGACTTGGGCGATGAGACGAACGTACGCGATGAGCCATTCGCGGTTTTCACATGGATATCAAATGTTATTAGCTTTTACTACTTAGGACGTTGTTTCGGACGATTGACACGGGTGGACGTGTCTGGCGTTATTCTCACATAACCACACGTATATGCACGGATGCGTTGACGGCGAGGGGAGAAGGACCCCCTGGTTCTATTCTGCTCTACTCCATGGCTCTGAAACACTCACTCGAGGAAAAACAAATCCAGACCTCGAGTCTGCTTGCAACTCGCAGCTCGGTCGCGCGTAGCTCACACTCCGGTGGCGATTGTAGGCAAAACTGTGTCTCGCTATTCCAAATCATCCCTTTTATTCCAGATTTGAACGTAGTGACGCTGTACCCTCTATGATCAGGTGCTTGTTTATTGTTTCTGGTGCTTTGACCGTTGTCCTCCTATCCTGGTCAATGCTCACTCCGGTCCTTAACCTCTGGTATCAGCCCCTCGCGCAGAGATTAGGTTAAATCTTCCTCTATTGTATTCAGTCACGGAAAGCAAGGGCAACTCAGTAGGGTAGCGTCTCCCTTTCAATTCAACGATGAATCTTTAATAATTCATAACTCCCGTATTTCTGTTCTGATTAGGCTCAAATCTTGGAATCAGTACTTTCATGATGTGGTCTTCCGCTGGTTAAAATCTCATCCAATTCGGTCCATTGTTTTAGAAGTTGCATTTTTCTTGTTATTCCCATAAGAATGCATGTAAATCCGAATTCGGGCGGAAAACGGTGGTTGAGCAAGCTAGTGCTGGCTAAGACAGTTTGCTAGACACCTGTATTCGCGACGGATATTAATATTACCAATTGCAATTAATTCCTACTAACGGGCAATTAGATTAATTACTTGTCACTCAATATTTGACCGTTATAACATTCCCCTCCTTTTAATTATGAATTTTTTTCAGAGCGAACTTGCGAGTGACAGGAAAAAATTCATACCACATATTAATGATATTTGTTAATGATCGCACACATAGGCGTCTGAATAGGGACTCGAACCCTGGACTGTATAACTTTTATCTCAACATTAGAATGAAGTTATACTTGCTGCAATTGTACTATAATTACGAAAATATAAACGAATATAATAAAGTATACAAGAATACAATATAAAGTACATTTTAACATGGAAATCTCAACGTATATTACCACCTATATACTAACTTTGGATACACCCTGTAGTTTTGTACATATTAAAGTGAATACTGAATAATAAGCTAAATAAGATATAAGTAAATATTTGGTTTGCAATTTGTTCCCTCTCACACATATGTTTGCATACTCCTTGCATTAATTATAAGAAAGGTCTACATTTTTTGCCTTTTAATATAAAAAAAATAATCTCTAATTTTCCTATTGTTTACTTTACAATCGGGGTGGCTCTAGTGCAATATTTTCTTCAGTGTCTCCTTTGACATGAGCCGGACTGGCAAAGGAGTCTTCTAGTCTCCCGTCGGGCCTTGAATACCGGTTATCTGCTAAAGAGATCGCTGTTCTTGACTCAGTCTACTTCGTCCAGGTTGGTAATCTGGGGAGAGTGAGTCCAAGTTACGGCTAGTAGACGGTCTATTCCAATCGAGTAAATTAGCACCAGTCTGTGGGGATACGACTGTTCTAACCGCATTCACAGCACGATTCCTCTCATCTTGTCTCGGGTTGTTTTGACCCCGGCAGTGTTGCCATCTCGTGTTTTCTCCATCTCTATCATCTCTGAAGTGTTGTTGTTGTGGACGGTGATTGCTGTACTGGCCTCGCTGGGGATAAGGGGCGGTTAGCATTACTTTCACTCCGTAGTCCTGCAATGTGCTTTTCCACTCGTTGCTCAAAAACTGTGGTCCCCGGTCATAGAGCTTCCGTTTCTCAGGGTTGGAAAGAACTTCATATGTCTGTTCAAACTCTTCAAATATATCGAATGGTGGATTCCGCTGCTCGAGCCAGATCCTTGCATTCCCTTTGGGTAATTTTCGCATTAGCCTCAAGCAGTCTGGGCTATCGACATCGTACAACAAACAATCTCTCTTGAAGTCCCCTATGAAGATTGACGGTAAAATCTCGTCGTGGTCGGGGTTGTACGTTTGAAAGTGATCTAGGCTGACTTTTTAGAAGTTTCCGCGAGTACTCAACTCCGGGTTGGAAACACTGCGTGTCTCCTGCTGGACGAAAGCGTTCAAGCTCGGCGAACTCCCGCTCCGGCCGCTGACGTCACGCGCTGCTTGGCGATCTAAGGAAGTTGGTGCTGATTGACAGGTCAGCTGGTTGGTCACGTCTGCTGCGACGAGCAAAGGAGTTGGGTTCGCATCCCTGGACGTTGCCTCCAATCGGCGTATCTCTTCGTCCTCATTTCTTCTCCGTTGCGTGATTTGGAAATCCTTCAATTCACGTGTCTCCGCTTCCAGTCGTTCTAATCGGCTGGTTATGCCCGTCTGATTCTCGGTCGTTCTTGCGTCCAGCGTTACAATAGTTTCTTGAACCTGACGTAACTCTACACGCAGATCTTTCTCCATTGTGACTACATTAATGTTTGTCTCTTCATGTCTCCTTTCGCATTCCTTCTCCGACTGAAGTACTTTCTCCTTCATTCGGTCATTTTCGGATAGCAGTACTTGGAAACGGCGGTCCCATCTTTCTTCCCACTCTTTTCTTCTTCTTTCTTCCATTTCTTCCTTCTGTTTTTGGCGTACTTCCTTCTCTCTCCTTTCGGCAGCCTCTATCTTCCGCCTTTCTTCTTCTTCTCTCTTCCTCTTCTGTTCTCTTTCTTCATCTCTGGCTTGGAGATAACTGATTAGCTGAGAGAACATGGCCTGCACGTCCATCTTCTCTGGAACTGGCAACCCTGTTGCCGACTGATCTTTCCCTAGATCCTTATCAACGTTGCCGGCTGACGAAACGCCTGCATCTGTAGAATTCTCAGCCCCTGGGCGGTCCATGGTATTGTTCGTTAATCTCTGGCGGAGCCGAGTAGTCCTTTGCATGCCAATCTTCTTTTTCTTCTTCTTCTTCTCGTGGCTGGCTATCGCCGAAGGAAAAGATATCAAAATTCTTTTCCTGGTTTCTGGTTTCAGATCCCGGGGATCGCACCCCTCACCTGCTTCCGTGTCATAACGCGTGTCCTTTTGTCCTTTATCGTCCGAAGTTTATAACGCCCATTGTTAATAAAATAATAAGACCCTCTAATAATTCTGCTATGGAAAAATGCTATAGTCGCGACAAATTATTTTCACTATTACACCATAAAAAACACACAAAATGGTTCTAGCTACACATCGATTGCATATTCAGTTAATTAAAATCACCGTACAAATTACACATTAATACTTTAAATGAACACGTCTTTATAGATTCTTATCAGGATTTTCAGTTACAGGTTGCAATTATTTAACTTTCAACAAAAAAATCTTAGTTCCTCCTTAGCGTTAAATTCTGGTACCCTGTCGTAGACATTCGTAGGCTGAAAACTCTCTTTAACAACAAGTATTAAATCCCCTTGGGTAATAGACATAACTGATTGTTAACCATTACAATCAAACTTAATAAAATTCACATTGAGTAGATAAGCAACTAATTAGAATACTCGTGACCTCCAGGTTCCTTACTAGCCTGCCTGTAACATCGTTCTACGAGCCTAATTCCTATTTGCTTCCTATTTGCCTACTCTTCTATTTGCCTATTCGTTGATTATTCGGGCCTACTTTTTTTACTTGCCTACTTATTATATTTGCCTACTCGTCGAATGTTCGGGCAACTTTTTATATGCCTACATATTTATTTGCCTACTCGTTGCTTGTTCGGGCAACTTTTTACTTGCCTACTTTTTTGCCTACTCGTCGATTGTTCGGGCGCCATATTTTGTCACGGTCTGCTAATTTAATAACTAATTAATTAACTCAATTAACTCAACTGAACTGAGCTTAGCAACGCAACAACGAAGAATCGCTCGCCTCACCTGCTGGGCGAATTAAACATTACATGAATTATAATACGGTCAGGATAAGTGCCTAACAGTCGGAGTTACCAAGAATAAACCTAGGAGGATTTGATTTTAAATACCTGAAATGACGTTACATAATACTACGGTGTTTCTGAATATACATATATATTAAAGCACAGATAAATACACATTACATCTTGCCCTCTTTCACTCGATCTCACATTCATTCTCTCATTCTATGGCATATTGCGACAATATGACAAATACAAAGGTTAGATTATTTACTACTTTGACCATACTCTTGCTATGTCTTGGCTACATTGCCTTTTACAATTTATCGTTTAGGATTTTAAGTATAAAGTGAATAATTGTTCCTTGTGAGAACCCCTTCTATCTTTTCTGAAGGTATAAATATATTCAATGAACTATTGTTTGCTGTTAACATAAACTCTCATCTTTAAATTGATTATTCCGCCGGAATACCGATGCCTAGGGATGCCATAGCACTGATTTAAGTTAAGCAATGATTTGATTCACGCAGATTCGCGGTAGATAGTCGTCATCTTTCTCACACACGCACATGGTTGGATCTTACCTTCGCTGCATTCCCTCTGACCTGGGTTGGGTGAAAGTGGTCCTACAGTTCTGGAAGGCCTCCACACTCCCGTGTTGCACTTCACGGTTATCCTGGTTGGCGAAAGTGGATCAGTCGGCGGCTCCATCTGGCATCATCGGATCCTGGCTTCACTCGTGCACTTCGCAGGGACGTCCCGGACGGTACACGTTCACTGTCGACTCCATACGACAACTTGCGCAATAATAGGTCAGTTCTTCGCGGTCACTCGTAAGTACAGATACGTGACTTGGGCGATGAGACGAACGTACGCGATGAGCCATTCGCGGTTTTCACATGGATATCAAATGTTATTAGCTTTTACTACTTAGGACGTTGTTTCGGACGATTGACACGGGTGGACGTGTCTGGCGTTATTCTCACATAACCACACGTATATGCACGGATGCGTTGACGGCGAGGGGAGAAGGACCCCCTGGTTCTATTCTGCTCTACTCCATGGCTCTGATACACTCACTCGAGGAAAAACAAATCCAGACCTCGAGTCTGCTTGCAACTCGCAGCTCGGTCGCGCGTAGCTCACACTCCGGTGGCGATTGTAGGCAAAACTGTGTCTCGCTATTCCAAATCATCCCTTTTATTCCAGATTTGAACGTAGTGACGCTGTACCCTCTATGATCAGGTGCTTGTTTATTGTTTCTGGTGCTTTGACCGTTGTCCTCCTATCCTGGTCAATGCTCACTCCGGTCCTTAACCTCTGGTATCAGCCCCTCGCGCAGAGATTAGGTTAAATCTTCCTCTATTGTATTCAGTCACGGAAAGCAAGGGCAACTCAGTAGGGTAGCGTCTCCCTTTCAATTCAACGATGAATCTTTAATAATTCATAACTCCCGTATTTCTGTTCTGATTAGGCTCAAATCTTGGAATCAGTACTTTCATGATGTGGTCTTCCGCTGGATAAAATCTCATCCAATTCGGTCCATTGTTTTAGAAGTTGCATTTTTCTTGTTATTCCCATAAGAACGCATGTAAATCCGAATTCGGGCGAAAAACGGTGGTTGAGCAAGCTAGTGCTGGCTAAGACAGTTCGCTAGACACCTGTATTCGCGACGGATATTAATATTACCAATTGCAATTAATTCCTACTAACGGGCAATTAGATTAATTACTTGTCACTCAATATTTGACCGTTATAGGGTGTTTAAAGCATGCATTTGCTTCGTGCATCTTGGGTCAAAATAAACGGCCTCTGTGGCGCAGTAGCCGAATTATCAACCCGCGGGGAGGGAGCTTGCATGAAATAGTCAGCTGTTTTGCATTGTGTGGCTGTTACTGCGTTACAAAATTATTTAACACTGTCAAAAGGTCGTTCCTGTTTCAGTAAAGTGTTTGATTTCATGATGAATAGGGAAACTGTACATAGCGAAGGCAGACTTAACGTTATTGAATTTTTGGAGAGAAGTTAGCTACAAATCCTGCAGCAACTGTAGTAATATATGGATACGGCGGAAGAGAAGGAAAATTCTGAAGTACGATTACGAAGCAGGGCAGTGTGAACTTAGTGAGTACTGTTATTTCCTTTAACATTTGTTATTCACTTGATTTCGCTTGAATTGCTTGGTTTGATCAGTCTTGTCATTAGAAATAAACAACAGCTAGATACATTACAACTGATTTCCTCCATGAGGTAGTTGGATCGACTTCTTTGGTGTACGCCAATGTTATTATTCTCCTTGTTCATTAATATCAGCAGAGCCAGGGAGAAAGTTTTTACGAAATATTTTGCAAATCGACAATAGTATTGATATTGTAGATCGGTAAGTCCTGCCTTCGAATGGAACTTATTGAATTGTTAATTTATGAATTTTGTTAATTATGAATGTGTACATATTAATATTCGTCATACGTTTGCTGCATTTTGCACAACCACCACAAATGTTTTGTTCCATTATTTAAATTTTTAATATTTTAAGAGCTCTATACATATAATTTTGCCGAATTTCATTTGAATTTAGAAAATCCAAATAATAAATAATAGGGCGTTAAAGTTGAAAATAATGAGACACGAAATTTAGTAAGTTCCAATAATGGGGCTGTGAGCAATTGTAACGTGTCATGCTATCTTCTCATCGCATTTCCGCAAAAATGGATGAAAGCCCTAAGCACCTCCATCCACGTGTCATTCTATAGAATGAAGGGATCTGAACCAGTTAATTGATGGGGTGATGTAAACTACTCATCATTCATCCTCTTGATGAGACCACTCGTCATTGACATGACGAGTTATTGCTTGGCATGCGAAAGGTACAAATTACACAAAGGAATTAAACTACTGAAAAGACAATGGCAACTCGTTGGATTTTGTGAACCGTTGAACCTGTATCATGGCTGGGTGTAGGATAATTACCTGTCTAACTGAAGTCTCTTAGCTGAATGAAAATAGCGAAGTCCTCTGTGAGCTTCTCTCCTATTTGTTGACCAGAGCCTTGTACCACTCTTCACCTCCTGACTTGCTGACCTCCTCTCTCTACCAACTCAATCTCCAAAGTCCAGTCACTTCCCAGCTTGTCTCACCTCTATATTCCCTGGCCATCGAGCTCTTCCTCGATGCCGAATCGCCGAATCGTGTTTATTATCATAATTGCTACCATGCAAACCGCTGACACCAAACCCAGAAGTGTTACCTATTTCCTGAATGCTCAGGAGGTTTGCATGGCACAACACAATGCATTGTAAACATGCCTAAGAGGCTTGAGACAGCTGAGAGAAAAACAAGTGAATGCCCTGGTCAACATGAAGCGTTCAGAGAGACTTAATAAAATAAACATACAATCTTATGGATTGATACGGTAATTACATATAACGTGGAGGTAGGGATTAGTTATTTAAAGTAATAGTGAGGAAGGGGGATTACCAATTGAAAGTAATAGGTGGGATAGACAATTGAAAGTAATGGGGAGGTGGGAAAAACAATTGAAAGTAATGGGGATTATCAATTGAAAGTAATGGAGAGATGGAATTATCAATTTAAAGTAATGGGGAGGTGTGGATTATCAATTGAAAGTAATGGTGAGGTGTGGATTATCAATTGAAAGTAATGGGGAGGTGGGGATTATTAATTGAAAGTAATGGAGAGGTGGAATTATCAATTGAAAGTAATGGGGAGCGTACTTTCAATTAGTTATTCTTACTTGATTCGTCGTTACTTTCAACTGATAATCTCTACCTCCTTCTTTACTCTCAATTTATAATCTCAACTGCACTAAGAAAAATTCCACATAATTATAGCAGCCACTGTAATCAACAAAATTTATTCAATCCAAATCTCATTTGTGAAGGTCCTGACTTTCCATGCAAGGGCCAGCCAGCAGTGAATATTTTGCCAGTGGAGAAGTCTTGAAAGAAGCCGGAACCAGAATGAAATGAAACAGGTGGTGCCCTTTCGCAGCGGTCACGGACGGGAGGGGGTGGTGAAGGCAGGGGGAGGCATGGTGGAAAGTCTTTCCACCATGGGGGGAGGTCCTCTCGCCCACGGCCTGTGCTCTGGCTTAGGACACAACAGAGAAGAATTCCAGTTCCCTGATATGTCGCTAGGTGTCTCTGTATCGCGCCGGGGCAGGAAAACTCTTTTGATGCCAACCTCCAGGTCACTCTTAATTAACAAATCGTCGAATTCAAACAGTCTATAATTGTTACTTCAGTTATTCATTTTGTATGTAAGGCCTATTTTGGAATACAGGACAACAACATGGAATTTTGCATGTAATTATAATATGGAAGACATACTGTGTACAGAAAAGATTCGTCTCATTTCTATATTTTAAATTCAGGCTTCTTAGGTTTTATTATGAATATTATAATTTGTTGGACAAGCTTAATATTTCGTGTCTCTTTGAAAGAAGAAATATCAACGATTACAATTACATTTCCAAATTAATTAATGGAAAACTTGATGTACCATATTTATTATCTAAAATTACATTAAAGACACGTCATTATGTATTCCGAAACAACTGCTCTGCAATTTCTGTCACTTCTTATTTTAGACATAAGAGGTATTTTAAATTTCTTATATCCCAATACGATCACAATCCACTAGAGCCTATTAACCTTTTATCGTGATAACAACATGTATAATTTTACTTTTAACTGTTTTTTTAACATATGTGATTACATTGTAGTTTTCAAATTTGTATTTTACTATATTTTAACGAAATTGGTCTTCCCACTATATTTTTTTTCATGTAGTACACTTTTTTTATTTTTTTTTTATTTTTAATTGTAATATTGTGTATATGTCATATGTCATCACAAACTGCTGTATTAAGCATGTACGCTGTCTTTCAGCAGTAAAATCAAATAAAGCAAATGAGTATGACACGTCCTTTCCCATTGCACAAATATTTATTGTTAATATCTATTGTTATTAATTATCTTTTCTTGTGCAAATATTTATTGTTTTTGTAATATTAATTACTGTAATTTACCTATCACTGATAATGTCAGGATAGTGACTAACCTGTATATAATTATCTTGTTAAGAGCTGTTGCCATGGGAATTACGAGTGTCTTTTGTCTTGACTTAAGAGTTCCGGCTTCGAGTTTTAAAGAGTGGTTAAGTTAATTGTAAGAAGCTGTTATTTCTTTGACTGAAGTGGATTTTATGCACATAAGTATTTATTTTGCTAAGACGTAAAATATAATTCTTTTCTCTTAGCGAAAACTTGACTTTGATTTGTTTTGACCAACGAACGAAGAGAGATATTACCCCATACCCTGAGAGGCATCACGTGTATGCTTTCGAGTCTTTCATGTGAACTTATTATTTGTTCTTTTAGTTAAATCATGTTCTTTTGACTAAAGAACGTTTCAATATTTTGGCGCAACAACGCGGGGCCCGAAATCTGTTTTTCGTTAGTGGTGTTCATTTTTGTGTGTTCGTGAAGAGTAATTGATTTGTGATTGTGATGGAAATGCTGTGCTAGAAAAATATGGATAAGAAGATGTTGAGAAGTGCAAGTAAATCGTCGGCTGAGGAAAATGAATCTCCAGTGCAGTCAGTTCCAGTTACAGCAGACTTGCTTTCTTCAATACGGATTATGTTGGAGGAAAGTACAAGGGCAATGGAAACAAAAATTCAAGAAAACATTAGAGAAAGTTCCAGCAATCTGGAAGCTAAGTTTCAGGAGAATGTAGCCATGTTGGAACGCAGTTTGAACTTAAAGTTAGAGGAAAATAGTAGAAATCTGGTGGAATCAGAACGGCGCTTAGAAGAGAAGTTTTCACAGGGTTATTCGAAACTCACAGAATCTGCTTTGGAGATGGGACGGAGGCTGGACAATTTGACTGTAAAAATGGAAGAAAATCAACAGAAGATAAAAGAAAGCATTCAAATAGAGATCGTTAACTTACGTCAGACATGTGAAGCAAACTCTCTACAAGTGGAATCAAATGTGCAACAAGAAATTGCCTTGTTGAGAGAAGAGGTTGAACAATCTCAGGGTAACTTTCGTAAGGAAATCGCTGAAGAACAGAGCAGTTTCAGAAAGGAAGTGTTTGAAAATGTGAATCACCAGGTAACTGTTATCACAGACAAGTTAGAAGATACCATTAATCACAAAGTGGCAGAGAAACTTGCTGAGAATGTAAATGAAACCGAGGGATACCGAAAAGCTGACGAAGAATGGAGGAAAACAGTTGAAACTAAACAAGACAAATTTTCCTCAGATGTTGGTCATATCTGTAGTGAAATTGTTCATATTTCTGATCAGCTGAATAGGTTACAGATCCAGACGAACACTGATCATCCTAAAATCCACCGTGTTGATGAAGGTTCTGGAAGATCGACATTTTATCCCATCTGTTCAGATGAAGCTTCAAACCTACAAGGAAAAACCTCACGGAAAAAGAGGTACAAGAAGATGAACGAATCCAGCTCCTCAGACAGTGAATCAACTGCTCGCAGCAGAAGAAACAGAAGAGAGCCTGCTTCACGCATGGTACACACTGGGGTAACTCCTAGAATGGCAGACATCAATTCTATGAGAAAGTTCGACGGCAATATTATCGCTACTTCAGCTGAAATATATTTAAAGGAATTGAATACAAATCTTGAAATTCTACAGATTCCTCAACATTATAGGCTTGAAATCATTCCACGTTTGTTAACTGGAAAGGCCTATCACTGGTTTTATTCGCATAAGAATGATTTCCGCACTTACTCTGATTTCTGCAGAGAGTTCAAGAAGCGTTTTGCTTCAACAGAAGCGAAAGAGAGAGAATTGGCGTCTGTGAGGACTAGGCGGTACAATAAGCAGAATGATAACAATGTGGAGGAATATGTTTGGTCTGTGTACTCTGCCTATAGGAATCTGAGTAATCATTACACCGAGCAGGAAGTAGTTAACCTAATCATCGGACAGCTACCTTTTAGAGTAAAGCAATTGTGCTTGGCTCATGCTCCGAACACCGTGGATCTCTTAGCGGATTTTGTTAAGAGATATGAGCAAGCAGAGGAACAAGATGCTTGGCGGTCTACATGGAGACGAGAAACTGGCTCTCAACAAAACAGCAGAGATGTTCAAAGAACGTCTAGAATTCGCTTAGTTCAGCAACAAAATAGGAGTAACCCAGCTGAGAGTCAATACCCTAGAAATGGAAATAATTACCGTCAACAGCGTCAGTTTAGATCATGACGAGAATATCCAGCTTCCAGAGGTAATCCTTACGATAGACCGTATCCTAACAGCGGGTTTTCTTGGCCAAGTCAACAATGTTTATCTCCACCGAGAGATAGCAATAATGCTCCCGGAACTCAAATGACGAGCAGTGGCGTGCAGACAGACATTGTTGAACCATATCCCAGCGTTGAGCAACAGCGAAGTGTGGCAGTAACGAGGAACTTCTGTTGGGACACCGGATCTAATCTGGACCAGGTGCAGGATTTCACCCCTCGCTTGACATAGAAACTTTCCTTATGTTAGGCAGTCTTGGAGGGAACTGGTGGCAAGAAGAGAGATTTTACAGTCTGGTGACAAATATATTATGCTGATATTCGTAACAAATCAGAATTTATGTGTAAATTAAGGCAGATCGTTAAGTATAAAAGTTCAGTGAGCTAGAACTAGCATTCAGAACTTGAATTTGTAGGCAAGCGTAACTCAGTGTTCGAAACTGCTGAAAGACCATTCTCATGGAAATCTTAATTATAAAAGATTTACAATAAGATCTGCTGTTGGTTAATCGTTTCTGCGAAAGTATAAAACTGAAATCAGTCTTATACATAGAATATTATATTTAATGGTGGACGGAGTGTCAATTTAAAAGGAGCTAGAAGAGAATAATTCCGTAGACAAGTAAATGAGGGTCCGGAAATTTAAAGCTAGCCATTAGAAATGGATTCCTTCACCAAGAGATATGAAAAAGAAGATTGATTCCAGTAAAATTACTGAAAATGGAACGAAGTACCGATTTAAGTTGAAATCTTCACGATCAATAGGAAGGTGTCTTTGGAAAGGCCTGGCACTGGAAACGTTTTCTATGAGTTTGTGGTTACGACATGTTATAGAACGAGATCATATTTGAATAGGCTGCTGAATGTTTATTTGATCTGGTCTTCTTAGTTGTATGAAGTGTCATAGTTTATTTATGATGTATCAGAAGTCCCATGCTGTACTAAAAAAAATGAATCTTTCTTCAAACGTCCAGTTTTATGTCAGAACTTGTGAACTAAATACATGAAGAATTGTAAACTGTTTTCCAGAGATTGAAACCAAAATCTCCTAGACTGTTGAAAGTTTTCCAGTTCGTCGTCGATTTTGATTTTTCTTCGGAGGGGGCAATTGACACGTCCTTTCCCATTGCACAAATATTTATTGTTAATATCTATTGTTATTAATTATCTTTTCTTGTGCAAATATTTATTGTTTTTGTAATATTAATTACTGTAATTTACCTATCACTGATAATGTCAGGATAGTGACTAACCTGTATATAATTATCTTGTTAAGAGCTGTTGCCATGGGAATTACGAGTGTCTTTTGTCTTGACTTAAGAGTTCCGGCTTCGAGTTTTAAAGAGTGGTTAAGTTAATTGTAAGAAGCTGTTATTTCTTTGACTGAAGTGGATTTTATGCACATAAGTATTTATTTTGCTAAGACGTAAAATATAATTCTTTTCTCTTAGCGAAAACTTGACTTTGATTTGTTTTGACCAACGAACGAAGAGAGATATTACCCCATACCCTGAGAGGCATCACGTGTATGCTTTCGAGTCTTTCATGTGAACTTATTATTTGTTCTTTTAGTTAAATCATGTTCTTTTGACTAAAGAACGTTTCAAGTATCAAAAGTGAATACTGTTATTCTGATCTCTGCAAGGCGTTAGTGGTCTTTTAATCCCTGGTGGATGAATGGATAAGCTCGTTGCCTTGTGACGAAAGGGTCCCGGGTTTGATTCCCGGTTTGGACACAAGTGGTTCTGATCCCACGTTAAACTGTAGGTCAAGTTCTTAGGACGTCATCATCATCCCATGGAAGGCCATGGAAAACCTCCATGGGTTCACCTTGCCCAGCGACCTTCAGGTCAAAGACCTGCCTTCAGGCAGAAACCCCCATTATCATCAACATAATATTTACTTACCTCTATTAAAAAATACTTTATATAGAGATGGTGAAAAATGCAAGCTTGGCCTTAACTTGAACCTGTATATGTGGCATAATGCCACCAATTAGTACAGTCAAAATAGGAAAAATAAAGAAACTAATTCATAACAAGCTGAAATTTGGTATGTAGCGTCTTTATAGCATTAATAACAACATATCAAATGTCCCCGGCGATCACCCGACGCCAAGTGTGCCATATTGAAAACTGGCAGAAAATGAAAGTTTTCACGAAATAAGGGAACTATAATTCATAACAAGCCGAAATTTGGTGCGTAGCTTCCTTATAACATTAGCAATAACATATCAAAAGTACATGTTATGAATTATAGTTCTCTTATTTGGTGAAAAGTTTTTTTGTCCGCCATTTTTCAATATGTCTGACTTAACGGCAGGTTTATCGCCGGAGACTTTTGATGTTATTGATGTTACTAAGATGTTATGTACCAAATTTCAGCTTCTTATGAATAATTTCCTTTTTTTAAAAAAAGATCTTCTAAAGTGACTGCACTAAATCCCGAGCTCCAGCTTTGCTTGCACTTTCAATATTTTTTAAAGCTTGTCTATTTTGCTGCGTGCTTTTGCCAGCCAAGGTTGTATTTATCACCATCTCCACATGAAGCTATATACATTGTGAATTTTAAAAAATACTTTGTTTTGAATTAAGAGATTGAACTTCTATTTTTCTTTCTTTGTGAACACTGTATGAAAAGTTTGAGATCTACCTATGTTCTTTGCAAACTTCAACTACTTCATCTTCCATATACTTAACAGGAATTTAGATTTAAATTGAATCAATGTGTTTCACTTATCCAAATATAAATTTCATAAGTTTCCATAATTTTTCTCTGTGCTGGAACTCTTTGTCACACACTAATACTTTGAAAACCTAATATCTTTAATGCCTTCTTCTGAACAGAGAAACTAAGCCACAGTTCCAGACTGTACCTGCAGTTTAAAGTGAGATCCAATGTGTCACCACTAGAACTGAAGCACAGAACTATTGATAACAACAATAGGGATTGATTCCACATTATTTTACAATGTATAAGAATTACTTATTATAAGGGGAGAATTGTCTATTAGAGTTATCAGTCCAAGTTCTGTTATGTGGTTCCTCGTTATAAATCTAAGAAAAGTCAAGATTGCTATTTGAATTTCAAGTATAAAGTTTGCCTGCTCCGTGGGCAATGCAGGCTCGTAGCCAGGAATTCTTTGTAGGGGTGGGAGGGGCGAAGTCAAACCTAGAGGGGGCAAATTTTTAATATATTGTGTCGCATTGGCAGATATAGCAGGGTACACAGAGGCACTTGCCCCCTTCCCCAAAAAGAGATAAGTAACAGAAAAGGGATGATATCTTGAAACTGCAACGAACAAAAAAACTTCGAGCAACATCAACATCGATGACCTTTCCAGATTCCCAAATAATATAAAGTTTAACATAAATAGGCTAATAGGGACTGTATCTAATTGATATTTATAGGTCAATAATGTTAATAGACGATTAATATGTACCAACAGCTTGGGCCTCTCTGCAGAACCAATTAAGGGAGCCTTTATAAATCATGCTTCATAATGATTCCCTCTAGTTTCCAGTATGCAAGATCTTTATGCACAAAGGAATCTAACGAGAATCCAACAACACCAATGTGTTGTACTATGCAAGAATAATCAAATTAATTAAATAATATTAATGGTTACATATTATCTACACTTTGTTGAATTGTGCAAAAATTTGTAATAAATATATTTTTTTGTACTTGCTAAAACATTAAAACATGGGTCCTTAGTCCACCACGGACTCTATTTCCTTCAAAGGAGAGACTCTTGCATCACTACAGACAATGTTTGCCTACTGGTTACGTCAACCATTTTGCAAAATATTGTTTGAATTGTACTCGTATTATATTATAGTTGACACAAATGTTTTGACACCTGACAAACAAATATGAATCCCTTGATTGATCAGTGACTTCTTGGATTACAGTGTCATCATCAATATTTCATATATTAAGTTTCATAGAAAGATATTGTTTTAATAGGGCGCAAATAATTTTACGGGGCGCAGTGGCATTCTCTTTAACATTATTTTCTCATATAGATCGTTTGGCTCATAGGGCCGACTCCCGCCGCCCCATGAAAAACATCCGAACACATTAGGCACCTTTAATACAAGACTACTCAAAATGTCACAACTGTTCTAGTTACTGTTGCGAAATCATTTCCCGAAGTCTGAATCTGGAAGGAAAGTTTTCCCCCAATCCTGATACGACATTATACAGAATCCCATACACCCTAATAAATCACAAAATCAAAAGGTGTCTTTGTTATGTTGCTACAGTAACACATGATATAATTGTAAAGATTAGTGTGAATTCAAGGTAGGAACGTGTTCTGTATTTTTCACAGGGGAGCAAAGCAGGCTCTCAGGGAAAGCAGTTGCCCCCTGCCCCCCTCTAGCTAAGGGGCCTGGGGCAATGAAACTATGGACCACCTTACTTAGAAGGTGACTTCATCTGGGAGGCATCATTTAATTTTGAGCATTGGAATGAAGGCATGAGTCGTACAACCTTATAGGAGGATAGTCATAAAACTTCTGCATTTGAAGGGGGAGACGACAAATATTAAAGCAAAATCAGGAATTAATGGCTTAATAAACAGTCATCAGAATTTCAAAATCAATATACACTGGAATTTTGAAATCCCAAAATTTAGGAACTCTGAAATTATTCCAATTTCAATTTCGATTCTGCAATTGAGATATTTTTTTTAAAAATAAGAATTTTTGAAATATATCTAGGCTAGAGTCTGGTGCCACCTACATCACATCCAGTCGTGGCTGGGAACAAGATGTGTAAAGCGTACCTTTGAACACTCTCACATTGCTTCTAGAAAATATCATTTTTAGACCTACTCTTAACTACGTAGCTTGGCATGAATTTACCTTGCCCCCCCCCATCCAAGGAAAACCCCGCCAATGCTCCTGATAACCACTAACCAGTGCACTGAAAAAAATATTATTGTATATTAACTTAAAATTAAACCTTTAACAAGGATCAAACAAAATAACAAAAGAATAATTGTCATAACATTGCTCAGCAGGTGGAAACATAGGAAGAAGGAATGTTCAATAACGAGAGAAAAATAAAACAAGTGGACTGGGCAGTCTCACCGCCGGGCCAATGTACTCAGCAAATGCCTACGCAATTTCGCTGGTCTCATGACCCAGGGCTACCAAATGTCTCAACGGATGCGCGTTACACAATGAAGTGAAAACTTACCTGTTTATTCATGTTCACAATAAAAACAATACGGAACCCAGAATTATACGGTCGCGCTTTCAGCGCACCAAGTGACAAATCATTGAACTAAAAAATATACCATATCTGCCATATTAAGATCATTACTGCAACCAGGCTAGAAAATTTTTGAATTTTTCTTTTTCAATTGCGAATGTTTTTTTTTTTAAAAAAAATAGAAATTACAGTAGGTAGCGGGTACCAAGAGACATCTATTGGCAAAGTTGTAAAGATGTTAAGCACATGAGGGAAAAGCAATACAGGGAAGACAATGTCGCTACCATATGTGGCATCCGTAAGTACAAGGCTGCAATTTCAACTGCAATTCTCAAATGTATGCCACCCACATTGATGGTGGGATATATATACTATACTGGGTGATTTTTTTTTAACCTGAATCATTTGAATATCTTGAAAAAAAATCATCCTACAAAAAAATGTTCCAAATAAAAAGTTGATAGTTTGGGGGGGAAGTTTAGTGGTGCAACAGAAGAACACCCCCTCCCCCTCTTGTTGGTGGGGCGGGAGCAACTTTGAAATAGAAACCCCTATTCTTTATTACAGATTCGGATATATATTCCTGGACACCCACTTGTTGCCATTATATGAGTGTCTTGCATTAAATGATTAACATTAACTCATTTCAGCAAACAATAACAAACACTTAAAGTATTGTTAGACCTTTTAGCAAGCAATAACAAATATTTAAAATAATGTTGAGTACTTCTTCATAATAATCTCTAAACAAACTGGCAGAGATAAAAATGTGCACTTGTTGTCATAGGATGGCTCGATTCTTTGATGATGAAGCCGAGTGCCTGTGTAAATTCATCGTTCAACCACAAGCAACCTGTTTTGAGAACCCAAAATTCATAGTCCATACTTAACATTACGGCCTCTAGGACGATTATATGTGCATTAATTTAATTTTCAGTAAACGTTATTATTATTAAGAAAAACTAATACTCTAAGCTGGAAGTACAGTGCGTTCGTTTTGTCTCTGGGCTGAGATAGCACGTGAACAACTTTCAACAACTCTTATAACACATGTTAGTACTCGTTATGCAATATAAATATAATTTCCTACATGATAAAGACATGTGCGTAAATAATAGAGACGTTACGGGATGAAAATGCCGGCATCTATACAATGTCACGCGCTATCTCGGCCCAGAGCTAAAACCAAAGCACTGTATTTATTTCGAATTACTGACTGGAATAGACCTCGTAGGACAAATTGTTGTAACAAGTGTGCATAAACATTCCGCAGTAAGAACTAATATTGCTACAAGATCATGGAAAGGACAAGAAACCGCCCTATACCATCAGGCAGAGTTCTTGCAGAAAGTGCGCTTGAATTTGATATAACTCTTGGAATATTGTCAGTATTTATCATCGCAATAGCAGTAAACTATATTTCTGTCATTTAGTAATATCGGTAAAACAAACATGGACCTTTATTTCCAAAAACATTACTATATTGATTCATAATTAACAGATATGGTCGCTTAAACAAATATTCCGTTCCGCAAACTTACAGAAACCAGATATCAGTCTTCGTTATGGTTCGTATCTTTACTAATGGCTAATAAATACCCTCTTAACTGTCAGAAAACTAAGATTCGGGAAATCTTAACCAATGATAGCGACTAGAGTATATGTATCTTGTCTACATATTCTACATATCATTGCGTTACTTTCACGTCGAATACATGAGGTTCAGAGCTCTCAAAAACTAACGTCACTCTCACTTCAATCCCTGAACATGAGAGTGACGTTAGCTCTCGAAAACTTGGCAGTCTATCCGGAAATCACCTGGTTGATATCCTGAGACAACCTCTCCAACAAAACTTCAACTCATACACTTTCTACTCTTCGAGGTTGACACTGTAAACCTGTGATAAACAACTTCAAACATAAAACATGACATGCACACTCCTAGTAGAAATAGCCACAAGTAAAACACTGGAGAGATACGTTCCAGACGTATTTGAATATTAGTTTCACTGGAACGAGAACGTCTGTAGGCATTAACAACTTTTGCATGGAACATTACATTGTGTTCCCATTTTAAATTTATTCCACCTTCCATTATGTGACTAGTCAACATGTTTAACCTTGGAAGATAGACTGAACCAATTGGAACAGGAAATCCACCAAAATAGGAGATTACAGGTTCCTCCACTATATACATCAATCCATCCCCTTCACTAGTGGAAAGCAAGTACTCTAGTCGTAATATATGATTGAACACAGCACTCTTACCATTACGTACTCTGTTGTATGTCTCCTCTGTAAATTGAGTAGTAGATAGCCTGGAACTCATTTTTATCAAATGTGGATTGGTCGAGAAATTCAGGACCGGACAGTGGCTGCTATAGCACTCAATCATCAACGCCGATTCTTCCAATTGATGCAATGTGTCTATCTCTGGATAATAAACAGGCTTTGTCAGGAATCCCACAAGAGATCCTTGATATAAGGAACTGATTACTAATGAAAACAATACATATATAATAAAGAGTGTTCTTAAAATTCCACATTTTGGTATATACCAAATAGACTCCTGCAAGTACAGGGATATGATATACAGAAATGTTCCTGTATCTTTGTCCCTATTGTTGTATGTAGATATGATTCTTACCAGTACTCTCCAAGTACTACCAATCACTATAGTTGTGGCAAGAATTCCACACCACACGTTGATTTCAAAAGGTAACACCAAACTCATCCATCTTGGAAGTTGTTTCGATTTTGGAACCAAAAAGTTCCATGTGGAGATCATATATGGTTCCGTGAGGTGTGCATATTCATTTCTTGCAATACTCACTCGGAATCGGTTAAAGAGAATATCTACTCTATGTTGTTTTAAATCATCCACAACAACAGGCCAACCTTCAATATTGTCATGTATGGACAGAATTCTCAGTGTATAATTCATATAACGAGATATTGTTTTGTGATAGTCCCAGTCAAAACCTTCGAAAGAATTTGATGAACCATAAAAATATGGCGGTGACTTATACCCTGAAATCACAAGTGAGTAATTGTAGAGATTTCTTAGTTTATCGGGAAATAATTCTCCTTTACTTTCTACCAGGTGTAGCAAATTTTCTTCTCGTATATTCCTAGTCTGGATAACATTAAGGAATGGGTTGAAAGTGCTGACTTGGAAGAGTTGTCTTGTTTCATCTCCATCAGACAAGTTCTGTTGTTTTATTACAATTGCATCTAACACATTATTATTCCAAAGTTCTCTTAATAGATCATGAGATTTAAATGCTACTTCACAGTTTACTCCAAATATAATTACAAACTTTGTTTTTGTATTAAACTGATTCTTCACTAATGCAAGTATCTCATTAATTGAGGTATCCTTATTGAGTATTATAACAAACATTGTTTTCCGCTTAGAATCCACAGAATTAAGGGACGCATTTAGTGAATTTTGCATGACTAGTGGTATTTCACATGTTTCGTATAAGCCTGTTATTAATGATGTAGACAATTTTGTATCATATGTTTCTGAAAATAGTACCAAGAGATTATTATCTATTTTGAGATGTTTGCAAGCTGGTATTAAAACAGACTGCATGGTCCGTCGTAATTCATTCGTTGTGTTTGGAGCATTTTGGAAGTGTCCAAGTGCATTATGGAGAACTAAGTTGGATAACACTACCATGAAGAGCTGCATCTTGAAATAGCTTTGCAGTGGTTTCTGGAAATAAATGAATTGATAATAATAGTATTTTTAGTAATCGATTATCAAGTTTTGATTGTTCTAATGTGATTATAATTTAGAACCGTAACATTTGTTTTAAAATATATTGCTATGCACGTTTGTTTTACCATATATTGTTTAAAAAATAGCACATTTACCTACGTATACTTACCGTTTAAAGATACAGATATTGCAGTATAAATTGTTATTTTCTTGAATGCATAATTACATTACCATACTTTATTGGCAATCTTTTATCAATGCACCGAATTCCCAAATATTGCGTTGTTTCAGCCATTGTCAATCTATGGAGACATAGTCTGAATCTACAGGGTGTCTCATAAGTAATAGCGCAAACTGACACAGGTGAAAGTACACGATAATAGAAGCAAAAAAAGCTTCAGTAAACATGCGTCCGCAAACGAGCCGTTTTCGAGATAATCGCGAATGTGTGATTAGAAGCCGTCACTGATTGCATTTTGTAAACACCGAGTGCTTTACTCCTTGCACGTTCCGAGCTTTGATCTTTGTTTACAAAACAAAACATTTCCGAGAGGTGGCGTTGTAATCAAACAGGATGGATACAATCAGTACATGCTTGTGATCAATTCTGAAATCAACCGGGGGTGTTCGAAACTGAGACTTTTTTGCTTCTATTATCGTGTACTTTCACCTGTGTCAGTTTGCGCTATTACTTTTGAGACACCCTGTATAATATTTTCAGAATTTATGGCTTCCTTTGCCATATCACGGGAAAGCACCAATCTGAACAGGGATGTGGAACTCCAGCTCAGTCACGCCTGGAACCCACTCCTCCGTAAAAACACAAGACACCAGCCAATGAGAACACGATGATCCAGAGAGATCCAATAGGAAGACAGAATCCAGAGAGAGCCAATAGGAAGACAAAATCCGGAGAGAGCCAATAGGAAGACAGAATCCAGAGAGAGCCAATAGGAAGACAGAATCCAAACTCCGCCACATTGTAATCGTGTATATTAACCTACACTGGTCTCCATTTCTACATTTCTTCAAGATGAGAACAATGTATGCCCTCGAAACGTTGGAAGTCAACTCCAATTTAACCTGGCTGGTAACCTGAGAACACTTGTTCGTATCTAGTCATGTCGCTTGTCACTATGACGTGTATTCCTGTGTGGTTTCGCTTAGTGCCTCTTACTGGTCTACACTAATGTAAGGCAGCAGCATTCAGACCAAAGCGACACGGGATGTTCACATAAATGTGTCAAGAGACAGACATCTCCAGCCATACAAAGCTAAACTCGGGGTGAAAGGGGTGATCCTATCTGATGATGACAATGTCAACCTCTCTTCCACATATTACAACCTGGACTACCTCTTGGAATCGGGCTGTGCGATACTTCGACACTGGACAGAAGCCAACCAATCCACGTGATCCATAGCACATTTCCTACAGTGCGTGCGCAGACAATATGGAAGGACAGCGCTGGACGACGTGGTTCTTTTGAAAAGAGGGCCGTAGAAAATCACAGACGATAGTTAGGTGAGTATGGTGGGTGTGGCAGCACTTGGGCAATGGCGGCGGTTGTTTCCAGGTTGTTAACATATCGCAGAAGCACACCTTTCGCCCACTTCCCTGGCCACATCTTTTGAATGACACGATGCAATCTGCAGAGAGTGGCCCCACATGCTGTGTTGCTGATGGAGGTCCAGTTCGAGCCAGTCGATGAGGATGATGCCCTCAGTGTTCCAAGAGATTGAAGAGATTGTTGCCATGTGCTTGCAAGCTGAGGATGCTGTCTGGAACTTCTAGTGCTTCTTCTATTGCATTGATTGGACTTTCGACTCCGGCTCATGGCATTGGAGCCATTGTCAAGATGGGGTTTCAGGTGCTGCCACACCCACCATACTCCCCTGACTATCGCCTGTGAATCCCTACGGTACTCACACCCTCATTCCAGAGAAACTTCGTCATCCAGCGTTGTTCTTCCATGTTGTTCGCGTGCACACTGACAGCGGTGTAGGAAATGCGACGTGGATCACGTGGATTTGGCGGCTTCTGTTCAGTGCTGATATCTGGTGACAGAGCAAGATACTAGTTACCTGTGACTGACATGGCTAGCCCAATGGTCAATGTACGCCCCTCGTACATAATGCCTTGCAGGGAAGCGAATATTTCAGGATCTAGGTGTCCCATTTTTTTGCCATTGACTGTACATCCTGGATTAACAATTGTCTGTGTTCGATTTTTACCATGAACTTATGATCCGAATGTCTTCTCTATACTCACCAGCTTCAACTAGAGAGTAGAAGTGTATGTAGGTTAGTGGAAATTACAGGCTCTTCCTTTGTCATGTGTTGATAAGAAAAAAAGAACGTTCTATACATGGCAAGCTGGGAATTTGTACACAGACTTTTTCAGAATTTGTGAGAATGACGGTGTATCACTATGTATTTCAGTTCGAAATGTACAGTGTATCCGGGCTAGAGGTATACAAAAGTACATATTTTAGCATCTGTAAAGTTTATTAACTTTCTTGTCCTGTTTATGTACAACCCAGAAGGTTTTTATGTACCTTGATGCACCTCAATGTTCGCACAATTTGTAGCTCGACACATATCTAAACGAATAGTGTAGCTCGTGCCAAGTGTTGACCAGCATCTGAGACGTTATTAGCGCAACTATACGCTGTCTCAAATCACCAAAATCGTGAACTCTCCGTTGTGCACAACATATTTAATTAAGCCCCATGCAAAAAAGTCTAATGCTGTCAAATCTGGGGATCTCTGTGGCCAGACAGTTTCTGCGCATGCGTGTCTCATCAGCACGATTGATCGTCCAAGTGGACTACTGAAATCTTGGATCGATGGTCATCGACTGAGCGTCACTACGAGACAATATAAAGAGCTAACTAACTAACTAACTCTCTAGCCTTCTTAAACCCGAAGGTTCATGGCTGCAGCAACACAGGCCTTCCATCTGTCCCTATCTTGAGCAAGATCTATATACTCTTTTCCATCCCTACCGATTTCCTTTAGGTTCATCTCGACGTTGTCCCTCCATCTTCGTCTTGGCCTTCCTACAGGTCTCTTACCATCTGGTTTCCCAACAAGAATCCTGTAAACTCCTCTTTCCTCTCCCATTCGTGCCACATGGCCTGCCCACCTAAGTCTTCTTGATTTAATTATTCTAATAATATCTGGACATGAATACAAATTATGTAGTTCTAAATTATGTAACCTTCTCCACTCACCTGTCTCCTCATCCCTTTTAGGTCCAAAGATTTTCCTAAGGATCTTATTCTCAAATACTCTCAATTTATGTTCCTCTTTTAATGTAAGGGACCAAGTTTCACATCCATATAATACTACAGGCAAAATTACTGTTTTAAATATTTTAACTTTTAGTTTCTTAGATATTAAACGAGAAGACAAAAGTTTATGAAGAGAGAAGTAACATGCATTTCCTGAATTAAGCCTACTTTTTATTTCCTCTTTAATATAATTTTCATTTGTTAATATTACTCCTAAGTATTTGAATTTGGAAACTGGTTCAAACGAGTTGTTATCAATAATTAGATTTTGATTATTACCTAACACTTGGTTTCTGCCTGTAAGCATATATTTAGTTTTCTCTTTGTTAACTTCCAAACCTATCTCTTTAGCAGTTTTGAAAAATATTTTACCATTATTCTTAATCGTATTTATATCATCCCCCAGTAAGTCTACATCATCTGCATATGCTAACAACTGAGTCACACCATTTAATTTTAGTCCTTCTTTAGTTTCTTTTACCTTCCTTACAGCATATTCTAAGGCAAAATTAAAGAGCAATGGAGATAATGCATCTCCTTGTTTTAACCCATCGTAGTAGTGTAATTGATGCTACTATAAACTCAACAAATGATGAACCCCCCTCAGGCAGATTTGGCTACACTTAAACCTTGCTCAAGATGAGCATATGAGCTTTTTGCTCAAGTGTAGCACCCTGTCTAATCCAAGATTTTTGTAAAAATGCCCTCGGGAATTTCCCGAAACTACAGTGTACAAATGATGAGCCCCCTCAGATTGATTTGCCCATACTTACAAAAGTTGCATCAGCCAGATTGTTGTCCATAAGCTTGTTAAAAATATGCCCCTTCTTGATATTGTTTTGGATACACTTGAAATTAAGCCAAGATGCTCATAAAACACACACCCACCCACACATATTTACTTCCGGTCCACTTCCGGTCCACTTCCGGTTCACTTCCGGTACACTTCCGGTTTGCCTACTTCCGGTCCACTTGTGGCCTATTTCTGGTTTATTTATATTGCATCATGTTTTGCAACAAATTATTACCCAATATTAAGCAACAAATTATTAGACATGTGTTGTTTTCTGATTGGTTGGTTATGACATAATGTGTTGATGTGTTATATTCTGATTGGCTTATTGTTTCAGATGTTTTCAATGCGGTCTGTGCTTAGGCTATATAAAGAGATTTTGCATTGCATATCAGCCAGTATTGTGAGAGTGGCTGAGGAGTACAGATGTGTTGTTACAGTGCTTTTCATACTACAGGCCTGTTTGGTTTAATATATAACATTTCTTATTATTCATATTAAATATATTTCTGGTATATTGAACAAAAAGGGCTTATATTTTGTATAAAAAATCTGATATTTGTTGCATCCAGCTTGTTTGTTGTAATCCACTCTTATTTAGAGTCAGGCTTATATCTGTCCCAGCCTGTTATACAAAAATCTATACATAACACAGTGCTAGGTCATTGCCTTTCTAGGACATGCATGTCTGTGCAGGCATTTGCGGAAGGTCAGTGTAGATCAATATTTATTCTCTTTTTCCACTTGTAGGCTATTAGCTTTACAACCTGTCATAATAAGCATAGAGTTTTGATTTAAAATCCAAAAAATTTTGTATAATAAACCGAGAATAAAAATTAATAATATTAACATATTAAATATACACAAGAAATATACAAAGCACACAGCTGAACAAAATATATATATATTAAGTACAAAATTTTGAATTGAACCCCATGAAATCTTATATAATAAACCAAAAACAAAAATGCCAAATCAAAAATATTGCAATCAGTGTAATAAAAATATATCCAGCCCCAATTGGGCCAGACACCAAAAGAATTGTAACCCAGACAAATGCAGAACTCCCACTAAAATATGTCCTAAATGCCATAAAATATTTAGCAAGGCTTATTTCAATAGACATGTAGGCTCTTGTTCTGTCCAGTCATCAACATTGCCCCCACAACCATCTACATCTGGTCTGAAAAGGAAGCATGAAACACCTGTTAATGCTGGACCGGCAAGGCAGCCACGCTATGAACCCATCCATAGCAGTTTTGCTGGCCAATTAAGGGATTACCGGTTTGTATCAGAGCCAAGATGTGGTATTAAGAATTTTTTGAACAGTATATATCCAGATGTGCAGGCAATTCTAAATGCACAAAATGGCTCTTATAAGCTGTCCCTCAAATTGTTTACACAATATAAGAAGCCAAATGGCACAAAATTTACACAGCCCCACATAACAGAAACTGTACCGGTATATTCAAATGCAAATTCAGACAAAATAATAAGCAGTTTGATAGATCAATTGAATATTAAACACTCTGAATTTGCAGCAAAAGAGTCTGGATGGAGCCTATGCGGTTCTCCACACAAGCTCTATGTTAATATTTCTGAATTCAGCCCATTACAAGGATCTACATATCTGCCATTACCTGCCAATATTAAAAACAAAAGAGCCGTGGTTAACATAGAAAATACCGACCAGAAATGCTTTTTGTGGTGTATCTCAGCTGCTTTGTTTCCAGTTTTAAGGAATCCTGAGAGAATAAGTTATTATAAACAGCATGAACACAATTTTGATGAAGCAATGAAGGGCTTAGAATATCCAATGTCTGTTCAGAATATTGATAAATTTGAAAAAAAAGTCAGGGATATTAATGGTAAACAATTATCTATTAATGTATTTACTTGTTCTACTGGCCGTGGTAATTGCTTGATAGATCCTCTTAGAATCAGTACATTTGATGATGATTCTGCTGTTCCGATTGATCTGCTCTTAATAAAAGAGGATGGCACATCTCATTACACTCTGATACATAATCTTGAAGCTTTAGTCAGAACACAACTAGACAAAACTCATAGAATATTCAAGTTGTGCAGAAGATGTTTGTCTGTATTTGATGGTCAAAAAATGGTGAATGGGGTTCGTGAATAAAATGCAGAAATTGCTAAAAACAAGTTAATTGAGTATCTGAAATACTGTGGCAACCATAAACCTGTTCATATGGTGATGCCTAATCCAAGTGAAAATGCCAAATTCAAAAAATTTGAAGCCTTGTTGGAACACCCAGCATATATAGTCTGTGATTTTGAATCAAATCTCAAACCTCTTGCATTCTGTAGCCCAGATCCTGATGAACCTTCAATTACATCATACCAGTTACATGAACCTTCTAGTTTTTGTTATATAATTATACAGAATGGTGTTGCTAGTGAACAACACTTATACATGGGAGCAGATGCCATCAAAGAATTTGCACATAGAATAGAATACATCACCATTCCCATACAGCCATTCCCTTCCTGTTGTCCGGTGGCGTTGCCAGCAGACGACGCAAACCAAGATGCGCGCGCCAGTGCTGCCGAACGGGAAAAATCGCAACCACCGCCGCCCGGGAACAAACAATGTACTGACGCGGTACCATCTCCGCTTCAAACGCCGTACCCTTTTGTGAATGAAGACAGTGGATCTTCGAAATTAATAGGATTGAACCATTAAATTGTGCAACGCGGAATTACGAAATCTTTTAAATTTCACGTAAGTAATTTTAAACCGCGTTTACCGCAACCACCATGAACAAATTACACATGTTAAAATTGTATTATGATGTGTTGAAGCCTTTTTATGGTGATTGTGTAAAACTGATGTACATGGACACAGATAGTTTTGTTCTTGATATTCAAACAGAAGATGTTTATCAAGATATAGCACAGCCTGAATTGTTTAAATATTTTGATACCGCTGAACATTCAAAAATTAAGCACCACAACAAAAAGGTGCCTGGCAAGTTAAAAGATGAGACACTTGGTGATGTTATTGTGGCATTTGCTGGGTTAAGAGCCAAGATGTACAGTTTTGAAACATGTAGTGGCGCTGTTGCCAAAAAGGCCAAGGGCATTGGCAGAGTGACTGTGGACAAAGAGCTTGAATTTGAAGATTACAAAAATTGCCTCAAATCATGTAGCACAATCAGAACATCAGAATCCAGAATTCAGAGTGTGGATCACTTGTTGACTAGCAATATTGTACGAAAAGTGGCTCTGGACCCACATGATGATAAGAGATGCATTTTGTCATGTGGCATACATACTCTATCATGGGGTTATTGTGATTTGAAAAGTGGTAATCAATGCCCAATTACAGAGCATGATTTGAAATAAATAAACATGCCTATGAACTTATTTGGGTTCAAAAAACAGGCTAATATGGACCTGCCAACACCACAACCCTCTTCTGATATGATATCTAAACTAAGTGCTTTGTTAATTATTCATCTGAACAGCATACTTACAGATGTTGATGATGAAACAGGTAAAATATTGTACATATTTAACAATAATTTAAATCATTACCAATTACCTGTAGGTGGGCTATTGCAATTTATTACAACCCCTGAGGGTAATGTCAAGATTTCAGTAGGGAGAAATATTTATAGAATTAAGCACTCAAACATGATTTCTGGCACTGTATATACTGTTTCTGCTGGTGACTGCTTATATATTGAGGTCCCGGGATCATATGACAAGCTTATACCTTTTTTTATAGAATTAAGAATCAGATATTCAATAATAAATAACCACTAAAACAAAAATGCCTAATGATATATTTGGCCATACAAGGCATGAAGATCACAGTGATGAGATTCTGATGCTTGATGTCAGAGTCAAGAAATTAAGAAGTGATTTACAAGCTTTACAACCACACTCAATGCCAGTCTTCAACTAGAAATTACAAATTTGCAATCACAATGCATGGACCCTCTTCTTAAAATTGATTCTGAACTCGAAGTGCTGCTTCAGAAATATACTGATTTGGCCACATTGGATAATTTTCAAAGTTTAGAAGAAGCTGTAGCAGCTCTTCAAGCCAAATTTAAGACCCAGACCACCAACTCTGAGCAATTGAAACAGCAATTGGAAGAGCAGATAAATAATGTCCAGGCACAGCTCCAAACAATTGTCAAAAGCATAAAATCACAAGAAGATTTTGATCTAGTGATTTCCACTCTAAAATAACAGATTCAATCACTCCAGATACCTAATCTGGACCCCTTGAACAATGCCATAGCCGAGGTTAAAGAAAAAATTGAAACACTTGAAAGTTTTATGAACAACTTGCCATCTTCTGATGCTTTGAGTGCAATAACTCGGAGTGTTGCCAACAATAAGCTGCAACTTGAAACATATGAAGATTTTGGAAAAATTCAAAGTACCATAGCATACCATAGCAGCAGTGCAAAGTGATTTGACAAATGTACAAGAATCCCGCCTGCCTGGTATTGTAGACACACTTGTCAGTGTCCAGCAACAGATCACAAAGCTTGAAAACCTCAACACTGAATCTGAGCTATCTCATTTTCATCACTTGATCGATGATATCCAAACAAAACTTGAAATTTTACAACAATCAACACCCACTCAGGCAGATATAGCCCTGCTCCAAAATGCTATGCAAAGTGTGGCTGATGCTTCTGAATTAAATAATGTGAAATTGGCACTTGAATCTTTGCAAAATACTGTATCAAATCTGCCTACATCATAGGAACTTAAAAATATTAAGAGAGCTGTGAATCGCATATTGAAATCAGAAGATATCAAGAATATCCAGACAGAGATCAAACAATTTACTCAGACAGTGGCCACTCTACCAACTAATCAACATATTAATGAACTGTATGCCCTGTTTGAGGATATCAGAAGACAGGTCCACGATCTTACTGCCCAAAATTCAAAATTGGCAGTTATTGAAAATTTACAGCAAATTGTAGCTAATATCAAGCAACAGCTAGGGACCATGGAATCCAATCAAGCAAATGCTCTGTCTGTTTTTGCCATCCAGCTTCAAGAGATTGTGCAACAATACAAGAAACTTGTTGTGGACATAAAAATCAAGCCAGGCCATGATGATGTTGTTAGGACCATCAATGAGCACCTTGAATCTGTAACAAGCAGATTGCTTACAGCAGAAAAAGAAATAACAGGCATAATCGAGAATCCTAAACATACAGTAATTCTTGAATTGTACAGCATCCCCAACAAAGAATATGATTCACCATTTACACCAGGTGGCAAAATATATATGCTGTCCCCTGCACAATTTTATTACCAATTTTTTGTTGGGGGCACACTGAGACCAATCAAGATCAAATATTGGCTTCAACCACAGGCACACCACTACCCCACCTTATCAATAACAAATGCTGACAACAAACCAAAAATCACCAGTGTAGAGTTAGAGGATTTTACAGATCCCAATACATTAGAAACATCTTATGCTGAAGATGAAGGCTCTCTGGAATTTCATATACAAATAGGAGACAAATTATATTTACAAAAATCTTGTAGTATCAGCTGCTGAACACCCCATAGTTGCAATATTCTTGTTTTCATATTATGTCTAGACAAATTATTGTTGATGAATTACACAGACAAGCC
This sequence comes from Lepisma saccharinum, assembly GCF_977018435.1. Taxonomy (NCBI): domain Eukaryota; kingdom Metazoa; phylum Arthropoda; class Insecta; order Zygentoma; family Lepismatidae; genus Lepisma; species Lepisma saccharinum. The sequence goes on along the minus strand of NC_139245.1, from coordinate 34,790,850 downwards.
AGACATAATTATAAGAGACTGCCAGTAGTCACAAAAGGCATAGATGATTTATGGCAGAGCGACTTGATTGAGATGGCAAGTGGACAGCTGAAAAACTTAGACAAAATCAACAAGGGCTACAAGTATCTACTCACTGTAATAGACACATTTTCAAAATTTGCCTGGGCTGTGCCACTCAAATCCAAGACTGGAAAATGTGTTACAGAAGCCTTCAGGACAATCATCAATCAGAGTGGAAGATCACCGCGCTATTTGCAAACAGATAATGGCAAAGAATTTTATAATTCTGTGTTCCAACAATTTATTAAAAGCCAGTCAATACAACATTATTCGAGTTACAGTGATCTCAAGGCCTCAATTGTAGAGATATTCAACAAAACCCTAAAAAATCTTATGTACAAACAATTTACACTTCAAGGTAATTATAAATGGCTTAATATTCTTTCAGAACTTCTACATAAATATAACAACTCGGTCCATTCCACAATCAACATGAAACCCTCTGAAGTAACTTCATCTGATGAGCAAAAATTGATCAGGACTGTTTATTATCCTAGATACCAGCCAACAACAAGAAAGGCCAAATACAAGGTGGGTGATCAAGTAAGAATCAGCAAATATAAGCACTTATTCAAAAGAGGCTTTACAAGAAACTGGAGCACTGAATTATTTACAGTGGTTCAAGTTAAACCTGGGACCCTTAACACATATATAATAAAAGACCACCGAGGAGAAATTCTCAAAGGCCGGTTCTATGAAGAAGAACTCAGCAAAACTAAACAGCCTGACACATATCTCATAGAAAAAATCATCCGCAGAAAAGGCAACAAGTTATTTGTCAAATGGCTAGGACTTCCAGAACACAGCTGGATCGATGCAGGCAAAGTGATAATATGAGCACCTGGGATGTTATAAAAAGGCTGCCAGAACCTGAACAGCAGATTAAGAGAAATGGCAAGTTGCTGCCTGAAAGTATCAGATGTCTTATTGTTGGGCCATCAGCTTGTGGTAAAACTACATTAATGATTGATAATTTTTTATTGGCACCCAACTGGTTAGACTGGAAAAACAGGCACTTGTATGTCTTCTCTAAGAGCTTGGAACAATTAAAATATCAGCAGTTGATGAAGCTATATGATGGATTGGATATTGCCACTTTTGAATCAGATGTTAAGCCACTCCATGAATATCTCGATAAATCTGTTGTTGTGTTTGATGACATTATACTGGATAATCAAAACAAGGTTAGAAATTTCTTTACACAGGGCCGACACAAAAACATTGATTGCTTACACCTGGCACAGACTTTTTCTAAAATACCGAAGCAGCTGATCCGAGACAACAGCAATTTTATATGTGTGTTTCATCAAGATCATACCAACCTCAAACACATACATGATGAATATGTAGGTGGGGACTTGAGCTACAATGATTTTTCCAAGTTTTGCAGTAGGTGCTGGAACCAGGACAGTTATGGGTTTGTCACAATTGATATGACAAGAAAACCCAATAGTGGCAAATACAGAAATAAAATCAACAATTTTCTAGACATTGAAACATATATAAATAACCATGAAAAGGCCAATCATTGATGATCTTAAATTAAGAGATTATCTTGTAAAAAGATTTAAGGGATGGAAATCACAGAACCGAGGAATTTATGAACAACAAAAACAAACAGAACAGCCTATTATTGATGCTATTAGTGAATTAGGTAAAAATATCAAAACTGTTACAGAGCAAAATCAAAATTTGATCACAGAGCTTGTACCTGTAGCTGCAAGGAACATATTAGATTATCCAATCACCCCACTTTCCAGTATTCATACACCTAGTCCTGTTGCTCCTCGAAGAATTGAAGCTACTCTGGATCCTATTGAATTAGGTCTTCTTGCTCAAAAATATTCAAGCACACCTAAAGACAACAAAGATGAGGTTTTTGGCTTATATGCCGACACAGAGCGTGATGGTAGCATCATACATGGAATTGGCAATTTCAGAGTAACATTTATGGGAGATGATATAATTGTATATTCAGAATCTCATCTTGGACAAAGAGGTGGTTTTGTTAAATATCCCGGCACACCTGGATTGTGGGAACTGATGACTAGGAAAAGGCCTGGCAGCTATACAGATCAAGACTATGAGAACTACAAAGAAATATTAATAAAATCAGATGCTCTATACCAGAACAATGATCCCACACAAAAAAGAGTCAAGTCTAGCACTGGAGCAAAATACAACAATTTAATCAAGCCCATATGGTCACAAATTAAGACAGGCAGTTGAATCAAACAATACAACACCCTGCCTAAAGAATTTGTCTGGGTTGATGATGTCAGGAAACTTGTAGATAGGTTATTGGTGATAGCTGGGGAGGAAAATGCTGGCAACCACAATTTTTACAATGAAAAGGTTGGAATTATGGACATGATAAGCACAAAATTGTCTAATTTTATAGTAAATGACACTAAGGGGATTGGATATCTTATAAAAATTATTAATACTCTACCACCTAAATTTTGGAATATTTCTGAGGGCCGGGGGTTGGTTAATGACATTATAAACAAGCTGCCATTTGAACTACATATTCCAGGCTATCAGTATTGTGGTCCCGGTACAAAATTGGACCATAGATTAAACAGAGGGGACCCTGGTGTTAATCCCCTAGATGCTGCTTGTAGAGACCATGACATAGCATACAACACACATTCTGATCTTGACAAGAGACATGTTGCTGACAAAAAATTAGAAGAGGCTGCATTTGGTAGATTTGTAAGCAAAGATGCTTCTTTGAGTGAGAGAATAGCAGCATTGGGGATCACCATAGCTATGAACACCAAACAAAAACTGGGGTGGGGGTTGTGAATATATATATATAATAAACCTAGAATGAAGGCCAAGGGTGTTATGTATCAAATACCTTATGCAGGTCTTAAATCTCTTAAAACTATTGATAGCCTTTTAACCAAAAAGCAGCGCAAGAAAAAAAATTCTTGTATTGCCAAGGGCCATGGTATGAAATTGTTGCTTAGTACCCCCCAATTAAAAAAATTACAACAATCTAGAAAAAAATCACATGTGGGGGGTTTCATATTTACTATCCCAGCCATCTTAGCAGCACTTGGGGCTGTTGGGAGCTTGGCTGGGGGATCAGCTGCCATAGCAAAAACAGTAATAGATGCCAAGAAAAATAAGGCAGAATTAGATGAAATAAAGCGCCATAACCTGGCCATGGAGAAACAAGGCAAAGGTGTTAAGAGAGCCATGAATAAGTTTAAAAAAACAAGAGCCGCTTACAAACCAAGATATTGAAGCTTTAATCAAGCCACTGGGCATCAAAAATTTTAGAGGTGTGTACATGTCTAATTCTTTACCAGAACAACCACTCAACAAAGAGTGTGGCATTGTTAATTTGGATAAGAACAAAAATCGGGGCACTCACTGGATCTGTTATCTTAAATATTTAAAAGATGAGGCATTTGTGTTTGATTCATTTGGAGATGTTCCAAATGAAAATTTAATAAAATATCTAAAATCAGCTAATCTTTATTACAATAATGCCCGTGTTCAAAATTTCAAAGATGTTAATTGTGGACATTTGTGTTTATCTGTTCTTAGATATATGTCTCAAATAAATAAACCATCAATTGAAAATTTTCAAAAGGCCTTGTGGTATTTAAAACATCATGGGGTATTCCATCTCACCAGCCAAAATTCAATATTGAAACTCAAATTACATGATGATATAGTGTATCCCAAAACAATAGCTCTCAGAGCATTTTATGGCATGTACTTGATCCCTAATATTACACACCACAACAACAAAATTGCAGTAAAGGATCAAAAAATTGTCATCACTCCAGGGCAATATAATCTGTCCACTCTAAATGCTCAATTACCCAGAGGTATAGTATTAACTCAAAATTCTGTCACTCACAGAGTAGAGATTGTATCTGCTACAGAAACAGTGTATCTGGGTACTATAGGCGAGCTGTTAGGCTTTGAGAACAACACAAAACTTGAACCAGCCATCAAACACACTGCTATTAATATACCCAAATTCTTAGCCATAGAGACTCTTAATTGCTAAATTAAGAGAAAGACTCTCAGTGTTAAATCATAAGCAACAAAATCTAAAAGTTCTAAAATTTGATACAGGAAAGTTTACTGATGAAAGAATTAAGAAAGATTACCAAATTAAACTGTCAAATAGATTTGATATTTTACAGGATTTAAATGATGATGAAAATATAAATGAAACAGACGTAAATAAGAATTGGGAGCACATACGTAATGCAATAGAATCAGCAGCTAAAGAAAGTATAGGATACCATAAACCGAGAAAAAGTAAGCCATGGTTTGATAATGAATGTCAAAATCTAATAGAAATAAGAAATGAGGCTAGACTTAGGTGGTTAAATAACTCTGATGATACAAATCTAAACAATTATAATAGAATAAAGCGAGAAGTTAACCGAACGTTTAGAAGTATAAAAAGAGATTACTTGAAAAGCAAAATTAACGAAATTGAAACAAACAGCAAAAATAAAAATATCAGAGATTTATATAAAGGTGTAAATGAGTTTAGAAAGGGGTGGCAACCTAAAGTAAACTTGATAAAAGATAAAGACGGTGATTTTCTAGCTGACCCAAGCGATATTCTAAATAGATGGAAGAACTACTTTAATGACCTTTTAAATGTCCATGTAGGAGATAAATCAGAAGTAAATGAAGCACACACAGCAGAACCTTTAGTTCCAGAACCTAACTTGACTGAAGTTAAAGATGCTATTAAAAGGCTTAAGAATAACAAAGCACCTGGCATTGATTTAATACCAGCTGAGTTAATTAAATATGGTGGAAATTCATTAATATGTCAAATTCATAAATTAATTTGTTTAATATGGAATAAAGAAGAAATCCCTCAACAGTGGAAAGAATCCATAATTGTTCCTGTGTTTAAAAAAGGTGATAAAATGAACTGCAATAATTACCGTGGAATTTCTCTACTCTCAACAACATATAAAATATTATCTAACATTCTCTTAACAAGACTAACCCCATATGCTAATGAAATTATAGGTGATTATCAATGTGGATTTAAACGTAACAGATCAACTACAGATCAAATTTTTCACATCAGACAGACACTTGAAAAAAAGTGGGAATATAATCAAAATGTCCATCAGGTATTCATTGATTTCAAAAAAGCATATGATTCGGTCAAAAGAGATAAATTATATAATATATTAGTAGAGTTTGGAATACCTAAGAAGCTTGTTAGTATGATAAAAATATGCACCAGTGAAACAGAAAGTAAAATTCGTGTGGGTATTAATATGTCTGACAAATTTACAATTCATGATGGGTTAAAACATTATCTCCATTGCTCTTTAATTTTGCCTTAGAATATGCTGTTAGGAAGGTAAAAGAAACTAAAGAAGGACTAAAATTAAATGGTGTGACTCAGTTGTTAGCATATGCAGATGATGTAGACTTACTGGGGGATGATGTGAATACAATTAAGAATAATGCTAAAATATTTTTCAAATCTGCTAAAGAGATAGGTTTGGAAGTTAACAAAGAGAAAACTAAATATATGCTTACAGGCCGAAACCAAGTGTTAGGTAATAATAAAAATCTAATTATTGATAACAACTCGTTTGAATTAGTTTCCAAATTCAAATACTTAGGAGTAATATTAACAAATGAAAATTATATTAAAGAGGAAATAAAAAGTAGGCTTAATTCAGGAAATGCATGTTACTTCTCTCTTCATAAACTTTTGTCTTCTCGTTTAATATCTAAGAAACTAAAAGTTAAAATATTTAAAACAGTAATTTTGCCTGTAGTATTATATGGATGTGAAACTTGGTCCCTTACATTGAAAGAGGAATATAAATTGAGAGTATTTGAGAATAAAATCCTTAGGAAAATCTTTGGACCTAAAAGGGATGAGGAGACAGGTGAGTGGAGAAGGTTACATAATTTAGAACTACATAATTTGTATTCATGTCCAGATATTATTAGAATAATTAAATCAAGAAGACTTAGGTGGGCAGGCCATGTGGCACGAATGGGAGAGGAAAGAGGAGTATACAGGATTCTTGTTGGGAAACCTGATGGTAAGAGACCTGTAGGAAGGCCAAGACGAAGATGGAGGGACAACGTTGAGATGGACCTAAGGGAAATTGGTAGGGATGGAAAAGAGTATATAGATCTTGCTCAAGATAGGGAAAGATGGAAGGCCTGTGTTGCTGCAGCCATGAAACTTCGGGTTTAAGAACGCTAGAGAGTTAGTTAGTTAGTTAGTTAGTTAGAGACTCTGAATATTCACTGTAATGTGGCCGAGGGTATGATCACCAAATCAAATGGCATAGGCACTCACAAACAAACTGGCATCATTGCAACATTTAAACCTAATTCTGAATTTATGGAGCCAATCATCTACACTCCATCCCCAACATTATATTTTCCTGTGTGCCATAATAGAATAGATAACATTGAGTTGATGGTCACTAATGAAAAAGAAGAATTAGTTGATTTTGCTGGAGCCACAACAACTGCAATCATAGAGATTAATATTTAAATAAAAATACATACAAAAAAAATGGAAAATATTGAGAGTTATGAGCTACAATCATTCCCCCCAAACAGGAGGACATTTGCAAATTTAAATCAACCCAACACAGAAATTGAGGTTGATCTTGATGTAGGGGATGGCTTTATACACCCCCACAGAGCAGATCTATAAATCAAATTTGATGTTGTAAAGCTCGATGGAACAGATTATCCGGCAAATTCAAATATAAGATTGGTAGATAATTTTGTGCCGCATCTGTTCTCTGAAATTGAGATCAGAAAGCATGGTGTTGTTATAAACAGAGTGGATTATCCCGGCATTACCTCCACAGCTTTGGCCACAATAAAATTATCCAAAACCGAGGCTTCTTACTACAAAATAGGTGGATTTGAGGCTGGTGATAAAATATTATCCAAAAGCCACACAGTGCTGTTCCCCATGCGCCTGTTGCCAGGATTCTTCTCAGATTACAAAGATATTATGTGGAAGGGTGGTTTAAGAATCACATTTAGAAGAGCTGCCAATGATAATAATGCTTTGATGAGGTACAGTACATTAAACTCTACAGGGGAAGCTCTGCCCAATACCCTACCTGATGAAGGCAAATGCATTATTCAGACTATGGAGCTAAGAATCCCAGTTGTTGAATATGAGGCCAGTTATGCTCTTAAATACAAAGCTGATATAATAAAAAATCCACAAGTACCTTTACAATTTTATACATATCAATGTGTACAGAAGCCTGCCGCTGGTACTTATTATGAGTTTGATGCTACAAATTCATTCTCCAGTATACAATATGACATGCCTGATTTTGTGGTGGTACTGTTTCAGACTGGAAGACACAACAATCAGGAAAAAAATTCAAGTAAATTTGATAGCTTCAACATCAAGAACATATATCTTAAAAATGGCAGAAATGAGGTATTTCCTAGAGAAAATTATAATTTAGACATGTCCAAGGATGATTTCCTTAAATTATATGAAGCATTTACAGCATACAAAAGGGTCACTACTGGCAATACTGACATGTATTACACACCAGATGAATTCAAAGCACAGAGACCCATGTTTGTAATCAACACTTCAAAAAGAAAACAAGTTGTGGTTAATGACAGGACAAACATTAAAATTATCTGTGAATTCCACGATACACTCCCCGATGACACCATATGTAGTGTTATTCTCATAGGTGAAAAATCATATGTTCATGATGTAAGAAATGAGAGACTCACAGAACAATTCTAGAAGAGCTCTGCTTATTACACAAGTTGAGCCTGGTGTATAATTAAACTTAAACCGGAAGTAAATATGTGTGTGTGGGTGGGTGTTTTATGAGGATTTTGGCTTAATTTCAAGTGTATCCAAAACAATATCGATTAGGGGCATATTTTTAACAAGCTTATGGACAACAATCTGGCTGATGCAACTTTTGTAAGTATGAGCAAATCAATCTGAGGGGGCTCATCATTTGTACACTGTTGTTTCGGGAAATTCCCGAGGGCATTTTTACAAAAATCATGGATTAGACAGGGTGCTACACTTGAGCAAAAAGCTCATATGCTCATCTTGAGCAAGGTTTAAGTGTAGCCAAATCTGCCTGAGGGGGGTTCATCATTTGTTGAGTTTATAGTAGCATCAATTACACTACTCATCGTGAATTATAAATTTGTCAGACATATTATTACCCACACGAATTTTACTTTCTGTTTCACTGGTGCATATTTTTATCATACTAACAAGCTTCTTAGGTATTCCAAACTCTACTAATATATTATATAATTTATCTCTTTTGACCGAATCATATGCTTTTTTGAAATCAATGAATACCTGATGGACATTTTGATTATATTCTCACTTTTTTTCAAGTGTCTGTCTGATGTGAAAAATTTGATCTGTAGTTGATCTGTTACGTTTAAATCCACATTGATAATCACCTATAATTTCATTAGCATATGGGGTTAGTCTTGTTAAGAGAATGTTAGATAATATTTTATATGTTGTTGAGAGTAGAGAAATTCCACGGTAATTATTGCAGTTCATTTTATCACCTTTTTTAAACACAGGAACAATTATGGATTCTTTCCACTGTTGAGGGATTTCTTCTTTATTCCATATTAAACAAATTAATTTATGAATTTGACATATTAATGAATTTCCACCATATTTAATTAACTCAGCTGGTATTAAATCAATGCCAGGTGCTTTGTTATTCTTAAGCCTTTTAATAGCATCTTTAACTTCAGTCAAGTTAGGTTCTGGAACTAAAGGTTCTGCTGTGTGTGCTTCATTTACTTCTGATTTATCTCCTACATGGACATTTAAAAGGTCATTAAAGTAGTTCTTCCATCTATTTAGAATATCGCTTGGGTCAGCTAGAAAATCACCGTCTTTATCTTTTATCAAGTTTACTTTAGGTTGCCACCCCGTTCTAAATTCATTTACACCTTTATATAAATCTCTGATATTTTTATTTTTGCTGTTTGTTTCAATTTCGTTAATTTTGCTTTTCAAGTAATCTCTTTTTTTACTTCTAAACGTTCGGTTAACTTCTCGCTTTATTGTATTATAATTGCTTAGATTTGCATCATCCGAGTTATTTAACCACCTAAGTCTAGCCTGATTTCTTATTTCTATTAGATTATGACATTCATTATCAAACCATGGCTTACTTTTTCTCGGTTTATGGTATCCTATACTTTCTTTAGCTGCTGATTCTATTGCATTACGTATGTGCTCCCAATTCTTATTTACGTCTGTTTCATTTATATTTTCATCATCATTTAAATCCTGCAAAACCTCAAATCTATTTGACAGTTTAATTTGGTAATCTTTCTTAATTCTTTCATCAGCAAACTTTCCTGTATCAAATTTTAGAACTTTTAGATTTTGTTGCTTATGATTTATCACTGAGAGTCTTTCTCTTAATTTAGCAATTACTAAATAATGGTCACTGGCACAGTCAGCACCTCTATGTGTACGAACGTCAATTATACTAGTATGCCTTCTCTTATCAATGAGAATATGATCTATCTGATTATGAGTTTTACCATCTGGAGAAGACCAGGTATATTTATGGATATCTTTATGTTTAAAAGTGGTACTTTTCACAATTAAATTCTTTTAGGTTGCAAAAGTAATCAATCTTATACCATTATCATTACTTAATTCATGAAGACTTTCTTTACCAATCGTGGGTTTAAATGTATCTTCTTTGCCAATCTGTGCATTACAGTCACCTAACAGAATTTTCATATCATACTGAGAAAATTTATCAAAGACCTGTTCTAACTCTGTATAAAAATCATCTTTAGTATTATCATCTTTATCTTCCGTTGGTGCATGTATGTTTATTAAAATAATTTTACACCACCTACCCTGTAAAACTGCATATGATATCCTATCATTAATAAATTCTACTGTTTTAAGAGCCGAGATAATTCTATTATTTATGAAAAAGCCTGTTCCAAAATTATGATTTTCAGCACCATAGAAAAAAGTATAATTTTTAGTTTTACAATTTCCTTCTCCTGGCCACCTAACTTCCTGGACAGCTACTACATCTAATTTATACTTCACTATCTCATTAACTGTACACTGAAATGCCCCAGGCCGGTAAAGGCTCAGAACATTCCAGGTGCCTAATTTAATATCCTTATTCCTAACGTAGATCTTATCCTTAGTCCAGGGACCTCCCAAAGTAGTCCCCACCCGGAGATCCGAACGGGGGACTATTTTACCTCCGGAATATTTTACCTTGGGAACATCCATGGCCTTATATTTCTGTTTCTTGACATGTCTTTTTACAGTGCAGAGTTGTCAGCTCTACGCCTAACCCCCGATATGAATGGAGGAACTACTACACAAGACAAACACAAACACATTAGACAGCACAATTACTACACCAGACGAACACAAACACATTAGACAGCATAACTACTACACAAGACACACACAAACACATCACAACTACTACACAAGACACACACAAACACATCACAACTATAACACAATATAAACACACACACACCACAACTACTACACAATATAAAAACAAACAAACAAACAAACACACACACACACACACACACCCGTTTGTGAGATGTAGATCCGAGGAAAATCAACTTTTCACAATATAAAGAGCAGTTTTTGCATTATAAGGAGTTATTTTTGTATGCGAATTTAACGTGAAAAATCCATACCTCAAGTCGTTCTTTCATTAAAATAATATATATTTTTTAATTGCCACTTAATGTAAAGGCGCTGGTGTGGGGCACCACCAGAAAACATATACGAGAACAAAGATAATATTATTTATTTAAACTATATATCGTTGAGATGCTACCAAAGTCTTGTAGGTATGTAAAGAATAATTTTTAGCATGCGTCAATTATACTTACTCGAAATCCAGAAAGTTTGAAATTAACAAGATAGCATTGAGGCCGTATAAACAATCAAGTTGTTAGTTGTCCTTTCTCAATACCGAGTGTTTGAGGATTCATCAATACTTTCGACACAACTTGGTGAATGTGTGGAAGGGGATTGTGGTGTAATATTAAATATTCTGTATCTTTCCTCTGCGTGTTATCGTATCTAGCACCGCTCTACCTTCACAAAATGTATGAATATTCATAAGCTTGTTTCGAGAGAACTCCACCATTACTGTGCTTTTAGATTATTCATTATCACGAAATGTTTCGTTTCAAGGTTATCACGTAATTTCGTAAACAAAATGAGGGCAATCTGATAGTTGGAATCAATAGTTAGAAGAAGTTGGATATTTTGAACACGCTAGAAAGACCTATGACAAACGCTAATATCGTGCTTAAAGTTATGATTTAAAACGTTAATATCTTACTCTGGAATTGAAAAAGTACTATCTTAGTTTGAGGTTATCAATTACCAAATTCTAAATAAAGCATGGCCATGTCGCTCACTCCTCCTGTCCGTCCGCGTTAATTGTCGGTCTTTTCATGGCTCCATAACTCTTACGAAACTAGTCTTAAGAGTAAGATCATCTCAATGAATGATGGAAACTATACCCTGTCTCATATATCTCTGGAGCAAGGTCGCGCATAGCGGCAGAGAAGGGGAGGGGGCTAAATCGAGTAGGCAGAATACTGTTTCGCAGAAAGGGGTTCAAGCGGGTTTTTCACGCTCAACGTTGCCATGTTTCGAAGAACAGAAAAATAACCCAATGCGTGCGTTCCTGTTTCGCAGAGAGGAGGCCGTCTGCTTTGTTACGATGGTTATATTTATCGTATAACAAAGACTGTCAGTGAAGTGACGTATTGGACATGTAGGAAAGGTTGCAAAGCAAACGTGGTTAGGTTATGTTCTGAAAGTCATCCGAATATATAGAGATTGATTCTACTTTTGAAGCAAGAACAGTCCGAGAATGAGGCGTCAATGCGGTTGCTGGAAGCAGGGAATAGAACTTTGAGCAGAAGATTGTGGAGACGTCTAGACAGTCGTATTGGGGTTCTTAAGGCCGTACTAAATGCATATTTGTGGTAATTTTTCGATAACAGATGGCAGCACCGTTTGCCATGGCAACCGAGAGTCATGTTGCCAGATCTCCGCGTACATATAACCAAGATACATACAGGTTGGTCGATTAGGGTACTCGATGTGAGATGACGCCATATTGGTTAGAGGTGAGTTAGTGGATAAAAAATAGTAGTAAATCAGGGAAATTGATAATCACGAGATTTTAGTTATATGTTCTTCTTACAGAAATAAGCAATATATCATCAGTGGAAAGTAGTAACAGTCGAAATATTAATATAAAATCCGTTGTTTTATATTAAGTATTTGTTTTAATATTTAGAACGCAGAGAAGAAAATGCAATGAAAAGTGTAGTTAAATATTAATATAAAATCCGTTCTTTTACGTTCAGTATTTATTTTAATATTCAGAACGCAGAGAAGAAAATACAATAATAAGTGTAGTTAATTCAAACACGAAACAGACCAAGTAAGGACAGTAATTGAAATAATTGAAAACATTTTGTGAATTCGTTTGAAGCAAATGCTGCGTTGACTCAGGCACGTATCCAAGGGGGGGGGGGGTCAGGGGGCTAGAGCCCTCCGAAAGTTTTCGGTTTACAATAGATAAAATGAGGCTTTTTGGTTTCTTGTGTGTGTGAAATAAAAGAATGTGACGAAAATTTAAGGAGAGAAATAATTATCGAGGCAAGGTAAATTTTTCTACAACCCTGTAATTGATAATAGCACGTGTCCAAGGTGGGGATAAGGGAGGTCGACCCCCAGTTTCAGTTTACACTAGATAAAATTAGGAGAGAAATAATTATCGGGGCAAGGTAGAGAATGTTCCATAACCATATTATTGACCATAGCACGTATCCAAATTGGAGAACAGGTGGCCGAGCCCCCGCAGGAAGTCTATCAGTTTACACTGGATAAATTAGTTTTTTGGCTTCTTGAATAATGTGACGATAATTTAAGGAGAGTAATTATCGAGGCAAGACGGAGAATGTTCTATATCCCTTTTATTGACAATATTGCACGTAAACTTTTCTTGAGTTTTCGTTGTTGTTGTCGCAGCGAGCGCGATCATTGTGTAAAGATTTGTCATCATTTGGAAGCTGCACAACAAAGCGTGCCACAAGTAGGACGATTGTATTATTTATTCTTTGGAAAGCGGGAAAGGAAACGTTCTTAAATAAGAGGTGGAGTCGAACTACTGGTAATATTAACGAAACGTTTTACCTGCGGAACATTCTAGAATATAATGAAGACGTAAATACCCGGCTTCAATTTCCTGGTTGATCAGTACAACATAATCTGTTAGTAATTCGAAAATGAAAAGGACTAGTGAGACAATTTCCCGTAAACTACCGAAGTCTACTTCTAGTTCGTGTCCAAAGTTGAAGATATTGACGTCTGTGGAACTCTAGGAGTCTCAGTGTAGTGCTAGTTCGGAGCACGAGCCGAAGAGATCGAAGGTCTAAAGTGAATATTTCAGGAGTACCGGATATTGGGGCGGTTTATTAAGACATAAATAAAAGCTGCACAGATCAACTGTAATTTTATTTGTACCCGGACCAAATTTCGTGTATGCAGTCCGAGACTTTCATGGGATAAAAAGGACTTTTATTTAAGCCAACTGGGTTCGACACACACTGAAGCACTTAACCACTACAAAGGGACAGCCGAAAATTATATGAATGTCGAGAAGAGAAAGCAGGAAGATGTTGCACATGTAGATATTTTAGCGGAATTTTCAGGCTCTGCCAGGACCCGAACCAGGTTCTCTGGCATGTCGTGCCGTTGCTCTACTGGCATACCCAGGATTTTCGAAGGGGGAGTGGGGGGTTACGTACCCTTTTTTCGGTAGTCAGTCCTCATTTTGTCATCTTTCTCTGCCTTTAACGTTCATTTTTTTTTTTTTAGAAATACTGGGCCAAAGTAGGGTTATGACCCCCATCATGCCACTGGAGATAAATGAGTGAGCATTTTATCAAATTGGAAGTCGAAGCATTAGATGTGTTGGGAACGGAAGGGTTTTCACTGTGCATTAATTGTTTCTCGATCCAGCTGTGTTCGAGAAGACTTCCTTTCGTGCCGATATATGACAAGACTGCGGAAGCTGTGACGGACAATTTTGAATACTTGCGAGTGCTTAGGCCTGAATATGAACTATTTGGTGGGTTTCAGCTTTTATAAGAGCTGCATACATGGGAAGACAAGACACATTAGCGGTGTTCAGGCTCGAATCAGGGAGAACTATTCGAGAACTGTGTGCGTTATAATACTACGAACAACTCTACCAAATTAAATAAAATACTATTAAACTAATTCTCTACGAAAGAAATGAAATTAAACCATCACCACTACGTTCGTCTAAGTTCCCTGTTGACCTCTCCCGTCACGCCGAGGGCCCTGTTGGATTGTGATTTTGAACGTGTGCCAGCTGGAAGAGGAGTGTGTCGGTTCAGGATTCTTACATCCAACCGGCAAAATGAATGACGTAACCTGCGATCAGTGCCATCTATTGGCTTTTACCTTAACCATACCTTCTTTCATTCAGAGAGAGAAACCAAAATCTTACACAGGCTATAAACTGCCCTCCCCCAATACTTGAACATTACCTGTGGAGGATTTTAACATATATATACAACAATATTGATCACTTACAATAAACAAAATAACACAGTTAGATACTATAGTTGCTTCTCACAAATATCCTTCAATTTCCTTAGGATTCTTTTTCATTAGATGTTGATTGTCGACATTTCTGTACCATTGAGGAATACCTGTCAATACAAAACAAGCAACAGTATCTCAACTCACATTTTACAACACATTCAAGAATATATATATGATGATTATGAACATGAAATCACAGCATTGTTTAAACTGACTCAGTTCCTGGATACTGGATCCCACTTTAAACTGTAGGTCCAGTCCCGATTAGCCTTACTGTGCATAAAGTGGATTTAAAACACCAACTCAAACCAAAAGTTCCTGGATACTCTATACAGTTTTATCTGATCAATATGACAACGTTTGTCAATAGATGGATTTTCAACCTTCTCTAACAATACAGAAACTGGGGTTTAAAACTTCTTGATTACATATGGACCCTCATACAGCATACTTAATGACCTTGTAATACCATCCAGCAATGATGCTTTAGGATGAGTCCTTACAACTACTTTATCATTGATTTGATAAGTCACATTACTGTATTTTTTCTTGTAATTTCTTTTACGTTTATGCCACTCACTTTTCATTTTTTCTAATGCACGAGACCATTTTATTTGATTACCTTGGGTAAAATCTAACATTTCATTATCAGTCAATTGCCAATTTTGCAACAATGGATCAAAAAGTTTCCTTCCTAAGAAGAGTTCTGCAGGGGTACAATCTATTGATTGATGATTAGTATTATTGAAACAATACTGTAAATAATACAAATATTTTGATCACGTCGATTGGTTGGTGGAACAAAAACATCTTAGAGCTTGTTTCAGATTTCTAATCACACAAGTTTGCTTTTGGATTACATGGACTAATTGTAATATGCTTGCAACCAATACCATACAGAAATTCACCGAATAACTCAGAAGTATAATAACTAGCGTTATCTGAACAAAATTGAGAAAAATATCCAAAATTTGAACAATATCTTTGCAAATGTTGAATTATTATTTTCGACGAAACTTGTCGTAATGTTTGATACCAAACATATCTACTAGCATTATCTACTACTACTAATACATACTTGAAACCATTTGAATTTGGCAAAGGTCCCAAAATATCACAACTCACTCTCTGTAAGGGATGCTTAATGATTTCTGATGACAAAACACCCATTGGAGTTTTATTTCTTTCCTTAGCTAATTGACACAATTTACAGCTTGTTACTCTATCCTTTACAACACCGACCATATTTTCCCAAGTAAAATTTCTTTGAAGTTTTCTCAAAGTTTTGGACCAATTTGAATGTCCTCCACCTATGGCATTCGTGTGATAATATTGAATTAACGGTTCAATTAAGTGTTTGTGGACTAGCACCTTGAATGGCTGTTCTTTATTTCTAGTTTTCTTATATACAATTCCATTACGCACACAATAATTGGCCTTGATTTTGTTCTTTATGACATTTATCTCATCATCTTTATCTTGCTCAGACAAAATGGAATTTAAGAATGTAGGAAAACCCCACAAATTTAAACAAACAGAATCAATTTCAGATTTATCTAAATCATCGGTATCGTACTGAGAATGATCATACATTCTTGAAAGAAAATCTGCGATTACATTACTGGATGATGGAATATGATGTATATCGAAACTAAATGAAGAAATAAATTCAACCCACCTTGCAAATTTACTATATTTCTTCGCTTTTTTCAACATGTGAAATAAGGCCATATTATCTACTCTAGTGGTAAATCTTTTACATTGCAAAAAATATTTGAACTTCTCTAATGCTTGAACTAGACTGGTTAATTCTAATTCATATATTGTTTTATTACGTTCTGTCTCCTTTAATCTCATTGAAAAGAAATATACTGGCTTTAGTTTACCTGAATCATCTTCTTACATTAGACAAGCACCATAGGCCTTCAATGAACTGTCACATTCAAGAACGAATTTTTTTGGATAATCAGGGAGAGCTAGGAATACATGCTCAAGAAATTTACCTTTTATTTCTCTGAAGACATTTTCATGAAATTCAGTCCAACGAAATTTATTCTTCGGGCTTCTAAGTTCATTTAAAGGTCCTATTATTAGAGCATATTCTGGTATAAATGAACTATAATAATTAAGTACGCCTAAAATTCGCATTAATGATCTACGATTTTTAGGTCGAGGAAGACATTGAATCGCTTTGATTCTTTCAGAATCAATGTGTATTTGCTTGTCTTTAATTACATAACCAATAAATTTTATTTCTTTTAACATAAATTTACTTTTGGATTTGCAAATAGTAACACCATATTTTTTGAGTCTATCTAACACAATACGTATGTGTTCAAGACGTTCATTTTCATTTTTTGACACAATGACTATATCATCGCAAAAATATTCAACAATTTTACCCCGTAAATCTCCCAACATTATTTGCATCATGCGTGCTAGACAAGCACTCCCAATTGAGATTCCAAAGGGTACGGATTTAAATCTATAACTTGCTGTTGATGTTGAGAATGAAGTACAATCTCTAGAAGCTTCACTTAATCCTATCTGATGATTCACCTTTCTAACATCTATAACCGAAAACACTGACCCTTTGCTAAGGTTACTTAACGACTCTTTCATTAAATTTGCTAGGAAACCATCAAAAATTACCTTTTCATTTAGTTTTTGGTAATTAACAACAAGCCTTTTACTATTATTCTTCCCTCGTACGACGAAACATGGAGCTGAATAAGCAGATTGAGATTTCTCAATAAGATCAAGATCTAAAAGTTCTTTCACACAATCGTCCACTTCCTTTTGTTTTTCGCGTGACTGTACATAAGGTTGTTCGCGCACTGGTATTTTGTCTTTCAGATGAATCGTGTATTCAAATTCATTAAATACATCAACTTTATCAGAAAATACTTCAGGATATGAATTTAATAACATACCTAGTTCTTCCGCGTATTCATGCGATGTTCCTGGACGTTGTTGCTGTTCTCGTTCATGTAGACAGACAGACGGATTATCAGGAATCGACGTATCTTCTGCCGCAATCATGTTGTAGCTACCAGCTGTTGCTCTGGAACGCCAAGGTTGCCTTCGGATGTTACTTCCTTGCGAAACTCTGTTCCTGCCACCAGACCAGCTTTGCGGAGTTCTCGATTGCCAAGGTGACCTTGAACTTGAAACATCACAAACATTAGTTCCTTTACATTTACGTGTTTCCTGAAATTAATGGCTCGTATTAATAACACTGTCCGAAATCCACTTCATTTGCATCTTTTCACGAGAATACGGAAATGTAATAGTTTTGTCATGAAAATTTAATAGAAATTGTCTATCCTTAATGAACTGAACTCCTATGATAAAGTCAATAGGTAAGTCTTCACACACAAATGCACTAATGGGCCATGACATGTTACACAGTTTCAAACTCAAGTCAACTACTTTGTTCAATTTTAAGCTACGTCCTGCACCCAATGTTATTGTCACTTCTTGAAATATCTCTCTTACATTACAACCTTGTCGCAGTTCATTATATAAACGTTTGTTAATCAAATTGTAAGTACTTCCCGTATCTAAACATGCACTGACACGCTTATTATTGATTTCACTATCAGCAAATACTGCAATTACATCTTGATTATTGCCATCAGTTCTTTTCACTAGTGATTAACTTTGAATTACTTTTGAAAAGTAACTTTCCAAACACTGTCGATATCTTAAGAGTTCAGCATTACTCAGATAAGAATAGTGAGAGAAGTTTTCTAAGATACAATACGGTAATAATTACCATTAAAATAAAATTTAAATCATTCAAAAATCATTGCATGAAGGGACTACTAAAACTATATATTCCGGATATACGTATAAATTCACATTAACATTTTTCTTTCAATGTAACTTCATTCTCCTTCTTGCCCGTCCTGCAACATTATGTGGTTCTCTCATAGAAACGTATGCTTCTTGCTGTCTTGAAATCATCATTCCATTCAGAAAGCAATGAATATCCTAAGATTTTGGGCAAATACCCTTCAAAATTGGAACTAGCAAAACTTGACAGATAAGACAAACAAGTTATACCATTCCCATTATTTTCAGTTTCTCAAATATACCGTTCCCAATTGCTGACTACTTGCAACCAGATATTAAGAAGTCTTGCAACATCATTTCTTGAGTATATTATGGACTCTTGATATCTTGTAAACCATCACCATCCAACCATGTATGTGCAAATTGTGTTCAGTTCAAACAATCCACACAGACGATTTTGATTCCATAGAAGCATATCCACAAACTTCCACGGTATTGGGTTGCCATTGTTAGTCAAATCTGTTGTTCTTTTTACAAATTTCAAGGTATTCTTAGAAGACACATCAAATAGATTCTCAAATGTTCATCTGCAAAAGGAGCAAATAAAAATATTGTTAATATGGTGTAGGAGACTATGAACTTAACAAAGATGAAAAAAATGTAACATTGTTACAACCACAGACAAGTTGAGTTAATGATAAAATGAAAACAACTTAGAGATGTTCTGTAAGTGGTTGTGAATATAATGGATCTAAACTGCACCATAATGGTTAACGAAGTAGTCCTTTTATAACAGAATTATGAAAGGTTTGATTCACGGTATCAGTTCACTTCAGTGACTCAGATCTATCTTTACAGTGCATATTAAATATGGCCATAGGCGTGCGCAGACCCTCTGATTAGGGGGGAGGGGGCAAAAGCCTTGAAAGTTCAGTGGGGAAAGAAAAACTTCACTTTATCTCACTGTTTTAGTTCTATTGCATTGATGGCTATATGTGCGTGTGTGTATATATGACATATTATTTATATACATTACATAATCAATTCATCCGGCCCATAACAAACCAATAGCAAAAATGTTATAAATTGTCTCTAAAATATGCGCGCTCCTTTTCCTCCAAATGAAGCTGTTACAGGAGTAACTGTCTGAAGTACTTAATTGTTCTTACAGTGTCTCTGGTAATTTACAATGCACTACAGAAAATGAATTGCGAGCGAAGCGAGTAAGAAAATTTCACGATCCAAATTTTTGCAAAGTGAAAACTGTATTGATTTAATATGGCGCAAAAAAAAATCACGGGACGTCATGGCGTTCTCTTTTACAATTTTTCTCATTCAGATTGTTCAGCGTTCAGGGAAAACTCGAGTCGTCCCTTATGACTATGAACTTGACAAGACTGTAAGAAAAGCAGATATTGCGAGCGAACCGAGCAAGAAAATTTTACGAAATATATTTTTGTTTGTATATAAAATTTGAAGTCGAGGGGGCAATTGCCCCTCTGTACCACCTTACAAGTGCTCCAGGTCGTCTGGAAAAAAATGATGATAGAAAGACGTGAAAACTAATTCCATTTTGAGTATCCTATTGTCCTGCTACTTTTAATTTCTGCTAGTTTTACTTTCTCTTAATTCAATGTTTGCCCTCCTAGAATTGATTTCCGTCCAAGGTTGGGATACGGCAAAGCCCCTCTGCCCCCTTCTGATTGCGCCACTGCAACCCCTTCCCCGTAGTTGCTTTGAATTTTCATCGGCTTGAAATACTTCATTTTCTACAATAATATCGTTTAATAAGTCATAAGATTCCTCTACACTAAATTTCTAGTTGAAAGTATAATAATGTAGGGGTATGGAACGTCTAGAAGGGGGGCAAGGATTACCACACCTCCCTCTTCGAAAACGAATATCTACCTAAAAGTATATATTTCACACGTATAATTTGATTTCAGTTATAGTAATTTACATTAATTACTATGTAATGGAGGGACGCAAGTATGCGATAATTTCAAATTCAAGTGGTGCTTTTGAGGGGGCAGCACTATTATCGGGGTAATATGCCCCACCGAAAAATATCTTGCTTGTCCCTATGTGGAAAAAATCTGCGAACTTCCGTGAGCCCCCCTTGCTCCTCCCCCACCCCGTGCGCACGCCTATGAATATGACTTGGACTTCAGTAGGTTATTGAATCAAATACTCGTAACATAATTTGCACAAATTATGATTTCTCTGAAAATCAATCAATCTTACCAACAAATAAATGATTGGCCTTGCACTTGTAAATATGTGAACTTCTAATCTTTACTAATCTATACTAATTTGTAAATTCTCAGTAAACACGCAAACTATTGTTTGGTAGACGGTTAGGAATTTACCCTTTTAGCTGTTAGGGTGTACTTTTACGCTTTAAATATATAAAGCTTGAACTTATTGGAAATGCTGCACTACCATTACAAGGCGTTCAAAATTATGAAAGAACGAGAAAACCGAAGGGTTTTATACAGCTTATGAAACCGGTTTTCTGACCTGATTCTGTGAAAGAAGATAACAGAACGTTGTCCAGAACTTGCACAAAATTCGGGGATCTCTCATTAAATCTATTCCAATCCAACCTAAGAGCTTAACCTACTTAATGCATTTAACATTTGCGAGCTTTATGAACTGTGTTCAAGTTTCAAAAATATCAAGGAGAAAAATCTTGTTCAAAACAGGTCGGAAACGACTCGTTCCAATTATGTACAAGGGCAAAGTGAAACTATAATGAACGACTGATTTGTAATACAAATTCCGATGTACGTACATTTGAATAACACCATTAAAATACGAAAATAATCTCACAGGAACGATAGTAGAGCATTTTGTGCAATATCGATTTAATGCCAGAATATAATCTATGTCAAGGTATTTCATGCTCTAGTAATAATCACAAAACTGTAATATCTGCATTATGCCTAATTTAATATAACTTCCTCTTCTGATTTTACAATTGCAAAGAATTATGAACTTAGTTTGTAAGGAAAAATGCGTGCTGTGTTGTAAAGGTAGAGACGTTGAAGCGATATTCTCACAGAAATTATATCGGAAGGTATTTCCTCAACATACAAATAAATCATACATTCTGCATCACACTCTTGCATATTGCAAACGTTTTGCTTTTGATGGATTAAGCAACAAGCATTCAAATAAAAGACTAACCTTTCTGTTTTTTCCGATGTTTCCTTCTTCCAACATTTACTGGGATTCGTTATTCTCTGGTAACTTGGTTTAACTTTCACAATTTCGAAGCACTCGCATTGATCATATCGTTAGAAAGCACGGAGTGAAATCTCGGCAACAGTGTTGGCTAAAATCTACACCACGGACTAAATTGCGACGAAACGCCACTTCAAAAATTTTGATTATAAACACTACTCTCTGAAGGTACGAAATGTTTTCATTTTGTCACATAGAATTTCTGATGCTTGCGGGAAGAAAATGTGATCTTTGTTTCACCACGAAATCTTCCATACTAGTCATAAAACAAAAAAATGCACCGGTATTGACAAAACTACCACCTCAGCGCCATCTGTACGCAGAAGTTTGAACATGACGGAGACCTTTCATTTTCTGTTATTTACTGATATACCTTCAATCGTAACAAAATTATAAGGATTACAAGTTCTAGTGAATAAAACAATCTTTCATATCGGAAAATTTCATCCTTACCGAATCTATATTAGTTGTACGGTTATTCATTGAAATTTTGGCCTATGCTTTAACATGGCTTTAGAATCCCCTTAAATTAAGTAGTTTTAAATAGTTTTGTGTGTGTGTATGTTGTTCTCGTTGCAGTATATCAGGATTGGACCTGTGCGACAAGGCTCTAATTACGAGCCGCACCTCTTTCTTAGATTTATGTTAGTGTTTTTTCCCCTTTCGCCAAATATTTCTGATATTGAGGTGCTACCAAAACTCTTCATGGATTACTCGTCGACAATCAGCCGCTAGGACACTTCTGCAAAACCGGAATAGATAAACTTGGCAACGCTGCACACTGATAACGCATTCTGCGAAACAGGAGGTAATCGCTGGGAAGGTTTGATTTACTGCAGTTGCTTTCATCCTCCACGCTATCTCGTTCCTCTCACGTATTCATTGGTAGAACTGTTGCGCGTTACTACTTGCGCAGAAACTTGTTTTCATTCTCCTGCTCCAGAGAGAGAGAGAGAGAGATGGGGCAGATAGTAGTATATATTCAAAATCGTTTCTACAAAACTTTGCATTTCGTAGACAGATCTATTTGTATTATTTGTGAGGTGTAATACCATAATTGTGGACGAGCTCTGAAAATTTATTTATCTGCCACTGTCAATAGATTTTAGTTTCATTGAAGCTCGTTTCGCCCATAATTAATACAATATACAAACCCATCTGAAATAGCCGACAAATTGTATCTCTCCTACAGGATTTGTTTTCACGTCAGGAGGGATCCAAAATTATTACCAATCAAATAGTCTATCGCCATGTTTATTATTTTTTTTCATGCAACGAGGACCTCGTCGAACCACGTGGTCGAGTGTTTAGCACAGCATAAGGGTCCAGGGTTGGAATCCCAGTCTTTGTGAGTGTCCTTTCACCAAAGTAATCATACCATCAATCATTCTAATCTTCGCGATTAGCCAAAAATGGCAGAAAAGCTAAGTATAATAAACCAAATCAAAAAAACAAGCAACGAGGAGCTTCAAGAATTCAAACAAACGAGTTCTTAGAAATCCATTTCTTAAAAACACGTACAGTGCAAGACAAGAATTAATTAAAACTGGTCATGCACAACTTGTCGAGCAATATAAACATTCAATTTTTACTCTTTCTTTATCTTGTTACACTGACCTCTGCCGAGGGTAAAAATATTGAAGAAAAACTGGAAGAAATGGCGGAAAAATAAATTTAAATGTGGGCAGATTTTAATAGATTCAGACCCTGGTTTACAAAGGTGAAATGTACAAGAAATGAGGTAGTACTACTAAATCACAGCCGATCACGACATACAACTGCGAACAGTCATTTACAAAAAGTCAAATTGTACAAAAGTCTAATTGTGTATGTGGCAATATGGATGATATAAATCATATTACGTATATTTGAGCATAATAGGCGTACACACAGGAAGGAAATATATACATAGGTACTGAAATAGACTTACAAACTGTGCAAAATTTCCTTTTCAACAGTTTGGATTCGTATATTTATAAATCTAACTTCAGAGTGGGATATTATCTTTATTTTACAAAATGTGAAATTTCAGTACAGCAAAGCAATTTGTATCAATACTGACATGTTTTTTGTTAGGAATCAAATGTAGACAAAGCAGTGTACACTACAATGATGGATGAGAAACTTCAATAGAGGTAACCCCAAACAAATTAGAATAAAATAAAAATGATCCATCAGCATTTGAAAGTTTTTCCAGTCAACCTGTGATGAACTACTTCATACATAAAACTTGCCATGCACGTTTCTAATAGAAGAAACCACAAGTAAAACACTGGAGAATTACGATTACGTTCCAGACCTGTTCCCCTATTAGTTTCACTGAAATGAGAACGTCTATAGGAGTGAACAACTTTTGCATGGTACATTACATTATCTTCCCACTTCAAATTTATCCCACCTTCCATTATGTGACTAGTTAAAACGTCTAACCTTGGAAGTTAGACAGAACCAATTGAAACAGGTAATTCACCAAAATGAGAGATTACAGGTTCCTTAACTATGTACATAAACCCATTCTCTTCAGTAGTGGAAAGCAAGTAGTTTAGCCGTAGTATATGCTTGAACACAGCACTCTTACCATTACGTACTGTGTTCTTTGTGCCGGCCCCCGTGGCGGAGTGTGTAGCGCATCGCGCTACGACGCCAAGGCCCCCGGGTTCGAATCCTGGCCTGGGCATGGATGTTTGTGAGTGTCCATTCATCAATTTCATCGCATCATCACTCATTCCCATCTTCGCAAATTAGCCAAAAGTGGCAGAAAAAGAAAGTAAATATATCAATGAATCTGTGGTTTGGGTCCTGAGAAAATTGGGTAGTCGATAGAACTCATTTTTATCAAATCTAGATTGGTCGAGAAATTTAGTACTGGACAATGGCTTGCATAGCACTCTATCATAAACCCCGAATCTTTCAATTGGTGCAATGTGTCGATCTCAAGATAATATATAGGTTTCGTCAGAAATCCCACAAGAGATCCCTGATATAATGAACTAATTATTTATGTAAAGAACACATACATAATGAAGAAGGTTCTCAAAATACCACATTTTGGCTGGTACGGAACAGACTCCTGCAAGTATAGGAATATGATATACAAAAATGTCCCTGTATTCTTGTCTGTAAGGTCATGTATATAAAGGATTTTTACCAGCAATTTGCAAACAATAAACTGTCCTTATAACCACAATGCCACACCACAAGTCGATTTCAAAAGGTAACACCAAACTCATCCACCTTGGATGTGGTTTGGATTTAGGAGCAAGAAAGTTCATTGTGAAAATCATATAAACTTATGGTTCCGTGAGGTGCGCATATTTTGTCCTTGCAATACTTACTCGGAATTCGTTAAAGAGATTATCTACTCGCTGTTTCTTTAAGTCGTCCACAACAACTGGCCAACATTCAATACTCCCATGTATACATAAAATTCTCAATGAGTAATTCATATAACGAGACACAGTCTTATGATATTCCCAGTCGAAACCTTGTAAAGAATTTGAGGATCCATAAAAAATATGGTGGTGATTTTTACCCTGAAATCACAAGTGAGTAATTGTAGAGATTTCTTAGTTTATCAGAAAATAATTCTTCTTTACTTTCTACCAGGCGTAGCAAGTT
This sequence comes from Lepisma saccharinum, assembly GCF_977018435.1. Classification (NCBI taxonomy): domain Eukaryota; kingdom Metazoa; phylum Arthropoda; class Insecta; order Zygentoma; family Lepismatidae; genus Lepisma; species Lepisma saccharinum. The sequence continues at coordinate 34,765,430 of NC_139245.1, read as the reverse complement.
TTCTTCTCGTATGTCCCTAGTCTGGATAACATTAAGGAAAGGTTGTAGGTGCTTATCTCCATCGATCAATGTCTGTGGTTTTATTACAATTGCATCTAACACCTTATTATTCCAAAGTTCTCTTAGTAGATTATGAGATTTAAATACTGCATCATGGTTTACTCCAAATATAATTACAAATTTTGTTTTTGTATTAATCTTTTTCTTCACTAATGCACTAGTGGTATTTCACATTCTTCGTATATGCTTGTTACTAATGATGTAGATAATTCTGTACCGTATGTTTCTGTAAACAGTATCATGAGATTTTTGTCTATTTTGAGATTTCTGCAAAATGGAACTAAAACAGACTTCATCGACCATCGGAATTCACTTGTTCTGTTTGAACGATATTGGAAGTATATTATGGAGAACTAAATTGTGTATGACCACCATGAGGAACTGCATCTTGAAGTCGTCGTGCATTTGGTTTTGGAAATGAATTGATTTATTTTTATTTATTTACTTTTATTTAGGATTACCGCTTAGCAGTTTTTCCCATATCTATTTATGTACTGTACATAAACTTACATTTTTAGTACATTATTATTAAAAAACACTATTTTTTCTACTAAATTGTTAAGCCAAATTTTCTAAAAAAAGATAGCAATATATATCCAAGTGTAAGGTTAGGTTCACAAATGAAAGTTTCCAAACACTGAGGAAGAGGAATTCCACAGTTTACAAGTGTTTTGTAGAATGTCTCTCTTTCTTGTGTGTATTAACACTCAAATATGATATGTTGTATATCTTCCTTATTGCCACATGTACAGTTTGGGTTTTGAACAATCCTAATATTTTGTAAATGACTGTAGTTGTATGTCCTGACCTAATACGATTTAGAAATACTATCACGTTCCTTGTACCTTGAACTTTTGTAAACCAAGGCCTGATTCTACTGAAATTAACTATCCTCTGATAAAAACTACTTGCATTTTGAAATTCACCTTTGCACCATTCCTTCCAGTTTTCCTTCAACTTTTTTTTCACTCTCGGTAGAAGGTCTCTGTACCAGGTTTTCAGCTCCAGGACAGGCTCAATTACCATAGCTTGTTTTGCATACAAATCTGCCATATTATTTCCTAAATTTTGACAATGTGCTTTAACCCAGGTTAAATGAATTATCTTTCACCTGTTCCTTAAATTTTGTAAAGTTTTTGCACTGTTTATAATGTATGGGAGCATTTAAATAATAAATCGTAATTGGACTGAATTGAATGTAATACACTTTTGGAATCCGTTAATATTAATATATTTTTTCTTGCAATTTATATGTATAAATTAGTGCTTGGTAAATTGCATAAGCTTCAGCTGTAAAAATGGAGAAATTTTCCGGTAAATGTATCATAATTGATTCTTTCTTCTGTACATCATAAACAGAACATCATACATTTTGGCTACTTTTTGATCCATCTGTATATATAACGTAATGATCTTTCCATCTTTCCATGTAATCATATTTTGTGTATTTTTCAGGAAAATAAATATCCTTATATTCACAAACAGGAAAATCTAGAGTATAATTTTCGATGTTCCTCATAGTACTCAATATATAATTGCACCCATGGGCGTATATATTGTTTTTCAACTTTTCGTATGATTAGGGTTGCTATATTTCATAAGTGAAAATCCGGGACACAGCTGACATGGAGCTTGTTGGGAAGCGGGGGGGGGGGAGCGGAACCCCACAAAGTTGTGTGTATGTACATATCCATTATCATATTCTTTACACTTCTTAAAAAGAAACAGAAATATATTTCGAAGTATATCATTGACATAGGCGTGCGCAGACCCTCTCATTAGGGGGGGGGGACAAAAGCCTTAATGAAAGTTCAGTGTGAAAAGAAAAACCTCATTTTATCTCACTCATTTAGTTTTGTTTGCATTGAGGGTCGGTGTGTATATAATATTATATATATATTATACATATTATTTAATATATTACATAATTAATTTATCCTCCCCATAACAAATCAACAGCAAAAATGATATAAATTGTCTCTGAAATGTGCGCGAACTTTTACCTCCGAACAATTTATTTGTTACTTCGCTTTTGTGCCACTTTTGGCTAATTTGCGAAGATGAGAATGAGTGATGATATGACGAAATTGATGAATGGACACGCACAACATCCATGCCCCGGCCAGGATTCGAGCCCGTGACCCCTGGCGTCGTAGCGCGATGTGCTAACCACTCCGCCACGGGGGCACCATGCACAAGACAAAACTGTTTAGTAGCAACAGCCTGAAGTTCTTAATTGTTATTTTCTCTCTTTCTCTCTCTTTCTAGTAATTTATAATGCAGTACAGAAAAGAAGTAAAATGCGAGCGAGGCGAGCAAGAAAAAAAATCTGGTCCAAATTTTTGAAAACTGAAAACAATATTGATTTAATAGGGCAAAAAAGATTTCATGGGGCACCATGGCATTCTCTTTAATTTTTTTTCAATTAGATTGTTTGGCACCGAGGGCAAACTCCCGGTAAAATTTTAAACTGAGTGGGCAATTACCCCTCTGTGCCCCACTGTAGGTTCTCTTGGCCGTCTGGAAGAAATAATGCAAGAAAGACGTAAAAACTAATACCATCTTGAGTGTCCTTTTGTCCTGCTAGTCTTAGGTTCAGCTAGTCTAGTTTTCTTTTACTTAAATGTTTGTTCCCGCCCCGAATTGATTTCCTTCCACTGCAGCCCCTCACCCCATAGTTGCTTCGAACTTTCATCAGCTTGAAAATATAATATCGTTTAATAACGCCAATAATATTTCTCTACACTAAATTTCTAGGTGAAAGTATAAAACAGGGGAATGGACATCAGGAAGGGGCACAAGGATGGCCACACATCTCCCTTAGAAAACGAATGTCAATCTAAAAGTATATATTTCACACGTATAATTTGATTTCAGTTACAGTAATTTACATTAAATATTGTAATGATGATGCGGGAATGCGATAATTTCCAATTCAAGTGGTGCTTTTTGCCCCATGGAAAAATACCTTGATTGTCCCTCCGTGGAAAAAATCTGCGGACGTTCATGATTAGGGGGCCTATTATTTTTTAATATCTCGTTTAGAATACTGACATATTCACAGTACCTCTTTTAAGATGCCCAACATAATCTTGCACTGCATGAAAACAATTTGGTTAGAACAAGTGAAGATGTTTCAAACTCACCACAGGTTACACAGTGAAGAGCTTGCTGAAATATTGCTCTTCTACTAGTAAATTTTAAGGTCCGTACTTTTTATAATTAGTGAATACAATTCCACAATCCACGCTACTTAGTATTGATGCTATTCTGTTCACCTTGTGTGAAACAACTGACAATGTTACGATGTTTCCCTGGTTTTCGTGCACTGCGTTTTTAAGAACCAAATTCCTTTAAGAAAACTCTAAGGAAGAACAATATAACTGATTTGACAGTCCCAGAAATTCCGAAACTATCACGAAATTGCAGACATTTGGTTTGCAGTGCCATCTAGTGTGTGAAATTACGTACGATAATTTTCTTCCCATCCGTATTCCGTCCTATACGTCTCGAATTTAGGAGAATAAAATAAGTCCGAAGAAATGTTTATGAACAAGCGGATAGAACAGGTAATCTGGTAATTTTATTGAACCTTAAGGGGGGGGGGGTTGGACCCTTTGAACTCCCCTTAAATACACCCATGATTGCACCTATCCTATATCATCGCAGTTGTTAATTTTGCCTGTATCATATAATTCAACCAAGTCGAATAGAATGTCGTTAAACGGATGATTAACTTCTGATATTGTTTTAAACAGATATTTAATGGACATTTCTCTTTTCCTATAAGGGCCTCCCCGATGGCGCAGTGGTAGCGTCGTCGCCTTATAATCAAGGGGTTCCGGGTTCGATACCCGGTGGAGGCACATATGGTTCGGATCCCACTTTAATTGATTGATTGATTGATTTGGTGTTTTAAGTCCACTTTATGCACAGGAAGGCTAATCGGGACTGGACCTACAGTTTAAAGTGGGATCCGAACCACTATGAGCCTTCACCGGGAATCGAACCCGGGACCCCTTGATTACAAGGCAACGACGCTACCACTGCGCTACCACTGCGGCCCACTTTAAACTGTAGATCCAGTCCCGATTAGCCTAACTGTGCATAAGGTGGACTTAAAGCACCAGCTCAAACCAAACCAAACTCTTTTCCTATAACTTAAGTTCCATTCGCATGCTTCCATGTATACTGCAACATTGGGAGTACTCTTCATCAGTCCTAGACACTTCCTCTGCATTACTTCAAAAGGTCGAAATACACGTTCCGAAACTGTATTAAAGACTATAATTCCGTATTCTATTATTGGTTTGTAATAGTTTTTGTAAAAATTCATCATGGTATTTGGATTGTACGTTGTAAATTACTTCAGCCTTTTTTACTAACATTTTTACATGAGGTTTCCATTTTAACTTATTATCAAATATAACGCCTAAATATTTTACTGTAATATCATGGCTATGTGTAACGTTTTGTGTATTGATTGACATTTTTCGGAAGTCCTTTTTCACTAAATTATCACCTTTGATTTTTCTGACGATATATCCATAGACCTATTCTCAAGAAATGTATTTATCTCTTTCTCTTCCATGTTGGTGACTCCTCTCTCTCTCTCTCTCTCTCTCTCTCTCTCTCTCACACACACACACACAAACACACACACACGCACACACAATGTAACAATAATAAACTTAGATGTTATATTATTAAATTTTATATCTTTTGTATGCTACTTAAGTCATCTTTACAAAAAAAATCAGACCATACACTAATTATACTTACTCGAAATTAAGAAGACATTTAAGCTTAACAAGACACAATAAATATGAATAATATAGTCAACTTGTTAGTGGAGCTCGTAATAACTTTTCACAGAGAAGAATATTAGCGTGTGTACTGTTTTCACCTGTCCCAACACAGAACGTTTAAACATTGATCAATAATTTCGACACAACTCGGTAAAATGGGGTGTGAGAGGACTCTTGTAAACTTCTATAAATTCCGCTCGCGTGTTATCCTGACGAGTATAGACCATCACACATATCTCTGCCGCAATCGGCACAGCACAATACGAGAACCAGTTTTGCTAATCTGTTCAATAAAATCTGTGCGCCGAGGCACAGCTGTTCGTAGAACAAGGAAATTAGATAACTCAGCTCTATCTAAACATTGAGTTTTAAACGCCATGCATTTTAACGAGGGCTGGTATTAATATGTGCTAACAAATGGCTTTATTTGTACAATAAAATTTCGCTAAATATGGACTAACACATGCTATAAATTACACAAAATGATGCCAAGAAGACTTCTTCATAGTGATTCATTATTTGTGCGATTTCAAATAAAGTAAACAATGTATTATTTTTCCATTGCATTAATTGACCTGGTGGCATTTTAACTGTTCACTCCCAATAAGCCATTCCACACTGGTACTTCGTTACTTAGTTGTGAAAGCAGTGGGCGCACTGCTATTATCGTTAACTCTATATTGATCACAAGTTATTCTTAGTTTTCAACATCTAGATCCGGCGGCATCGCCCATCTCAATAATCCACCGATGGTCGTATGAATTCGAAAATAAATAATTCCCTTATAACAATATTATGTCAATTTCTCGTCAAACACGGCGTTATAAAGTAGCTGGGGAAATAAGAGGGAGTGGGGCGACGCAGCCAATATAACAATATCACGTCACGTGCAAAGTGTATAATTATGACAAAAGTTGGTCTATGTGGACCGGAACCAGTGATGGCATCATAGTGGGGCACGGGGGTGGGCGTCCCAGTTCACAGCCGATCGACTGCACGAAAGAACCAGATCTGGCTCCAAGAGTGCTAAGTTGGCACACTGCCACGGACGGAAGAGCTTGGAAAGACTCCCGTGGAGACTGTATCGTATGCCCTTAAACCTCGACAATTGGACCACAAACACTCCTTCTGCAGTATTATTGCCTCCCTGTGATAGGAGACAGTCGGTGGCCTTTGTTGTACATTTGCAAACGCTGCCGGCTTCAGCATCAATAACAAGAATAACAAGAAGAGAATAACAAGTACAGTACATATATTCCCACCAGACGATAAGCCGCGCGGATTTTTCATTTGTTATGAACTTGTCACCAAAACATACCAATTTTAACAAAGAAAACAATATGCATACCATTAAGCAGCAAAAATAACAGCTTCCTTCCTTCGTACAATTCCTACAAGAACACGTGACGGAGCCGAGAGTTGAAATGCTCATGCATCCACATAATTTATTTCTTTTGAGCAATTCTAAAGTAATGAAATATGGCAATTGTACTGGAGGCATTATGGAATTTAACGTTCACTAACCAAACACATGCACATTCACCCACACACACGCAATACACACACACACAACGTCAAAGAAAACTCACAGTGACTTTGTCTTTGTCCTTCCGTAATGGAAATAATGCTGTATTAATACAGTTGGCCACACTAGTTACTAACTAGCCAATGAAAATGCACTGCATAAAAGAATCGATCATTACGTCATGCTATATTGCCACATTAACGTCCCTGTCGAACGGTGTGAGCCGTGCAATTATTTTAAATTACGTTTGTGCGAGTGTGTCCAGGAATGGAATGACACTTGGTAACAATGGCGAAGGTTCACGAGCAGGGTAAAACACGTGATGCTAAGAATCAGGGAGACGAAACGAAATTTGGTATTTGCGCAGCGGCAGAGATATGTATGTTGGTCAACCCACTTACGCCTTATCCATAATATTTATGAATATGTATGTGCTTGTTTCGACAAGGTTTCAGTATATTATTAAAATATTTACTCACGGAATGTATCTCTATAAGCTGCCATGTAATTCTGTAATGTACAAAATTAAGTAAATAAATAATTGCAATAGCCATTTCGATATTTCAAATAAACTAGACAGACATATGGTGAACTAATCGTTTATAAACTAGTGATTCAAAGCACAATGTCCATCTGTGGAATTGAAATGCGGGGACACTCTTCGATTGAAGACACCCTGTAGCGAAACCAGAAGGAAGTACACTTATGAGGCTTGTGTCCGTCTTTTTATCTGCCCGTCCGTGTTTATTATAGTTATTTTAGAAATGATCATCGCCGATGTCATTGGAGACGTGGTTAGAACAGCACGCTAGGACGTCAGAGGTCACGGGTTCGAATCTTGCTCTGGGCATGGTTGTTCTTTCTGAGTGCCTCTTCATCAATTGCATCATATCATTATTCTTCCTTTGGGCCTCCCCAAAGAATAAAGGGAACTAGAGTACATTTAAATGCCGTCTCTAGAAAGCATTCAATTTCGTACACAGATTTGTTTGTACCCGTGCGTCCATTTCGATCTGCAGCCGAGAGATCGGGAGAAACGTGGCGGGCGGCGCTGACGGAGGTGCCGACATTTGCGGCCTGTAATGCCCGCATATTTTTATGGACATATGCAGACATTTATATAAATATTGCAAAACTAGCACTAACCTGCGTTATAAGAGTTGTTCAAAGTGATGTCCACCTACATTCACACATTCCTGGCATCGTTTGATGAAATTTTGATTCACACGCAAAAGTTCTTCTTCCGTAATTCTTCCTAGTTCTGCCCTTATATTGTCTTTTAGTTCGTCGATGCTATTAGGGTTATTTCGGTAGACTCTATTTTTCAAGGTTCCCCACAAATAATAGTCACATACGGTAAGATCTGGCGAATGTGAAGGCCATAAACCTCTTGAAATTATTCTGTCATCAACCACCTCCCTTATAGCGTCCAAAGAATCAGCGGCGGTATGGGCTGTGGCCGAATCTTGTTGAAAATACCCATATTGTCTCACATTATCTGATAACAACTGAAAAAACGGCGCGAGTGTTTGTGTGCGGTACCTCTCTCAATTTATTATTTCTTCAAAAAATATAGGCCCTATTATTCTTTTGGCACTTACAGCACACCACACACCAATTTTTGCATCGTGTAACGGAACTTCGTGTATTATTCGGGGATTTTCAGTGCTCCAGTATCTATTGTTCTGTGAACAAACATGACCACGCAAGTGAAACCATGCCTCATCCGAAAAAAATATATTAACTGTGGATCAACAATACCATCTACAATATTCTGCAAAACCCAATTACAGAAATTTACTCTACTTACGTTGTCAGGGGGCCGTAATTCTTGCACTATAGAAACTCTGTACGGTTTTAATTTTAGTAGCTTAGTGGCTGTATGTGCTGATGATTTTGACACGCCCATCTCCTGTGAAACACGGCGTAGAGGTTTTTTTGGAGAACGTTCTAACGCTGCACCAATTTCATCGAGTTTTGCTTCGGTTAGAATCCGTCGTTTTTGCTTAGGTGTTTTAAAATTTAACGATCCAGTTTCTCGTAATTTAAGGACAAGACGTCTAACCGTATCTCTATGTGGAGGTGAAACGCCTGGGAATTTCTGTACAAATTGCCTACACACGTCTCGACACGAGTCTGTTTTCACGTAAGTGTCATACATAAAAATTCTTTGTTCTAACGTGAACCTTGCGGCTGGCATTCCAATCGTCTGACTGACACAACACACATACACACTGCAATAACACAAACAAGTAACGGCAAGTAACCAAGAATAACACTCTTAGGGCCTCCCCGATGGCGCAGTGGTAGCGTCGTCGCCTTGTAATCAAGGGGGCCCGGGTTCGATACCCGGTGGAGGCACAAGTGGTTCGGATCCCACTTTAAACTGTAGGTCCAGTCCCGATTAGCCTTACTGTGCATAAAGTGGACTTAAAACAACATATTAATCAATTAATTAATAACACTCTTACGCACAGTACGAAATTAACACGCTCTTGGTTTACATCTGCCTGCCACTATATTCACAGCTCTGTAGTCGCGAAGGAACAAAAAACTTGAGCTAGGAGATTTCGGATTGCAAGGAAGCTCACGAACACCATTAGCTTTTAACGGTTCGTCTGCAGCGTAATCTTGATACAGTGTTGCTCATTCGAAACCTCCAAACGATCCCCATCGACACAAAACTCTTTCAAGGATATAAACTTAAGCAGGACGTTACTGGTCAAAACTATGATTAAAATGTTTTACAGAGTATTATCTGTGGCTCTTAATATAATTTCTAAAGCGTATTTATTTGTGTATATAAGGGTGGAACTTGGAAGAATTACAGAAGAAGTTTTGCGTGTTATAACACAGGTTAGTGCTCGTTTTGCAAGATGTCCACAAAAATAAGCGGGCATTACAGGCCTCAAATGTCGGCATCTCCGTCAGCGCCGCCCGCCACGTTTCTCCCGATCTCCCGATCTCTCGGCTGCAGATCGAAATGGACGCACTGAGGTATATTACTAAGATTGTGGACGAGCTCTGACTGTGTTTTTTTTTTTTTTGTGGTGCCAATACATTTTAGATTCGTTTAAAAATTTTCAATTTTCGTCATTTTAGATGTCTATTTGAAAGTCTTTTATTGCGCAACCTAATGGTCAACTGTTCTGTGCTGGGAACCTGTAAGAATTTTTTTACTTTGAATTTTCAGCACTGGGAAAAAACCGTGTGTGGGAAAAACTTAACAGAAATACATAAACATGGTATGCTACTGTATATGCAAATATAACTGCTAATATTTGTCTGTACAACTAAATTGGAAAATTAATTGACTAAAGCATTAGCAAGTTGATTTCTAATCGCAAGACATGCCAACTCAAAGAACGAACAACTGGAGTAGATAGTAACTGTATGTTCTAGCACTACCCTGATTTTTCGACCCCTCAGAAAATCGCATCGAAACCTCAAAAACTCACTTTCTCTCCACGTTCCGCGCCTCATTTATTGCGCTGACGATGTTTCACGGCGCAGAAAAGCAGTGATGAGTAAATTCACTTTCTCATCCTTGAAGGATGAATGCACCTTATCGTAATTTTCCAAGTCCGGGACCAATGTTTATATATCGTGAGCTTTGTAAACCTCTCGCGAACGATGTGATATTTCTGCCACACACACATATGCGCGCGCCTCTCATTATTTCTGTATTGTGACGCAAACAAACAAACAAAATAATAATAATTGTTTTTTTTTTAGGATTCCTGGCCCCTATAACCTCGCCAGGGTGCGTGGTGGCGAAATCGTCACGAGTTTAGATTTGTATTGCGAATGTTGCCAAAAATTCAATCAACGTTGTTCGTTCTCGATGCTGGAATCTTACGTAGATTATTCCATGAAAAATAAATTGATACTCCTGTGCGAAGCCCCCAAAGCATTCACGCAATTTTTGATGTTTGCGTGGGTAGCGACGCTCAGTCGAATGAATCTTTCGATCCCTATAGAGAAATTGTGTTTTATCGCTCAATGTAATATTTTTATTACAGACCAAACGCTTTTTCAAACCGATCCATATTTTCTGCAAAACGTTCGAAAATATCGAATGTCGCTCGAGAGTGGTACAGAAAAATTGAAATCGATTTTCGATTCGATGAAAACATCACCCTACATATTAACCATTCCGGAGCTTGCACGGCAAGAACCCGAAAAAATTTCGTCCGAGATGGAATTGTTTTCGCACAACTTACAAAGTTTCTTGCAAGCGTTTCCGAAATTATCGTCGTTCAACGACGACGCAATTTTGGAGGCGACATGTGCGGGTGGTGCGGAAATCGAACGTTCGTGGCTTCGAAACCTCACTTGCTTTTTCTTCTCCGTGCCTGCATATTGGAACGATTCGTAATTTCGCTCGCAAAGCTTTTTGTGTTTCCTGCAGGTGTGTGCTCGACTGGTTTTTTTCGAGGGCGCAAGAAATAATCGTTTCATCCGCATCGCAATCCATGCCCGCTTCCGCAGTGGACGACTCCACCCTCGGCAACCCCGCAACCACAACGGCAACAACTTCCCGAACCTATTCATCTCGCATCCGATTCCGCCCGAAGCGAATCTGGAAGAGGTCGAGGAAAAATGATCGAATACCATGACAAACACGCATGGGGTGGAACTGTCAACGGGGGTTTATTGCTATTTGTCCCCCAAAACATGCGTAAAAAAAAGGTCTTTGTTGACAAGAAAATAGGAAGTATATAGCATTGTTCGTTTGTACCAGGGCAACACGCATGAGTGAATCGGTCAACGGGTTTATTGCTAGGACATTGACTATAGCGCTCATTGTGTTTTCACCAAAGGGGATCGCGTGGGTGGGGTTCCTATATAACGTACCAGTTTCTTCTTTTGTACATCATTATCATAGTGAACGTCAATCGTGGTAGTTCACTATTCTTTAATTTGTTTGTCTGGCAGTATACATACATATCATCGTGGAAGTTTTAGTGAGCTACAAGTTTTATTTTTTGAAGTCTCTCTATCTCTCTTGAAAGGTAAGTTTTTATTTTTTCATGATATATTTATATTTTGTTTTGCGTCTGACACACACATATTCAGAGGAGTCATAAAAATTGACACACATACATGTCGCATATTTTTACCTCCTACAACAGTGCACACACATACACAGACACACACACACACACACACATACTGTTCGCGTCTAATATATATATATATATATATATGTCTAGCATTTTTTCAACTTTTTTTTCCTTCTGTTTCAGTGCGCTTTCCCCTACAACCACATACCCCCAAAACATTTCTCTGTATATATAAATAACAGAGAAATATGGAATCGCAAGCAGGTCCCTCCGGTCTTTGCGGGAAAGTGGCATGTCGCAACTGTGGAAAATTAATTTCGAAACCTAATATTGCTAGGCATTTGAAAAAATGTCGTCTACCGGAACATGATGTCGTCCCCCCGGCAAAGAAATCTCGCATTGATGCGCATGAAGGCGGTGCTTTGAATAAAAGTGCACGCATCATGACGTATAAATCTGGAAGTGACGAAAAGTGTGACTCGGCCACGTTCCTCGACAATGTGAAATCTCTGGTAGTTGATCAATTACGTGATTGCCTTGTTAATGTTGCAGTTAAAATTCATCTCGCCTTGACTCTGCTGTATGAGAAAGTTGTCTCGTCCGAGTCAAGCACTTTCAGCTTTTACGTAGGGTGTGAAGGCTTACACGATGACAATAACGAGGATCTTGACGAGATAGTGACACGGCTATTTGAGCACCTGACACAAAAACAAGAAGACTTTGAAGGTCGCGGAAGTGGATGGAGTCTTTGCGGTCGCAGCCACATGTTAGAGCTTCGAGTGTGCAATTTCAAACCGTTACGCAGCGCTTAAAAAACAAAAAATGTTGCACCAGACATTAAAAAAAAAGCCGTGTTAAACATAGCAAGTAATGATGCGAAGAGTTTCTTATGGTCTGTCATCGCCGCATTACACCCAGCTAATAATAACCCCCAACGTCTGTACAATTACAGACGATACGAGAAGAAATACAAAAATGTGATGAAAGGAATTTCCTATCCTCTGGAGCTGAACAACATAGATCATTTTATAAAACAATATCGAGAGGAAAAAGGAGAAGATCTCGATATTTCTGTGTTTGGGGTTGACGATTGCGACAACATTCGTGTGTTAAGACCTGCGAGAAGCCAGAATAATGTAATTCGACTCTTGCTTGTAGATGGCCGTTACAGTTTGATACGGAATTTTTCTCGATTACTCGGAAGACAGATGAGCAAGCATTGCGATAAGATTGAAATTTGCGATCGATGTTTGAGAATTTTTCGCGAGGGAAAGAAGATGAAAGAACAGCACAAGTGTTTTGGCTCCGTGAATGCAGAACCCGAAGATGTCATGCCGGAACTAGGAACAAAGATGAAATTTCAGAAACACCAGGCTCTTCTCCACCATCAGGTCGTCCTTTATGCCGACTTTGAAAGCTTCCAAGTTCCCATGACATCTTGCAACCCTGATCCCTCTACCTCAAGCACAATACAAATTTTTCACCACGAGCCTTGCAGTTTCTCCATCTACGGAGGAAAATTAAATGATGTCATCTTGTATTGCGGACCCGATGCGGCAAAAAATTTTGTTAAGAAGATAGCGGAATGCGCAAGAGAACTTGCACCCAGCCTGAAAGGCTCTTACGTTTCTCCACCTGCTCTCACGACGGAACAACAACGGAGACATGACACGGCGACAAGATGCGCGGAGTGTAACCAGGCTTTCACCCCCGAAAATCACAAGGTCGTACACCATGACCACCAGAATGGATTATTCCTGAGCACCATCTGTAATTCCTGCAATCTTAAAATTAAGGAGTCGCATTTCGTTGCCGTGTTTCTGCATTACACGGAAAAATACGATACGCATCTGTTCGTCAAGGAGTTGTACAATATCACGACTCGAATCAGCATCATCCCTAGAACGAGCGAGAAGTATATTGCAGTGAGAGTGTGGATCCCTCTCGAAGAAGGAGGAAGTGTGGAAGTTAGAATCCTGGACTCTTACAATTTCCTGTCCTCCAGCCTCGCCACCCTTGCATCTCAACTTGGCGACGAAGATCTTGTGGCCACCAAGCAAATGTTTTCGGGAGATGAGAATTTGAATCTGTTGCGTCGCAAGGGCGTCTACCCCTACGAGTACGTCAGCGATTTCGACAAATTTGACGAGACGGAACTTCCACCCCGGGAGGCATTTTATTCTCATCTCACGGAGGACATCTGTTCCGAAGAGGACTACGAACACGCTCGTAGTGTGTGGACGGCCTTCAATTGCCAAACTTTTCGTGATTATCACGATCTCTATCTTAAATTAGACGTGACACTTCTCATGGATATTTTCGAATCGTTTCGCAAGAGATGCATCTCGATCTACAAATTGGATCCTGCGTATTTCTTCACGACGCCGGGATTGACTTGGGAGTCTATGATGAAATACACCTACGTGGAACTGGGGCTCATCGCAGAGAAAGAACAGTATGCCTTCATGGAGAGTGCGATACGCGGTGACATCGTCCAATGTCCCCGGCGACATGCTCAGGCAAATAATCCTCATACGCCTGGTTACGATGCATCGAAGCCCAACACCTACATCGTCTACTGGGATGTCAACAACTTGCATGGCCATTCCATGTCCCAGTGTCTTCCCATCAGCGTCTACGTGTGGATGACCGAAGAGGAACTCTCCTGCGAGGATTTTCTCAACTGGAGCGAAAATAACGAATGGGGCTGTTTCTTGGAAGTGGATCTCGATTATCCCGAAACGCTTCACGAGAAACATCACGGATTGGCCCTGGCCCCAACCAAAGAGAAGCCACCTGGAGGAGGATCGGAGCCAAAACTAATACTAAGCATGGAGAACAAGCGGAATTACGTTCTGCACTACCGACTCCTTCAATTTTACTTGAGTCACGGCTTGCAGCTGAAGAAAGTACATAGAGGATTGAAGTTCCGACAGAGCAAGTGGATCGAACCCTACATAGCCGAGAGCACGAAACGCAGAGCGCAATCAACATCGCCTGCAGACAAGGATCTGTACAAACTATTGAACAACGCCATCTACGGCAAGACGATGGAGAACGTGCGCAATTACATCGACGCAACGTTGGTCACGGACGAAAATAAATTCGAGAAGATCGTCGCGTCCCCCTACTTCAAAAACTTCACCATTTTCGACGAGAATCTGATATTCGTCGAGAAGAACAAGAAGCAAGTGATGCTCAACAAGCCGATTGCCATAGGTGCCACCGTCCTTGAACTCTCTAAATTTCACATGTACCAATCGTACTACGACCAGTTTCAACCCTTTTATGGAGATAACATTGAAATATGTTACATTGACACGGATAGCTTCGTTTTTCTAATCCAAACACCAAGCCTCGAACATGATCTGAGTTCGATGAAGCATCTTTTTGATTTTAGCAACTTACCATCGGGCCATCACTTGCATTCGACAGAAAATAAAATGACCATACGAAAGTTCAAAGACGAAGCGGCTGGTAATTACATCAGCGAATTTGCGGGACTTCGTGCCAAAATGTACTGCGTCAAGATTGCAGAAGAAAAAGAGATCAAGAAAGCGAAAGGGGTTGGAAAAATAAGTACCAGTAAATTTAGCATGCAAGATTACAAAGAATGCCTGTTTCAAGGTAAAAGAAAACTTAGCACCGATCATCGCATTGCGAATAAATTACACGAACTATATACGACGCGCGTAACCAAAGTAGCATTGGATGCCAGAGACAACAAGTTACGTGTTCTCGATTGTCAAATCCACACGAGAGAGTGGGGCCACTGCAATGGAAGCGATAAATGTGACGTGTGTTAACTGTAACCCCATAGCCATGAAGTCCGCTGTGTCTTTTGCCATTCTTCAAAAACATATGAAGGAAAAGAGGAGCCCTCGGGCGATGAAAAGTTGGAAGTTGTTATTATGTCGTTAAGCTCGCTCTAAACGAGGCCTCATTAAATTCAACTCTTACTTTTTTTCCTTCATCGTGATCTAATGACATAATTACATGTTCGAGTCTTTTGAATTGCATCGCCGCAGATAAAATCTTCTCTTTTCTTTATTCGATCTACAAAGGGGCATACCATATAGAAAATTTAAATAACTAACAAGGACAATGAATCTCTTTGGTTTTCGAAAACAGATCAACATGGAAACTCCACCACCAAATTCCAATAACCTCTTACCTTCCATGTTATCCAAACTCAACGGTCTACTGATCGTTCACCTCAACAGTATTTGGACGAAATTGGATGATGAAATCGGCAAGATGTTTTACGTCTTCAATAACAATTTACATTTTTACGAAATTCCGATCGACGGGAAACTTCGGATCACCGTGAATCCGGAGAATGAAGGGCGAAATATTAAAATTTCTACCGGCAAGAACATTTTTCGAATGAAGCACGACATGGTACTTTCTAACATGGCCTACGATGTGTCTGCAGGAGATTGTTTATACGTGGAACTCCTAGGAGATTACGACAAACTCATTCCTCTCTTCGTAGAATTACGAATCGTCTATCCTATTATAAATAACCGTTAACAAAATGCGTAACGACATTTTCGGCAACACCAAGCGTGTAGACCACGCAGAAGAGATTCTCATGTTGGATATTCGAGTCAAAAAGTTGAGGAGCGATTTGATCGCTTTGCAGGAGACCTTAAACAAAAGTTTAGAATCGGAAATCGCTACGCTCCAAACGCAATGTCTCGACCCCATTCTGAAAATCGATTCCGAACTGAAAACGCTCATAAAAAATTATGTTGACGTACTTTCTTACGACAACGTTCAAAATATACAGTTGAGCGTGGATTCGCTTCAAAATGATTTGGCCAAATTACAGCAATTTCAATCGAAAAATGAAGATTTGGAAAAATTGAAACTAAAAATCGAAGAACGAACTTCCGCAATCGAAAATAATTTCTCTGAACTTCAAACCGTCGTGAATAATATCGATGTAGAACGCTTGCATGTCGTCGTTTCCAAATTACAAGAAGAATTCACCGGCACGTTGGAAGAAATTAAATCCAAGTTACAGACTTTGGAAGATACCATGACGAACCTACCATCGTCAGACGAACTGCAGGTCATCGGTAAAAGCGTCGCGAACATAAAAATTCAATTGGAGGCTTATCGAGATTTCGAACACATTCAAACCACCATCGCTACTCTTCAGGCGTCTTTGGAATTGATCAACGAAGAAATTAAAAATATTCACGCTCAAGCGAGCGCGTTGACGAGCATTCAAGACACGTTAAGCATGGTTCAGCAGAAGATGGAATATTTAGAAAATTTGAACGTCGAATCGAACCTTGCTCATTTTCATCACGTACTGGACAACATACAGGGTGACTTGGAATCGTTACGGACGAGCGTGCCTTCGAGCGAAGATTTGGAAAAATTGAAAACAGCGGTGACGGCATTATCCGAATCGAGCGATATCAAAAGTTCATTGAGCGATCTCGAGAGTAGGGTGGCCAATCTCCCCACCTCCAAAGAATTACACGCTTTGAAAAGGAACATATCTCGAATGCTGAAACGACTGGAAACGGAAACGGCAAACGTGGAACAGATTCGAGACGAAATTAGTTCGCTGGTGTCGACGCTGCCCACTTCGCAGAGCGTCGCGGATCTTCACACGCAGTTTACAGAGATGCGAAGTATCGTGAACGATCTTACCGAGAAGAGCTCGAAATTGAATCAAGTTGAGAACCTTCAGTACATTGTCGTCAACATCACAGATCAAGTTGGAGTGCTGGAATCCACGCAGGAATCGACGCTGGCCTCTTTCGGTGCCAAGTTGCAAGAACTGAAGGAAAACTACAAGCAGTTGAACGTGGAAATGAAAATCAAACCGTCATTTTCTGCCGTAACGGATACCATAGTCGAACATTTGTTGCCCATCGAAAATAAACTTGGACACGTTCACAGTAATTTGCTCAGCGTCGACACTAAAATCGCCAAATTGTTCACCTTGCAAGCCATCGAAATCAACAGCGTACCCAATCAACAGAGAATCTCCACGTTCGTCGAAGGTAACAAACTGTACATGTTACATCCTTATCATCCGTACTACAAGTTTCTCCTCGATGGCACGATTCAGATAAACGAATTTTCGTACTGGTCTCACGGCAGAAAAGCTAGCATTCCCACCATGACCTTGATATCGAATCGTGGTGTCCAGAAAGCAGGAAACATTCCTCTGGCACGTTGGAGCGAAACGCGCAACATATATGAAATACACGAAGACGAAGATCTTACCGTTTTCGACGTGAGTGCCGGCGATAAGCTGATCATTCAAAACACGAGCGAGGTGCCACCCTCTTTGAATCCCATCACGCTGGTGCTTCTCTTCAAACGTAATCTCTAAAAAAAAAAAAAAAATGTCTAGGCAAGCCATCGTCCAAGAATTGCATAAACCTGCACGCCGCAACTACGAACGTTTGGCGGTGGTAACCAAGGGCATCGATGACCTCTGGGAAAGTGACCTCGTGGAGATGAGTTGCGGCAAGTTAAAAAACGTACATAAATTGAACAAGGGCAACAAGTACCTCCTCACCGTCATAGACTCATTTTCAAAATTCGCATGGGCAGTACCTTTGAAGGCGAAAACGGGAACATGCGTCACGGAAGCATTCAAATTAATTTTTCGCGAAAGCGGCAGACGACCTCGGTTTCTGCACACGGACAACGGGAAGGAATTCTACAATACCGTATTCCAAAAGTTTATTCGGAAACACGACGTTCGACATTACTCGACCTTCAGTGACGTCAAAGCCAGCATCGTGGAAAGATTTAATCGCACTCTGAAATCGCGCATGTGGTCACGCTTCACGCTTCAGGGAAGCTACAAGTGGGTCACCATTCTTCCGGAACTCGTTAACGACTATAATCACACGGTGCACAGAACGATAGGCATGAAGCCAGCTGACGTTACCAAGTCGGACGAGCAACGTTTAATTTCTAGCGTTTACTGTCCAAAGTACACACCCACGACAAAAAGAGCTAAATACAAAATTGGAGACCAGGTGAGGATCAGTAAATTGAAGCGAACGTTCGACAGGGCTTTCACACGAAACTGGAGCACGGAACTTTTTACCGTGGTTCGAGTTTTACGCGGGAACCGTCACACGTATATAATAAAGGACAGTGGTGGTGAAATTTTATTGGGGCGCTTCTACGAGGAGGAACTCTCTAAAACTAAATACTCCGACACGTACCTTATCGAAAAAGTTTTGCGTAAGAGAGGTGACAAACTTTTGGTGAAATGGCTCGGACTTCCGGAAAAGAGTTGGATCGATTCGAACGAGGTGATTCTATGAGTACGTGGAATGTTGTGAAACGTTTACCTGATTCGGAAAGTCAAACGAAAAAAAGGAACGGCGAATTGCTCCCCGACAGCATACGATGTCTGATCGTAGGACCTTCGGGGTGCGGAAAGACGACACTGCTCATTGATAATTTTATCCTCGCACCCAATTGGTTAGACTGGGAAAACAGACACCTCTACGTATTTTCGAAAAGTCTCGAACAACCGAAATACCAGCAACTTATGAAACTGTACGAGGGACTGGGCATTGCAACTTTCGCATCTGAAATCATTCCACTGGACGATTGTCTCGAGAATTCCGTTGTGGTGTTCGACGACATGATCTTGGAAAATCAAAACGAGATTCGTAATTTGTTCACTCGAGGTCGTCACAAAGGATTGGATTGTTTCTACCTGTCACAAACTTTTTCCAATGTTCCGAAACAACTGCTACGCGAGAACGCTAATTTTATTTGATTGTTTCGACAAGACCACACCAATTTAAAACACGCGCATGATGATTACGTAGGGGCTGACATGAATTACAATCTATTTTCTAAATTCTGCTCCCAGTGTTGGAACAGTGACGATTTCGGATTCGTGACCATTGACATGACTCGAAAAGCAAACCATGGAAAATATAGGAATAAAATAAACGTTTATCTAGACGTCTCAAAGGCTAACAAGAGGACAATTTCGAAGAAAAAAATTCAAAAAAAATCAAAGGTCGTGAGAATCTAAAAAATAAAATTTGAAAAAACGTTCTTTTTTTTCAAACTTCTGACAAGCATATATAAAATAACAATTACAACAAAAAGTGAGTGTTAGAAAAAGTTGATAGTCTCAAGCGGGTGACAGCAGAAAACTACGAGAACCGAACGTATAAGCTGAGAATTCGACGTTTCAGAAACGTTTCGACGTATATAGAAAAATGTCAAAACGTCAATTTCAAGAAGAGGACAATCTCAAGTTGCGTGAATATCTAGTGAAGCGATTCAAAGGTTGGAAATCCGAGAAAACTTTGATCAACGAACTCGTACCACTCGCAGCTAAAAGTTACACTGTACCCACGCCCATTTCGAGCATTCCTTCGACGCCGTTCGAACTGAAGGTCGTACCGGCACGACATCGAGCCATAGGTAGCACGTCGTCGTCTTCGGATAAAATCGAGTTGGGACCTTTGGCACGAGACTACCTGAGCACGGGGAAGTTCGACAAGGATGAAGTGTTTGGATTGTATCCGAGCATGGAAGCCAACGAAGGCGGTGTCGTGTGGAAGATTGGGAAATCGAAAGTCACCTTCGAAGGCAACGAAATTAAGTTAATTTAGGCGAGAAGGATAGTTGGACCAGGTATCCGGGTACGGTGGGACTGTGGGAACTCGTCGCCAAAAAGCAGCCGAAAGATTACACGGACGAAGATTACCAGAGTTACAGGGAAATTCTGATCATGACGGATGCCATGTACCAGAACAACGATGCCTCGCAGAATAGGGTGAAATCGAGCAGCGGCGAGAAGTACAGGAATCTCATCAAACCGATTTGGAACGAGGTGAAAAGTGGAAGCGGCGTCAAACGCTACAACACGCTACCCAAAGAATTCGTTTGGGTGGACGACGTGAGGAAATCGTGGACCGTTTTTGGTGATAGCCGGCGAAGAGAATGCAGGCAATCGTAATTTCTACAACGAGAAGGTTGGCATCGTGGACATGATCAGCGCCAAACTTTCCAACTTCATCGTGAACGACGACAAGGGCATCGGCTACCTGATCAAAATTATCAACACGCTGCCTCCGAGATTCTGGAACGTGGCCGAAGGAAAGGGACTCGTGAACGACATCATCAACAAGTTACCTTTCGAGATGCATTTACCTGGCTACCAGTACTGCGGACCGGGTACCAAACTCGAGAAAAGATTGGAGAGAAGAGACAAGGGTGTGAATCCGTTGGACGCGGCATGCAAAGATCACGACATCGCTTACAACAACACTCGCACGGATCTGGACGCACGTCACGAAGCAGACAGAAAGTTAGAGCATGCAGCTTTCGAAAGATTCGTCAGCAGAGACGCATCGTTTGGTGAAAGAGTTGCAGCACTGGGCACCACCATCGCCATGAACACGAAACAAAAATTGGATGGGGTGTATAAATAACATACAGTAAAAAAAAACATGTCTTGTATAACCGACTTACCGCCCGAACTGCTATGTAAAATATTCAAACACGCAGTAAACGGAGATGTAGGGAAACTTTTGATCATAGCAAAAACAACGCCGGAATTTCATATCCCTTGTGAAATGGCTGTCAAGGATCATCTTCGGGAGATCAGTGGCATGATGTGCGGTGATCTCGACACTCTTCTTTCGGCTGCAGGGGAAAAATTAAACGAGAGAATGGACGAACTGCACGAGGCGAGGCAGGGGAGAAGACGATACACGGATGATTGGCGCAAGTCTAAACAGGAGACCGAAGAAATCATCACGCACATCATCGCGTTTTCCGAAGCACGAACTTTCTTCCTCTGTTAAAAAATAATAATAATATATATACGTGTCAAAACTTGATATATAAATAACACACATCGTGAAAAAAAATAATCTTCGGTATATATAAATAACACACATTGTGAAAAAAAAAATTAAATTTCTCTAACACCCTGAAATTTTTCTCTTCGATATGAGTGAAAAAAATGAGTGACCTCCAAGCATAAAAACAAATGCTAAATTTGTCAGTCGAGTATGTAAAAATTCAGGAATTGGAAGTCGGCAAACCTTACACGATAACTTCCGGTTCAATCGTTTCTACCCAGTATGGTCCCAAGGTACGTCTGTTGCTCAACGGACAATACAGTCTATTTTTACCAGATCGATACGCTAACATGTTATCCGACGAGAAGCTAGCTATTTTAATCGAGAACAAAACTCAAATCGTGTACAAGGGGACAAAGGAACTTCTTGGTAAGAAAACAAAGCACGTAATAGAATTTGTGTAACGGCTGCGCGGAGTATATATAAAATAACATACCTTAAAAAAAAAATTACACGAGAGAGGGAAACAAAAAAAATCTCAGAACATATATATAAATAACATACTGTAAAAAAAACCATGAAGCCCAAGGGTGTCGTGTACCAGATACCATATTCGAATCTGAAAACGCTGGGTGCCTTCGATGGGTTACTCACCAAGAAACAACGCGAGAAGAAACGTTCTTGCTTGACGAAAGGACACGGAATGAAATTGCTTCTCAGCACTCCACAATTGAAAAGGTTGCAGCGTTCGCGGAAACAGCAAAAGATCGGAGGTTTCATATTCAGCATCCCGGCCATTCTGGCAGCATTGGGGGCCGTTGGAAGTTTGTCTGGGGGTAGCGCCGCCATCGCGAAAACCGTGATCGACTCGAAGAAGAACAAGGCGGAATTGGAAGAACAGAAACGTCACAACCTGGCCATGGAGAAGAAAGGGGGGAAGGGGGTCATGAGGAAGTTTAAAAAAAGGAACAGCACTCATCAACCGAGACATTGAATCTCTGATCAAACCGTTACAAATCAAACACTTCAGAGGCGTTTTTATGTCCGACTCGTTACCTTCAACTGTTAAAAGAAGAGAATGCGGAGTAGTCAACTTGGACAGTCAAGAAAATCCAGGCACGCATTGGATATGTTACCACAAAAATGATAAAGCATTCGTTTTCGATTCTTTCGGAGGTGTTCCACCTACAAATTTAGTCAATTATCTGAAAACGAACAATCCTATATACTACAACGACGAACGCATTCAAGATTTCGGAGACGTGAACTGCGGTCATCTCTGTCTCTCCATGCTCGCGTTTCTCTCTAAAATAAATAACCCTACGATCAAAGATTTCCAGAAAGCATTGTGGAACCTGAAACAGCATCACCACGATGGGCGTGTTCCATCTCACGAGCGAATCTTCGATCTTGAAACTCACGCTGCACGACGACATCGTCTATCCTAAATCCGTAGCTCTGCGTGCATTCTACAGCATGTACCTCATACCTAACGTCACGCAGCACAAGAACAAAATTAGCGTAGGAAGCGAACATATCGTCGTCACGCCAGGCCAATACAATCTTTCTACTTTGCAAGCTCAATTACGCAAAGGCACGTACCTTTCTCAAAATTCGGTCACGCACAGAGTGGAAATCGTGTCGGCTACGGAGACCGTGGACCTGGGCACCATAGGAGAACTTTTAGGTTTCGAGAACGACACAAAACTCGAAGCTGGCATCAAACACGTAGCAGTCAATATTCCTAAATTCTTGGTCATCGAAACTTTGAACGTTCACTGCAACGTGGTGGAAGGCATGATCACGAAATCCTCGGACGGGTTGCTGGGAAGTCACAGGCAGACGGGAATCATAGCCACGTTCAAACCCAGTTCCGAATTCATGGAACCGATCATCTACACACCCTCTTCGCCGATCTATTTTCCAGTATGTCGCAACCGCATAGACAACATAGAGTTGGTGGTGACGAACGAGAAAGGAGACGTTGTGGATTTCGCAGGTGCAACGACCACGGCCGTCCTGGAGATCAACGTATAATAAATAACACACATAGTGAAAAAAAATGGAGCAAATCGAAAGTTACGAATTGCAATCTTTTCCTCCGAACCGTCGCACGTTCGCAAATTTGAACGAAGCGAACCGGGAGATCGAATACGACGTGGACGTAGGCGACGGGTTCATTCATCCTCACAGAGCGGACCTCTACCTTCAATTCGATGTGGTCAAGAAAGAAAGCGGAGACGCGTTTCCCCCAGCAGCAGCAAATTTGATACTCGTGGACAACTTCGTGCCTCACCTGTTCTCGCAGGTGGAGGTGAGGAAACACAACACCGTCATCGACAGAATCGATTATCCAGGCATCACGTCGACGGCAGTGGGAACATTGAAATTATCCAAAACGGACGCAGCGTACTACCAGGCGGGAGGATTCGAAGCGGGGACGAAAATATCGACGAGAAGTCACACGGTGCTCTTTCCCATGTGTCTGCTTCCGGGATTCTTCTCGGACTACAAGGAGATCATGTGGAAGGGAGGACTGCGCGTCACTTTTCGAAGATCGGCCAACGACAACGACGCACTGATGCGATACACCAACTTGAACGCCGACGGCACGCCGATAGCCAACACTTTACCCGAAGCAGCCAAGTGCGTCATCCGGAGCATGGAGTTGAGAATGCCGGTGGTGGAATACGAAACGAACTAGGCCCTCAAGTACAAAGCCGAGATACTGAAAAGTCCGCAGGTACCGATTCACTTTCACGGTTACCAGTGCGTGCAAAAATTAGCGTCCGGAAGTCACATGGAATTCGACGTGACGACTCAGTTCAACAACATACAGTTCGACATGCCAGATTTCGTCGTAGTGCTCTTTCAGACCGGGAGGGACAAGAATCAGGAAAAAGATTCCAGCAAATTCGACGACTGCAAGATCAAGAACGTTTATCTCAAGAATGGCAGGAACGAAGTCTTCCCGCGCGAGAATTACAACCTCGACATGACCAAAAATGATTACCTCAAAGTTTACGAAGCTTACACGGCTTACAAGCGCGTGACCGAGGGAAACGTGGACATGTACTACACGCCCAGCGAATTCAAAACCCACAGACCCATGTCCGTCATCAACACCACGAAGAGGAAGCAGGTGGTGGTCAACGATCGCACCAACATCAAGGTCGTCTGCGAGTTCCATGACGCCCTGCCCGAGGACACCGTCTGCAGCGTCATCCTGATTGCAGAGAAGTATTTCATCCACGACGTGAAGAACGAGAGGGTCACAGAGCAGTTTTAACAGGTTTAACATCTTTTCTTGCACAATCAGTTACAATAAGAATTTTGTACTAGCACAATCAGTTACAAATGGCACAATATGAATTTCACTAGTTCAGATCAGTTACAATGTCAATTTCATCAGTTATCAGTTACAATGTCTTTTTTTTCATCAGTTGTTTGCGCTATAGCGCGAGACAATCAGAATTTGCACAAAATTTTTGTTGTTTTTACATGAGAAAATTAACAATAAAATTCTTTTTTTTTTTTCGTTTCAGATGCTGTCGAACATGAAAAACACATACACATACACACACTAGAAAAAAAAGCATGCAACTTTATTTGTTACACACACATATTCTCCATCTTCATCAAGAAAATATTATAATAAACATAATTTTTTTATCTATCTCACAATAAAACTCTATATCCAAAATTACAACATCAAATAACACTAGAGTCGTTAGTACACGTTGCATGCATTACGGAGGTCCTCTGTAGAGTTTCATGCAAGTTTGAGAGAAAAAAAAAACAAACACGTGAAACTCTATAGAGGTGTGGTTATCTATAACCGCAGCCGTTAGAACCTTTACTTTTTTGGTTGGGCACCACGCACCCTGGCGAGGTTATAGGGGCCAGGAATCCTAAAAAAAACAATTATTATTATTTTGTTTGTTTGTTTGCGTCACAATACAGAAATAATGAGAGGCGCGCGCATATGTGTGTGTGGCAGAAATATCACATCGTTCGCGAGAGGTTTACAAAGCTCACGATATATAAACATTTGGCCGGGACTTAGAAAAAAATTACGATAAGGTGCATTCATCCTTCAAGGATGAGAAAGTGAATTTACTCATCACTGCTTTTCTGCGCCGTGAAACATCGTCAGCGCAATAAATGAGGCGCGGAACGTGGAGAGAAAGTGAGTTTTTGAGGTTTCGATGCGATTTTCTGAGTGGTCGAAAAATCAGGGTAGTGCTAGAACATACAATTACTATCTACTAACTGGATTGTTCGAAATTCCAGAGACAACACTTTTATTTTCGTGGTTCGTGGTGTTGTGCGTATTGGGAAATATATAGCCTCATGACTCTCACAAAACTGTCTTTGAAGTCAGATCAATGATCGAAGCAACTATTCATTGAAAGACAGTTTCTGAAAAGAAGCCTAACAATTAAGCTTTGATAGTGAATTCTTGAATTAATTGAAAAACATTTTAGAGACTGCATAGATTCCAAGTAAACCATGATATCTTCCTTTCAAAATCAGCTGTGTATTCGCCATTACCACTTTTGGAAAATAGTGATTATACAGGGGAATGGAATGGAAAATATAAAATATAGACCCTGTTTAAGTATATTGTATGTGATTCAATTCAAATTCACATCCACTTTCTCACGCCACAAAATAGTGAAGTGTGCTGTTTTCAATATTCTGAGCAAGAGTCACACAATTATATTTGAATCTACTTTCTTATAAAGTAGACTCTTCATGTGTTCTGTTGTTAAAATTTTTTATAAATTTAAATATTGATACCAGAATTCTTTATATCTTGCAAATTATCCACACACCACTCACACCTGCGGAAAGATTCATTCAACTCTTTGCTCTTACCATTTTTGCTCCTTGATGGTTTTCCTTATCATCACACGTGATGTGTATAATATACGAGTTGGAGCATTCCAGTGTGTTTGAAAATTTTCTAAATAAATGTACAATTTCCAAGAGTAAACAACATTGCAAAAGGATATAACATTCTTCACTTATCTCCGAGCAAATACAGCACATAAATTACAAGACACGTTGAAGACAGCAATCTGTGTCCCCTGTCTTTGATGTCTCACAGAATAAAGTCGCTGCGAAGAGCTTATCTCATTTTCCGTTACATGCCCTAGGTTCACAGAGTGAAGTGCGATGTGTAAGCATTACCGAAAAAAATGTCCAGTACTGTATTTATTCCATTTGTCTTGCGCAACGAAATCTTCAAGAATTCAAAAAAATGCCGAAAAAGATCGTACAAGTCTATTACAAAAAATCATGTTGAACGAAAGAGAAATATTAATGAAAATAGTTATGAACAATTTGCCGAAACAATCTTAAGAATCCACTTCTAAATCTTTCTTCTGAACTATCTTGATTTCCGACTTACTACTGTTAACCTGTGATACACTACTTCACACACAAAACAAGACATACATGCTCCTAGCAGAAGAAGCCATACATAAAACACTGGAGAGATACGATCCAGACTTATTCGCATTTTACTTCCACTGGAACGAGATTGTCGATATGAGCGGACAACTTTTGCATGGTGCATTACGTCATCTTCCCATTTTAAATGTAATCCACCTTCCGTTATATGACTAGTCAACGTGTTTATCCTTGGAAGATAGACAGAACCAATTGGAACAGGAAATCCACCACAATAAGGGATTACGGGGTCTTCAACTATATGCATCAGCCCATCCTCGTCACCAGTTAAATGAAAGTACTCTAGTCTTAATATGTGATTGAACACAGCACTTGTACCATCACGTACTCCGCTGTATGGGCCCCCAGCAATTCGAGTATATGATAGCCTCGAATTCATTTTTATCAAATGTGGATTGGTCGAGAAATTTAGTATTGAACAATGACTTGGAAAACACGCAATCATCAACCCCGACTCTTGCAATTGGTGCAATGTGTCGATCACTGGATAATAACCAGGTTTTCTCAGGAATCCCACAACAGATCCTTGATATATAGAACTGATTACTAATGAAAACAATGCATATATAATGAAGAGTGTTCTTAAAATTCCACATTTAGGTATATACGAAACAGACTGCTGCAAGTACAGGGACATGATACACAGAAATGTTCCTGTACCCTTATCCATAATGTTATGTACGTGTAAGATTCTTACCAGCACTCTATAAATAATACCAATCACTGAAGTTGTAACAACAATACCACACCACACGTCGGTTTCAAGTGGTAACACCAAACTCATCCACTGTGGATATGCTTTGGATTTTGGAACCAAAAAGTTCATGGTAGAGATTATGTATGGCTCCGTGAGGTGTAAATATTCAAGTCTTGTTCTTGTCATTAGGAATCGGTTAAACAAAATGTCTACTTGATGCTTTCTTAAGTCGTCCGCAACAATTGGAAAACTTTCAATACTATCATGTATACTTAAAATTCTTAATGAGTAATTCATGTAACGAGATACTGTTTTATGATATTCCCAGTCAATACCTTGAAAAGAATTTGAAGAACCAAAAAAATACGGTTGCGATTTATACCCTGAAATCGAAAGTGAGTAATTGTGAAGATTTATTAACTTATCGGGAAATAATTCTTCTTTACTTTCTACCAGTTGTAGCAAATTTTCTTCTCTTATATTCCTATGCTGGATGACATTAAGGAATGGGTTGTAAGTGCTTACTTCGAACAGGTCTTTTGTTATATCTACATCAGATAATTTCTGTTGTTTTATTATAAATGCATCTAGCACCTTACTATTCCAAAGTTCTCTTAGGAGAGCATGAGATTTAAATGTTACGTCATGGTTTACACCAAGTATAATTACAAACATTGTTTTTGTATTATACTGTTTCTTCACTAATGCAAGTATCTTATCTGACGTATCCTTATTGAGTATTGTAACAAATGTTTTTCTTTTGGAATCCATCGAATTAAGGGAAGCATTTAGTGAATTTTGTATCACTAGTGGTATTTCACATTCTTCGTATAAACTTGTTGCTAATGATCTAGAAATCTAAAACAGACTGCATCGTCGATCGTAATTCATTTCTTGAGTTTGAAGCATATTGGAAGTATCCAAATGCATTATGGAGAACTATGTTGTATAGTACCGCCATGAGGACCTGCATCTTGAAATCGCTTCAGTTTGGTTTCTGGAAATGAATTGATAATATTAATATTTTTAGTAATTGACAATAAAATTGTTACGCCTTTTCCATATTTGATAAATTTTATATAACCTCAAGAAAGAGAGAGAGTAAAATGTATTAGGTGCAAAAGTTTAATGGTTGAAAAGTAAAGGATTTGCTATTACGGAAATAGTAAAGTTGATTGTTCCGATGTACTGAATATTATGACGTACATGAGTCAACTCCATATAAAGAATTAGTAAGATGTTGAAGAACTCATCTTTATGCATGTTACTGATGGAGGAATGTTTAAAATTTATATCTTTGAATGCATAAACATTTGTTATCTCAGAAAGTTATATCAGAACTCTTTAAATAATGTGTTAAAGCTTACTGATGTATATACTACGATTTTTAATGTAACGTAAGAAAGAACATGTCTTCAAAACATGCAAACGGACTACAGAAATCGGGTATAGACGCCAAATATTCGTTGCTGAAGGACTTGTTTATTAGAATCCAGTGCGTGGGAGAATTCCTGCAATATTTCAAGTGTTGTATTGCAACGATACTTCAAACTGAATATATATTGTACGTGAAGGATGAGCAGACTAACACAATTTTAATTTTAAAATTAAATTGCAAGTCCTCAGCTCTCAACTGGTTTCATAATGTTATTATACTTACATTGCAGGAATTAAACAAGATAATGCAACTTCCAAAATATTATTTCACTTTATAACATTTGATAAAAACTCATTTTCGATTTCTGACACAATACATTTTTAAGTCAATCTTAACAAAACGGAATCGAAATCAACAACGTAAAAAAAATATCGACATTGATACAGCGTTCTTAATCTCAACAGTTCCCTGTGAATTTTATAAACTTGTACGCAATAGAAATCAATTAAATATTAGTTATTTGTGAATGTAGAAGACAGTCACATAGTCCCCCCACTCTCTATAGAAAACTACTCGAGGGATCAAACATTTTATGATCACCCTGTATGTTAACTAAAATGTGCAGATCACAAGGAGTTTTCTCAAGTCATAAAAATTATGGGTCAAATTATGAGATATATATATAATTCACACATACGTGAAACAATACTTAGTAGTGGCCTTGAGGAATCCAATCTCCTTGACTAAACTGCTTAATATAAATAATATACAAAATGCTGAGTTATTACAAAACTCTTCAGTACATTGATTTTTGAAACATTACACATTCAATAAACAACTTGCTTCAAATTATCATTATTTGATCCCTATATATATTTTCATTAACCTTGATTTGGTTAAAACATGCCTGATCCTTGCATAATAGTTAGAAATACAACAATATGCGACAAGTTTACTAATAAACGTTCTCCTCAAAGTAGCACATTTCGCAACTATAATGACTGACTTCCACATATCATTCTACAATCACAATGAGATAAATTTATGCTTAAATAAAACAATACAATTATTAAATTCAATTAACTTCAATTAAATTCGTTACAATTGCTTCCCAATGACTGATTTTTTTTCTCCTCGGAACAGTTGAACATTTTCAAATTAGAGAAATTTACCTTTCCATAATTATCACCATGTAGAGTGTACAAAGATGCGAAATTTCCTTTAACTTCTTTTACCATAAATGGTCCAATATATAATTGAAATAACTTATGAATTTATTTGTCCAGTTTAGAACTTATTTGTCGATTTCTTGTCAACACTTATTGTCCTGGTTTCAGTTTAATTGCATTGGGAGCATTCCTTATTTTTGATATATTCTTCTTCCTCTTTGAATTTATCTCTGCCAAATATAATTTTTCCTTCCATGGCAACTTCCGCATTTCGTCAGGTCAATTGAGTTCAGATGTTATGGAGCCTCGGACTTCCTCGTGCAAAAAATAATTCATTAGGTGTAAAACCGGTTTTGCTCGAACAGGAGTTATTTACTAATTTTATAACCTTATCGATCTTAAGTGACCATGTGGTGTGATCACGATGACAAAATAATCTTAGTAATCTTACAATTTACTTATTATACCTTTCTCTGGGATTAGTTTTGGGATTGTAAGACGTTGTTGTTAAATGAATTATTCCTTTTGAAATCAGATACAACTTCCATTCTTTGGAAGTGAACTGGCTACCACAATCGGACAGAAGGATTTTGCACACAGGATAATGCTTGAAATAACCATCCTCAAAACGATTAACAATCTCTCTGGTAGTGGCCTTACTCAGAGGATAAATCATAATGTATTTTGACATAATATCCACAATAGTCAACAAATATTCGTAACATTTATATTTGGGAAGTTTTCCAATAAGATCTACTGATAGAAATTTGTGAGGCTAAGTAGATAATATATGATATTCGTCCCGAAATATTGGCTGGCTTATTGATTTAGATTTTGCACATTCCAAGCAATCTCTTAGATAACGTCGAATACCCCTTCTCATGCTTGGCCAATAGTAAACTTTCTGGCACTGTGCTAAAACTTTATCATAACCAAAGCGACCTTTTAAATCATGGACTTTATGTAGCACTAAGGGAATAAGTTCCTCAGGAACAAAAATTTTACATCTTTCCTCAGGCTTTGCTTTATAGAACAGAATATCTTCATGTAGAAAATATTTACTGGAAATTGTATGCAAGGAGTCATCCTTAAGTGATTTTATAATACGATTACAGGTCTCATCTGACCTTTGTGCAGAGCACCACATATTTGAGACTTCCTCCTGTTTAAAATCTAGTATCACTTGATTTATATACAAATATTCTCCAGATATTTTATTATATTCATTCACTGGGAACCTGCTCGAAGTGTCTGCTATAAAATTAGAGGAACCTGACACGTGATGAAAGGTAAAATCATAGGACTGCAATTTCAGTGCCAATCTCGTTAAACGAGGGTTCAATGACTTTGCAGTTTCCAACCAGGAAAGTGACTTATGATCATAGTTTATGTGGAAATGCCTTCCCTTAAGGTATATCGAAAAATTTTCTACTGCAAAAAGGATAGCTAAACACTCTAGTTCATGAGTACTGTAAGTCGCCTCTGTACCACGAAGTGTACGACTGGCATATTGAATGACACGTGTTCCATCACTTGCTTCTTGCCACAGTACACTTCCTAATCCTATCTGACTAGCATCGACAGATATAGAAAATTCCAAACTGAAATCCGGCTGTCGTAGGGCTGGGACAGCTACTAATGCATTCTTTAACTTAACGAAAGCTTCTTGATGTATCTGAGTCCATTCATAAATAGTATCCTTACGTAACAGGCTGTATAATGGTGTGACTATATGCGAGTAGTTAGGAATAAATCAGCTTCTCCAGTTCGCCAATCCAATGAATTTTCTCAGTGATTTCTTATTGTTTGGGACTGGAAATTACAACAATGCTGCATCCTTAGAATGATCCACTTTAATTTTTGTACCAGATATTACATGTCCAAGAAACAGAATTTCTTCCTGGAAAAACTTGCACTTTGCAAACTTAATGGACATATTTCCCTTTCGAAGAACCTGCAATGTATACTCCAAATGTTTGAAATGTTTACTAGCATTCGAACTAAAAATAAGAATATCGTCAATATATACCAACACAAAAGAACTGGTTTCCGTTCCAAAAAGGCTGTTCATGCGATCCATAAACACAGACACCGCTGATTTAATACCAAAAGGTAAATAACAGAACACGTGCTGACACCCTCTGTATGAAAAAGCCGTATATCGATAGGAGTCTGGAGTTGAGTGAGAGGGGAAATCACATGCTGATTCAAACGACGGAAGTCTACCACTGGACGCCATTCTCCATTTGCCTTTGGAACTATGTGCAATGGATTGAGGTAAGGGGACGACATTTCCTTTATAATGCTTATCATTCTAATGAATGATGGGATCTGAACCAGTCATTACTCAATTAATTGCTGGGTGATGTAAGTTACTCATTATTCATCCTCTGATGAGAGCACTCGTCATTGGCATGACGAGTTAACGCTTGCCAATACGAAAGGTACAAATAAGATTAAGGAACTAAACTGCAGAAAAAACAATGGTCACTCGTTGGGTTTTGTGAACCTTTGAACCTGAATCATGGCTGGGTGTTAGGATAGTTACCTGTCTATCTGATGAATTATGATGAATAAAATATACGAAGTCCTTGGTTGGCTTTTCAATTGGTTGACCAGAGCGTCGTCTCACTTCTGCCCCACTGCTCTCCTAACCTCTTCTCCCTTCTCAACTCCAATCCAAAGTCAGTCCCCTCTCAGCTTGTCTCCCCTCTATATCACTAGGCCATCGAGTTCTTCCTCCATGCCGAATCGTGTTTTTAATTGCGACTATGCAAACCGCTGACTCCATAGGCAGAAGAAACTACCTGTTTCCTGAATAGCTCAGGAGGTTTGCATAGCACAACAATGTGCATTGTTTACATGCCTCAGAGGCTGAGACAACTGAGAAAAACAAGTGAATGCCCTGGTCAACGTGAAGCATTCAGAGAGGCTTTATAAAATAAACATATAATCTTAGGGATTGATACGAATGCCCCAGTTCTTCCACTTATTCAATTCACTCTCCAAAGCTGTTCTTTTAGCAAAAGGAACCGGATAAATTGGAGCACGAATTGGTAAATCAGTATCCAACATTATCTTGTATGGTTCAACATTAGCGGGTCCAGGCTTATTCGAAAACTGCGTTCTATATTTTAATAGCAACTCACGTAAGAGCGCTTGCTGACTTGAGGAGAGTTTACTACAATTTTGTACTGTTGATACAATTTTCTCTTCAGTTACTATATAGATTTCTTCGGAATTTGTGTTCATTGCAAAATTTTCTGCCGAAATGCACTCAACCCTTTTATCAACATGCTGATCTTTAGGCTTCAGTCGATACAAAGACTGTGTTACCTCTAGTTTTGCAGGAGATACCAATGTAACTTCTTCCTGTCTAAAATTCAGTATAGCTTTATATTGCCTAAGGAATGGTATACCTAAAATTATATCTGCATGTAATTGTTTTAACACAAACATTTCCAAAGGAAAAGTCTCCGACTGTATTAAAAGGTGAAGGATTTCCCTACCAACAACTTGAAATTTTTGTTGTCCAGCAAATGGTAATAATTTTACCTGATCTATCGATTCCAATCTCGCACTTTGTACAATCGACTTGATACTGCACCATAATTCGTAACTCATTAGATTACATTGACTTCCACTGTCAATAATAGATCGAATTGTTAAATTACAAATGGACCCAAAAATAACAGGTTGATCCGTAATAGGAAATGGTACACCACAATCATCCATGGTCCTCTTCGTACCATTCCAATTGGAAAAACACTGCTAGCTGGTCATCGTCTTTAAAATTATCATATACAGGAATTTGTAATTTGTGAACATTTTGCGAACCATATTCTGTGTTAAAAGTGGTCGCGGTGGCTCAGTCGGTAACGCGTCTGACTACCATGCTCAAGGTCCCGGGTTCGATCCCCGGCCGGTTCAAATCCGGGAACTTTTCTAACTGTGGAAGCGGCCCCGGCGCCCACCCAGCGTCGAATAACATGGGTACCTGGGGGGAAACCCTGGGGTATAAAGGCGGTCAGGGGCGTAATGCTGATCACATCACCCCCACTCACGACCGGATCAAGAAAGTGTGGGGCGTTACCCCCACACCCCCTATACGCCTTCACAGCCCTCTGTATTCTCACTGCGAGTAAATCGGGCTACATTTACCTACGGCTTTCGTTTGACTGTGTCTCCATCGCTGGTTGTATTATTTCTTTAACTTGTGTTTCTCTGGGATCAAGTGAAACAGCGTTTTCATTCATTCGGCTACCTGAAATAGCATTACTGTTAAGAGAAGCGAATGATTGTTCAAAGGGCTGACGACAATTACAACATAAATTTACTTCACTGATTAAACCTTGACTATTGTTCGTTGAGAAAGGTAAACAAGCCACATTAGGATCTGAATTGGACCTCGTTTGTAGATAACCTTGCCTTATATTAGAACGTCTATCATTATGTGTTATCGCACTGTCTCGTCGAAATTTGGTATTGTTATAACTTCTGTTATTTGCATTTAAGTTTCTTCTAAAGAACTGTTGATTACCATAATTGTTTTGATTCCTTCTTCTGAATGTAAAGTCCTGACGTCGATCAGAATCGTCATTCAAATTTTGCCCTCTATTATATGAGTTACCACCGGATGTAGAACCAGAATTAGAATCTCTATTGTTGCGAGAGAACTGTCCATTATTCCTTTCATTAGGATTTTGCTCGCTGTTTCTTGGTTGCGTCGTGTTACTGACTGAACTTTGTACCTTTGTTTATCTCTGAAATCTGACGCATTTGAATCCTTAGTAAACCTGGATGTTCTCACTTCGAAATCACTAGGCAAATCACACTTCTTACCAGATCTGGTCTTTATCAAATCCAGTCTCTTCAGTAAATTAATAACGTCGTCAACCTTCGTTTGGCCAGCACCTAATATCGTCTGTGCCGTAATCGATGGAAACTGATTAATCAAATGTCTATGACTTCTGCATCTTTAGGACGCTCTACCAAATTATAATATGTTGAGTAAGTACGAGTGGCAAACGACTCCATGCTCATACCGCTATTTTGATCATACTTTCTCTTCCTCAATTCTGACAACTGAGCCTCCGTCAATGAGTATGAAGTGTACTGGTTCAGAAACTCATGTACAACATCTTTGTATGTCATAAAGGAATCCACGTGCGTATTGTACCATCCCTCGGCTGGCCCTTGAAAACAATTCCGAATACATTCCAATCTCTGAACGTTTGGAATCTGAAGCAAATCGAAATGTGAAGTTAAGGTTTTAATAAACTTCCTTCAAGATTTCTCTGGATTTCCAGAAATTTTATTCAACATATTCAAGTCATTCAACCGTAGATACTTTCGTGGTTGTTCCTTAGAAGTAGATGGTTTATTTGTATCAGAATCAATTATAGTAGCGTGCCTATGGTGCTTCGTGAGGTGATTAGGTTTAAATCGTTTGCCAGAATTTGCTTGCGAATTATATCTAGTTTTGTTTACTTCAGATATTATTAGAGTCTATATATGCTAGATTGTGAAGCATTATTTGCTGGATCAACATAACTAAGATGTGAAGTTTTATGAGGCTTCTTTAATCGAGAATTTCGCACATTATCTGGTGAAGTAGGAGCTGACACATTAGATTTGCGTTTTCCTGACATATGCAATGGAAAAGATTCATCTTCTGAAGCACTGGAAGATGACAAGGATAAAGATACAGGATGCTCTGGATTACGTGAAATTTCAGTAATGTTCCCATTGTTCCCTGCAGCTCTATGGATTGTTGAAGTATTAGTCATCAGCAGTTTAGCTGTTACATCACTTAGTCGTGCTTCACAGATCGCAACACGTTGAATTAAAGCTTCATTATTATTTTCCCTAATCTGGCTGATAACATTCCACTGCTCGTTTACCTGCACCCCCAATCCAGCAACACTATCTTCTAACTTACGAATGCTGTTGGTATTCGCTTCAGCAGATATATTCAACTGTTGGAAATTTTCGTCCAACACTTTAACTTGTTCCTTTATTTGATCATTTTCTGTTTTGCAAGCTTCAGCAACTTGCCCAATCTCCATCCGGAGTGAGTTGCCCAACTCCTTAACAGTGTTGTTCATAATTTCCATACACTTCACCGTTCTGTCTTCAAGTTCTGCAAACTGCTCTTTCTAAGATTTCTCATGCTCTGACAACTGCTCTTTCTGAGATTTTTCAAGCTCTGACAACTGCTCTTTCTGAGATTTTTCAAGCTCTGACAACTGCTCTTTCTGAGATTTTTCAAGCTCTGACAACTGCTCTTTCTGAGATTTCTCAAGCTCTGACAACTTTTGTCTTACGCTGTCATTCAATTCCTTCAATTCCCGAAACATGACCAATAATTGAGCATTAAAATCTGAAGTACCCGTAGGTAATGGCACGATAGGAACATTCTTCGTTGTCATTGCATTAATTTGTATTCACGACAACAGAACGAAAATATGAAGTACACAAAGGAAGGAACACTAATAATTCTACATATTATAATTCTTCAGTGTAACCAAATCTCCGCTTACAGGCCACCAATTTCTTGCAACGATACTTCACACTGAATATATATTGTACGCGAAGGATGAGCAGACTAACACAATTTTAAAATTAAATTGCAAGTCCTCAGCGCTCAAATGGTTTCATAATGTTATTATACTTACATTGCAAGAATTAAACAACATAACGCAACTTCCAAAATATTATTTCACTTTATAACATTTGATATAAACTCATTTTCGATTTCTGACACAATACATTTTTAAGTCAATCTTCTTACAAATAACAATACCGAATCGAAATCAACAACGTAAAACAAATATCGACATTGATACAGCGTTCTTAATCTCAACAGTTCCCTGTTAATTTCATAAACTTGTACGCAATAG
Organism: Lepisma saccharinum; assembly: GCF_977018435.1. Taxonomy (NCBI): domain Eukaryota; kingdom Metazoa; phylum Arthropoda; class Insecta; order Zygentoma; family Lepismatidae; genus Lepisma; species Lepisma saccharinum. Next base: position 34,728,520 of record NC_139245.1, on the reverse strand, counting down.
ACATCAAGTAAATATTAGTTATTTGTGAATGTAAAAGACAGTCACAGTTTGAATTATTGTTATATAATACAAGCTGTTTCGTTCAGTCACCTCAGTAGATGGGGTGACTGTGCGAATGGCAGTAGAGTACCTGGATGTATGACTTGATGTCAAGTCATGCATCCAGGGACTCTAAATGGCGGGTGAGAATGTACAATATAAACTCATAGTAAAAGTAAGCACAAAGCATAGATTGTACTGCTTATCTTGAGTAATGAACCATGCTTTATGGTAAATGAATGAAATTGAAGAAAATAGGTATGTACTAGACACCTATAAATGGAATTATGTACACGTGTGCTCAATGTATGTAATGATTACGCAACAAATGTACATCGACCACACATACATTGTGGAGTGTTTTCTGCTCCAACACAGATCTCATAGAACAAGACGTTATACGGACATTGTGTGCAGTCACTCATAACTGATGAGCCAGAATACTTATAACTACGTCTACAAAATACACAGTTATCCTCAGACGACTTGGTGCGCTTTTCTTCGTTTGCTTCTGAAATTTGCTTCTGTCTTTACTTCGTACTAGTTTCACGAGGCATGGGTAACACATCTGCGAAACACGTAGTAGGTGCAGTTTCTACGCCGTCCCGCAGCGAACGATCTCAAGACGAGTGAACGCCTTAACCCGCTCGGCTACTTAGGAGAACTTATCCTCCATTAGTAACATAAAATGTTCAGAGAAATCTAACCGTTTTATAGGGTCATCAGGTTTCAACTTGCGCACTTATTGCAGTTTGTAGGGGTGAAACTTCAGTCGTGTACGCAGGATTTGAGATACGGTGGATTTAGGGATGTTCAACTGCTGACTAGCTCTACGTACAGACTTCTTAGGACTACGAACAAATGCCTCCCGCACTTGTTCCACAATTCCCGCATTGACAGATGGTCTCCCTGAATGGCCTTTCCTTTGATGACATATGCAGCCACGATCCACAAAATCCCGGTACCACTTCAAAATTGACGTGTGTGAAGGAGCCTGATTTTGAAACCTTCGCCTATAAGCACGCTGATCCTTCACCAAACTCTGCGTGGAATGATATTCTAAAACACACCAACTACGTTCTTGTGGGGTCGCCATAACCACTTCAATCCGCACGCTGAACCTTCACCAAACTCTGCGTGGAATGATAAAACACACCAACACGTTCACCAAACTCTGCGTGTAATGATTTTCTAAAACACACCAACTACGTTCTTAACAAGGAATATAGAGATTAGGTAAAGCCATCCGAAGATTTCAGACCTTGCACGAACGCGTGACGTCACCGGAGAAGCAGTGAGCTCGGCTGAAGCAGACGGCCCCTAGCATTTATATGGGAGATTCAGAGTGCGAAAGTATATTATTACTTTTAGGAGGGGGAAAATAATAATTGTCATCCTCCAAGATGGTATCGAGGTATCCTTTTAATGATTAGTAACATAGTGAAAACGTGCTACTTTTAAAAGGGGGCAAAGTACATGTGAATAAATGTATTTTGAAAATCCATATTCCTGAAACTTTCTGACCGATGCGCTACAAAGAAAGTTGCGTGTTCTCCTTTAGAATTTCGTCATTTTAAAAATCGTAATATAATTTTAACAAAAACGTGGCATGCTAAACAAGAATTAAAGAGTTTAAAAAATAATTGATTAATAGACTTAGTTTATTTTACTTCGCTTATCTGTCACATATGGCTAATCGCAAAGATGAGGATGCGTGATGATATGATGAAATTGAAGAAAGGAAAGTAGACCCATGCCCGGGCGGGGATTCGAACCTAGGGGCACTTGGCATCTTAAAGCGTTGTGCTAACCACTTCGCCACGGAGGTCAGCATTACAAGGAAATAAACAGAAAATGACAATTATATGGCATCTATGTTTTAATATGCGAGAAACATTTGCGAGGAGGTTATTGAAGTAACAAATAATTATTACGAGACGTTGTGATGAAAATTATTAATATATCTGAAATATGGAGAGTTGACCTTGCAGTCTCTAAATGTACTTTTAGGGTTACGCAAAACATTTACTCAAAATTGATAGTGTAAATTTATAAGCTATTAAAATTTAAAACTTATTCCTGTTCGAAAAGAGAAACTGCCAAGTCAAATTAATATTTCGCAGAAATACATATATTTGTCTTTCTTGAGGCCAAGAGAGTATTTGGAGGAGACGCTGGCTTGGGAAGGCTATAGCTCCGGATCTCGATCTGCAAAGGGGCTCCCAGTGGGAAAACATACCTATGAAATAGTCCAGAAGAAGGGGCGAAATGATTTTTTTTAAATGGCTCAAGAATGCAAAGATATAAGTGGCTATTTCACAAGCTTAGTCTAAAACTTACAACTGATATCGTACGTGTGTGTGTGTTGGGGGGGGGGGGAGTGGCTACGTGAGGTAACACAGTGGAATATGATTCACAATACTAAAATTAAAATAAATATGTGGGAACAATAGAAATCAAAATATGTTGTAGCTAGTGACAACGCAATAGTAAAGATGGAGGTGTAAATCATATTTTCCCATGGCAATCATTTTTATTATTCCGTTACATACGACACAAAAATGCATATTTTGGCTAAAAGAGCATTCATTCATTTATTTATTTTTGTCAGTAGTATAATTGATGCTATAACCAGGACACTTATAGCGTAGAAAAGAAGAGCTCATATGATTAAACAGCCCGATTTGCCCACACTTAAAACTATGCCAAGATGCTCTTATTCCCCATTTCTTCAAGTGTGATATGCTCTCAATCCCAAGAATCTTGAATCCTAGTGTAGAAAAGAAGAACTCTCAATAGACAGATTTGCCTACACTTAAAACAATGTCAAGATGCCCATATGCCCCAATCTAAATCTAAAGAATTTTGAGCCCTAGTGTACAAATGAAGAAGCCTCAACAGACAGATTTGGCCAAGTGTCCGAAGGCTGAATCTCTCAGTTTGTTGTCCATAAACTTGTCAAAAATATGCCCCCCTTGATATTGTTTTGACTATACTTAAAACTAGGGCAAAAATGCTTATATTCTCATCCTCTACAACTTACAGATCAATACAATAGGACAAGGGCAGGCAAGCAAATTGGTTTCATGTTTTTTTCTAATCTTTGATCAGTTTCATGTCCCGGCCAGCAATAAATTATGCACGCCTGGGAGATTTTATATGCTTGCATGCATGAGATAAAATCTACACTGTGCCCTTTCAGGGAAAATTCCCCATACATGCCATCATGTTATTGACTCCAAGGGAAATTCTTAGTAAAAAGAACATTGGCCTCTTGCATGTTGTCATATATGCTTGAATTGGATTCAGGTTTTGCCTTGTTCTGATAATATATACCCGAGTGAGACTTACAGAATATTCATTGCACAGTTCAAAGTCCAACTTTGAATTGTATTTAGCTGATATAGAGCTCATAACTCCTGGGTTCTGATACTCAATAAAATGTGGACATAGTCCCATGGCTTATTGCCTTGTAAACAAGAGCTCTGGGTTTGAGTCCTGGTAAAATGTGAGGCCTCCCCTGATGGCAAAGTGTTAATATTGTTGCCTTGTAAACAAGAGCTCTGGGTTTGAGTCCTGGTAAAATGTGAGGCCTCCCCTGATTGCAAAGTGTTAATATTGTTGCCTTGTAAACAAGAGCTCTGGGTTTGAGTCCTGGTAAAATATGAGGCCTCCCCTGATTGCAAAGTGTTAATATTGTTGCCTTGTAAACAAGAGCTCTGGGTTTGAGGCCTGATAAAATGTGTAAGATTGAAATACATGTGGCAAAATAATATCTCCACACGTGAGATTTTGAGAATATTCACTGCTAGTTGATAAACAACTGATAGCTCCCAGATCTGAAACCTGGTAAAGTGTGTTATACAACAGCATAATAGGACAAAATTATTTTATATTGGGGATCACCAGAGCCTAGTTATTGCTGTTGTTTGGGTATAAAAGCACCAGCTCAGCCACTAACTGCTGTTATAATTGTTTTGGCATATTGTCCATAGTTCTGTTTTTTGGACCAAGAAATTTTATATAAACAAACAACAAAAATGCCAAATCAAAAATATTGCAATCAGTGTAATAAAAATATATCTAGTTCTAATTGGTCTAGACACCGGCATATTTGTGACCCTAAGAAATGCAGAAAGGCCACAAAAATGTGTCCAAGATGCCATAAAATATTAAGCAAGGCTTATTACAAATGGCATAAGTGTATTTGTTATAAACAGTCATCAACATTGCCCCCACAACCATCTACATCTGGTCTGAAAAGGAAGCATGAAACACCTGTTAATGCTGGACCGGCAAAGCAGCCACGCTATGCACCACCTATCCATAGCAGTTTTAATGGCCAACTTAGGGATTACCGGTTTGTATCAGAGCCAAGATGTGAAATTAAGAATTTTTTGAACAGTATAAATCCTGATGTGCAGGCAATTCTAAATGCACAAAATGGCTCTTATAAGCTGTCCCTCAAATTGTTTACACAATATAAGAAGCCAAATGCCACAAAATTTACACAGCCCCACATAACAGAAACTGTAGCTGTATATACAAATGCAAATTCAGACAAAATAATAAGCAGTTTGATAGATCAATTGAATATTAAACACTCTGAATTTGCTGGAAGAAAGTCTGGATGGAGCCTATGCGGATCTCCACACAGGCTCTATGTTAATATTTCTGAATTCAGCCTATTACAAGGATCTACATATTTGCCATTACCTGCCAATATTAAAAACAAACAAGCCGTGGTTAATATAAAAAATAATGATGAGAAATGCTTTTTGTGGTGTATTTTAGCTGCTTTGTTTCCAGTTTTAGATCATCCTGAGCGAATAAGTTATTATAAACAACATGAAAATGATTTTGATGAAGCAATGGAGGGTTTAGAATATCCAATGTCTGTTCAGAATATTGATAAATTTGAAAAAAGGCCAGGAATATCAATGGTAAACAATTATCTATTAATGTATTTATTTGTTCTACTGGCCGTGGCAATTGCTTGATAGCACCTCTCAGAATCAGTACATTTGATGATGATTCTGCTGTTCCGATTGATCTGCTCTTAATTGAAGGGGATGATACACACCATTATACTCTGATACAAAATCTTGAAGCTTTAGTCAGAACACAACTAGACAAATTTTAAAGAACATTTAAGTTGTGCCGAAGATGTTTAACTGTATTTGATGGTCAAAAAATGGTAAATGGGGTTCGTGAAAAAAATGCAGAAATTGCTAAAAACAAGTTAATTGAGCATCTGAAATACTGTGGCAACCATAAACCTGTTCATATGGTGATGCCTAATCCAAGTGAAAATGCCAAATTCAAAAAATTAGAAGCCTTGTTGGAACACCCAGCATATATAGTCTGTGATTTTGAATCAAATCTCAAACCTCTTGCATTCTGTAGCCCAGATCCTGAGGAATCTTTAATTACACCATACCAGTTACATGAACCTTTCTTGTTTTTATTACGTTGTTGTACAGGATGGTGTTGTTAGTAAAGAATATTTATACATGGGACCAGATGCCATCAAAGAATTTGCACATAGAATAGAAAATGAGTGCCATGACATAGAATCTAATATCTTATTAAAATCGAAACCCATGTTGCCTTTAACAGGGAAACAGATTAAAAATTTCAACAATGCAGAAAAATGCCCGGTATGTGATTCTGAATTATCAGATACAAATATCAAGGTTCATCACCATTCTCATACAGATGGTAAATTCTTAATGGCCCTGTGTAATAGCTGTAATATTAAGATCCAGAGACCAAAATTTGTCCCCATATTTTGCCATGGTGCATCCAATTATGATTTTCATAATTTGATCAGGTACGAGGGGTTTGACAAGCAGAATTTAAATATTTTAGCTGAAAATAATGAGAAATATATTGCTATTAGCAAAATAAATAAAGTTAATGGTGTTCCTATTCACTTAAAATTTCTTGATTCATACAGAATTCTGTCTGCTAGCCTGGCTACACTGGCCACTCAATTATCTGATGATCAATTCAAAATCACATGTGCTTTGTTTCCAAATCAGGACCTGAAATTAATTAGGCGGAAGGGTGTATATCCATATGATTATGTTACAGATTTTTCTAAATTTGATGAGTGTTCTCTGCCACCACAACAAGAGTTTTACAGCAAAATCAGAGCATCTGGAATCACTGATGATGATTATCACCATGCCCAGTTGATGTGGAACAATTTAAAATGCCAGACATTTGGTGATTATCACAAGGCATATTTAAAACTTGATGTGACCCTCTTAGCTGATATACTGCAGGCATTCAGAAAATCTTCCATGCAAAATTATAAACTGGATCCAATGTATTTTTACAGTGCTCCGGGCCTAGCATGGTCTGCAATGTTTTTAAACACTAAAATGCAATTGGATCTGATCCAGGATCAAGATATGTATCTGTTTATGGAACAATGTATAAGAGGAGGCATGGTGCAATGTTCTCAGAGATATGCCAGAGCAAATAACAAATATATTCCTGATTATGATCCAGCACTGCCATCAAATTATATACTGTATGTAGATGCCAATAGCCTCTATGGTTATGCTATGATGAAAAAACTGCCATATGCAGGGCTTGAGTGGGTTGAAGATTTCAATATTGAAGATCTTAAGGATTTTGATGACAGTAACTATGGCCTGTTCTTAGAGGTTGATCTGACAATTCCTGATGATTTACACAACACATTTTCTGATCTGCCCCCAATTCCTGAGGTTGAGTGTTCACCTGGCTCTAAACAGAAGAAATTGATGATGACTCTAGAGCCGAAACAGGATTATGTCATATATTACAAAAACCTCCAGTTCCTGATGAAACATGGTGTTCAAGTGACCAAAGTTGGAAAAGTTTTGAGGTTCAGGCACTCAAGATGGTTGAAGCCATATATTGATACAAACACAGAGCTTCGAACATCTGCAATGAGCCAGATTGATAAGACTTTGTTTAAATTGATGGTCAATTCAGTGTATGGCAAAACAATTGAAAATGTCAGAAAACATATTGATGTTAAAATAATTACTGACCCCAGCCGGAGCAAAAATATGATTGCAAAGCCCAACTTCAATTACAGAAGAATTTATGATGAAAATATGGCACTTTTCAGCATGAAAAAAACAAAGATTAAGTTTGATAAGCCTATTTATGTAGGGGCTGTGATATTGGAATTGGCCAAATTACACATGTTAAAATTGTTTTATAATGTGTTGAAGCCTTTTTATAAGGATCGTGTAAAACTGATGTACATGGACACAGATAGTTTTGTTCTTGATATTCAAACAGAAGATGATTATCAAGATATAGCACAGCCAGAATTGTTTAAATATTTTGATACCACTGAACATTCAAAAATTAAACACCACAACAAAAAAGTGCCTGGCAAGTTAAAAGATGAGACACTTGGTGATGTTATTGTGGCATTTGCTGGGTTAAGGGCCAAGATGTACAGTTTTGAACATGTAGTGGCGCTGTTGCCAAAAAGGCCAAGGGCATTGGCAGAGTGACTGTAGACAAAGAGCTTGAATTTGAAGATTACAAAAATTGCCTCAAATTATGTAGCACAATCAGAACATCAGAATCCAGAATTCAGAGTGTGGATCACTTGTTGACTACAAATATTGTAAGAAAAGTGGCTCTGGATCCACATGATGATAAGAGATGCATTTTGTCATGTGGCATACATACTCTACCATGGGGTCATTGTGATTTGAAAAGAGGTAATCAATGCCCAATTACAGAGCATGATTTGAAATAAATAAACATGCCTATGAACTTATTTGGGTTCAAAAAACAGGCTATTATGGACCTGCCAACACCACAACCCTCTTCTGATATGATATCTAAACTAAGTGCTTTCTTAATTATTCATCTGAACAGCATACTTACAGATGTTGATGATGAAACAGGTAAAACATTGTACATATTTAACAATAATTTAAATCATTACCAATTACCTGTAGGTGGTCAATTGCAATTTATTACAACCCCTGAGGGTAATGTCAAGATTTCAGTAGGGAGAAATATTTATAGAATTAAGCACTCAAACATGATTTCTGGCACTGTATATACTGTTTCTGCTGGTGACTGCTTATATATTGAGGTCCCGGGATCCTATGAGAAGCTTATACCTTTTTTTATAGAATTAAGAATTAGATATTCAATAATAAATAACCACTAAATCAAAATGCCTAATGATATATTTGGCCATACAAGACATGAAGATCACAGTGATGAGATTCTGATGCTTGATGTCAGAGTCAAAAAATTAAGAAGTGATTTACAAGCTTTACAAACCACACTCAATGCCAGTCTTCAACTAGAAATTACAAATTTGCAATCACAATGCATGGACCCTCTTCTTAAAATTGATTCAGAACTCAAATTGCTGCTTCAAAAATATACTGACTTGGCCACATTGGATAATTTTCAAAGTTTAGAAGAAGTTGTAGCAGCTCTTCAAGCCAAATTTAAGACCCAGGCCACCAACTCTGAGCAATTGAAACAGCAATTGGAAGAGCAGATAAATAATGTCCAGACACAGCTCCAAACAATTGTCAAAAGCATAAAATCACAAGAAGATTTTGATCTAGTGATTTCCACTCTAAAGGAACAGATTCAATCACTCCAGATACCTAATCTGGACCCCTTGAAAAATGCCATAGCCGAGGTTAAAGAAAAAATTGAGACACTTGAAAATTTTATGAACAACTTGCCATCTTCTGATGCTTTGAGTGCAATAACTCGGAGTGTTGCCAACATTAAGCTGCAACTTGAAACATATGAAGATTTTGTAAAAATTCAAAGTACCATAACCCATCTTGAGGGTGCAATAGCAGCAGTGCAAAGTTATTTCACAAATGTACAAGAATCTCTAGAATCCCGCCTGCCTGGTATTGTAGACACACTTGTCAGTGTCCAGAAACAGATCACAAAGCTTGAAAACCTCAACACTGAATCTGAGCTATCTCATTTTCATCACTTGATCGATGATATCCAAACAACACTTGAAATTTTACAACAATCAACACCCACTCAGGCAGATATAGCCCTGCTCCAAAATGCTATGCAAAATGTGGCTGATGCTTCTGAATTAAATAATGTGAAATTGGCACTTGAATCTTTGCAAAATAATGTAACAAATCTGCCTACATCACAGGAACTTAAAAATATTAAGAGAGCAGTGAATCGCATATTGAAATCAGAAGATACCAAGAATATCCAGACAGAGATCAAACAACTTACTCAGACAGTGGCCACTCTACCAACGAATCAACATATTAATGAACTGCATGCCCTGTTTGAGGATATCAGAAGACAGGTCCATGATCTTACTGCTCAAAATTCAAAATTGGCAGTTATTGAAAATTTGCAACAAATTGTAGCTAATATCAAGCAACAGCTAGGGACCATGGAATCCAATCAAGCAAATGCTCTGTCTGTTTTTGCCACCCATCTTCAAGAGATTGTGCAACAATACAAGAAACTTGTTGTGGACATAAAAATCAAGCCAGGCCATGATGATGTTGTTAGGACCATCAATGAGCACCTTGAATCTGTAACAAGCAGATTGCTTACAGCAGAAAAAGAAATAACAGGCATAATCGAGAATCCTAAACATACAGTAATTCTTGAATTGTACAGCATCCCCAACAAAGAATATGATTCACCATTTACACCAGGTGGCAAAATATATATGCTGTCACAATTTTATTACCAGTTTTTTGTTGGGGGCACACTGAGACCACTACCCACCTTATCAATAACAAATGCTGACAACAAACCAAAAATCACCAGTGTAGAGTTAGAGGATTTTACAGATCCCAATACATTAGAAACATCTTATGCTGAAGATGATGGCTCTCTGGAATTTCATATACAAATAGGAGACAAATTATATTTAGAAAATCCTGTAGTATCAGGTGCTGAACACCCCATAGTTGCAATATTCTTGTTTTCATATTATGTCTAGACAAATTATTGTTGATGAATTACACAGACAAGCCAGACATAATTATAAGAGACTGCCAGTAGTTACAAAAGGAATAGATGATTTATGGCAGAGCGACTTGATTGAGATGGCAAGTGGACAGCTGAAAAACTTAGACAAAATCAACAAGGGCTACAAGTATCTACTCACTGTAATAGACACATTTTCAAAATTTGCCTGGGCTGTGCCACTCAAATCCAAGACTGGAAAATGTGTTACAGAAGCCTTTAGGACAATCATCAATCAGAGTGGAAGATCACCGCGCTATTTGCAAACAGATAATGGCAAAGAATTTTATAATTCTGTGTTCCAACAATTTATTAAAAGCCAGTCAATAAAACATTACTCGAGTTACAGTGATCTCAAAGCCTCAATTGTAGAGAGATTCAACAAAACCCTAAAAAATCTTATGTACAAACAATTTACACTTCAAGGTAATTAAATGGCTTAATATTCTTCCAGAACTTCTACATAAATATAACAACTCGGTCCATTCCACAATCAACATGAAACCCTCTGAAGTAACTTCATCTGATGAGGAAAAATTGATCAGGACTGTTTATTATCCTAGATACCAGCCAACAACAAGAAAAGCCAAATACAAGGTGGGTGATCAAATAAGAATCAGCAAATATAAGCACTTATTCAAAAGAGGCTTTACAAGAAACTGGAGCACTGAATTATTTACAGTGGTTCAAATTAAACCTGGGACCCTTAACACATATATAATAAAAGACCACCGAGGAGAAATTCTCAAAGGCCGGTTCTATGAAGAAGAACTCAACAAAACTAAACAGCCTGACACATATCTCATAGAAAAAATCATCCGCAGAAAAGGCAACAAGTTACTTGTCAAATGGCTAGGACTCCCAGAACACAGCTGGATCGATGCAGACAAAGTGATAATATGAGCACCTGGGATGTTATAAAAAGGCTGCCAGAACCTGAACAGCAGATTAAGAGAAATGGCAAGTTGCTGCCTGATAATATTAGATGTCTTATTGTTGGGCCATCAGCTTGTGGTAAAACTACACTAATGATTGATAATTTTTTATTGGCACCCAACTGGTTAGACTAAAAAAACAGGCACTTGTATGTTTTCTCTAAGAGCTTGAAACAATTAAAATATCAGCAGCTGATGAAGCTATATGATGGACTGGATATTGCAACTTTTGAGTCAGATGTTAAGCCACTTCATGAATGTCTCGATAATTCTGTTGTTGTGTTTGATGACATTATACTGGATAATCAAAACAAGGTTAGAAATTTCTTTACACAGGGCCGACACAAAAACATTGATTGCTTCTACCTGGCACAGACTTTTTCTAAAATACCGAAGCAGCTGATCCGAGACAACAGCAATTTTATATGTGTGTTTCATCAAGATCATACCAACCTCAAACACATACATGATGAATATGTAGGTGGGTACTTGAGCTACAATGATTTTTCCAAGTTTGGCAGTAGGTGCTGGAATCAAAACAGTTATGGGTTTGTCACAATTGATATGACAAGAAAACCCAATAGTGGCAAATACAGAAATAAAATCATCAATTTTCTAGACATTGAAACATTTATAAATAACCATGAAAAGGCCAATCATTGATGATCTTAAATTAAGAGATTATCTTGTAAAAAGATTTAAGGGATGGAAATCAGAGAACCGAGGAATTTATGAACAACACAAACAAACAGAACAGCCTATTATTGATGCTATTAGTGAATTAGGTAAAAATATCAAAACTGTTACAGAGCAAAATCAAAATTTGATCACAGAGCTTGTACCTGTAGCTGCAAGGAACATATTAGATTATCCAATCACCCCACTTTCCAGTATTCATACACCTAGTCCTGTTGCTCCTCGAAGAATTGAAGCTACTCAGGATCCTATTGAATTGGGTCTTCTTGCTCAAAAATATTTAAGCACACCTAAAGACAACATAGATGAGGTCTTTGGCTTATATGCTGACACAGAGCGTGATGGTAGCATCATACATAGAATTGGCAATTTCAGAGTAACATTTATGGGAGATGATCTCATTGTATATTCAGAATCTCATCTTGGAGAAAAAGGTGGTTTTGTTAAATATCCTGGCACACCTGGATTGTGGGAACTGATGACTAGGAAAAGGCCTGGCAGCTATACAGATCAAGATTATGAGCATTACAAAGAAATATTAATAAAATCAGATGCTCTATACCAGAACAATGATCCCACACAAAAAAGAGTCAAGTCTAGCAGTGGAGCAAAATACAATAATTTAATCAAGCCCATATGGTCACAGATCAAGACAGGCAGTGGAATCAAACAATACAACACCCTGCCTAAAGAATTTGTGTGGGTTGATGATGTCAGGAAACTTGTAGATAGGTTATTGGTGATAGCTTGGGAGGCAAATGCTGGCAACCACAATTTTTACAATGAAAAGGTTGGAATTATGGACATGATAAGCACCAAATTGTCTAATTTTATAGTGAATGACACTAAGGGGATTGGATATCTTTTAAAAATTATTAATACTCTACCACCTAAATTTTGGAATATTTCTGAGGGCCGGGGGTTGGTTAATGACATTATAAACAAGCTGCCATTTGAACTACACATTCCAGGCTATCAGTATTGTGGTCCCGGTACAAAATTGGACCATAGATTAAACAGAGCTGATCCTGGTGTTAATCCCCTAGATGCTGCTTGTAGAGACCATGACATAGCATACAACACACATTCTGATCTTGATAAGAGACATGTTGCAGACAAAAAATTAGAAGAGGCTGCATTTGGCAGATTTGTAAGCAAATATGCTTCTTTGAGTGAGAGAATATCAGCATTGGGAACCACCATAGCTATGAACACCAAACAAAAACTGGGGTGGGGGTTGTGAATATATATCTAATAAACCTAGGATGAAGGCCAAGGGTGTTATGTATCAAATACCTTATGCAGGTCTTAAATCTCTTAAAACTATTGATAGTCTTTTAACCAAAAAGCAGCACAAGAAAAAAAATTCTTGTATTGCCAAGGGCCATGGTATGAAATTGTTGCTTAGTACCCCCCAATTAAAAAAATTACAGCAATCCAGGAAAAAATCACATGTGGGGGGTTTCATATTTATTATCCCGGCCATCTTAGCAGCATTTGGGGCTGTTGGGAGCTTGGCTGGGGGATCAGCTGCCATAGCAAAAATAGTAATAGATGCCAAGAAAAATAGGGCAGAATTAGATGAATTGAAGCGCCATAACCTGGCCATGGAGAAACAAGGCAAAGGTGTTAAGAGAGCCATGAATAAGTTTAAAAAAAACAAGAGCCGCTTACAAACCAAGATATTGAATCTTTAATCAAGCCACTGGGCATCAAAAATTTTAGAGGTGTGTACATGTCTGATTCTTTACCAGAACAACCACTCAAGAAAGAGTGTGGCATTGTTAATTTGGATAAGTACAAAAATCAGGGCACTCACTGGATTTGTTATCTTAAATATTTAAACAATGAGGCATTTGTGTTTGATTCATTTGGAGGTGTTCCACCTGGAAATTTAGTAAAATATCTAAAATCAGCTAATCTTTATTACAATAATGCCCGTGTTCAAAATTTCAAAGATGTTAATTGTGGACATCTGTGTTTATCTGTTCTTAGATATCTATCTCAAATAAATAAACCATCAATTGAAAATTTTCAAAAAGCCCTGTGGTATCTGAAATATCATGGGGGTATTCCATCTCACGAGCCAAAATTCAATATTGAAACTCAAATTACATGATGACATAGTGTATCCCAAAACAATAGCTCTCAGAGCATTTTATGGCATGTACTTGATCCCTAATATTACACACCACAACAACAAAATTGCAGTTGGGGATCAAAAAATTGTCATCACTCCAGGGCAATATAATCTGTCCACTCTAAATGCTCAATTACCCAGAGGTATAGTATTAACTCAAAATTCTGTCACTCACAGAGTAGAGATTGTGTCTGCTACAGAAACAGTGGATCTGGGTACTATAGGAGAGCTGTTAGGCTTTGAGAACAACACAAAACTTGAACCAGCCATCAAACACACTGCTATTAATATACCTAAATTCTTAGCCATAGAGACTCTGAATATTCACTGTAATGTGGCCGAGGGTATGATCACCAAATCAAATGGCATAGGCACTCACAAACAAACTGGCATCATTGCAACATTTAAACCTAATTCTGAATTTATGGAGCCAATCATCTACACTCCATCCCCAACATTATATTTTCCTGTGTGCCATAATAGAATAGATTATATTGAGTTGATAGTAACTAATGGTGGCCGCGGTGGCTCAGTCGGTAACGCGTCTGACTACCATGCTCAAGGTCCCGGGTTCGATCTCCGGCCGGTTCAAATCCGGGAACTTTTCTAACGGTGGAAGCGGCCCCGGCGCCCACCCAGCGTCGAATAACATGGGTACCTGGGGGAAACTCTGGGGGGTAAAGGCGGTCAGGGGCGTGATGCTGATCACATCACCCCCACTCACGACCGGATCAAGAAAGTGTGGGGCGTTACCCCCACACCCCCTATACGCCTTCATGGCGTGGTGCTATGCACAGGGGAACACTTTACCTTTTTTTTTGATAGTCACTAATGAAAAAGAAGAATTAGTTGATTTTGCTGGAGCCACAACAACTGCTATCATAGAAATTAATATTTAAATAAAAATACATACAAAAAAAATGGAAAATATTGAGAGTTATGAGCTACAATCATTCCCCCCAAACAGGAGGACATTTGCAAATTTAAATCAACCCAACACAGAAATTGAGGTAGATCTTGATGTAGAGGATGGCTTTATACACCCCCACAGAGCAGATCTATACATCAAATTTGATGTTGTAAAGCTCGATGGAACAGATTATCCGGCAAATTCAAATATAAGATTGGTAGACAATTTTGTGCCGCGTCTGTTCTCTGAAATTGAGATCAGAAAACATGGTGTTGTTATAAACAGATTGGATTATCCCGGCATTACCTCCACAGCTTTGGCCACACTAAAATTATCCAAAACCGAGGCTTCTTACTACAAAATAGGTGGATTTGAGGCTGGTGATAAAATTACATCTAAGAGCCACACAGTGCTGTTCCCAATGCGCCTGTTACCAGGATTCTTCTCAGATTACAAAGATATTATGTGGAAGGGTGGTTTAAGAATCACATTTAGAAGAGCTGCCAATGATAATAATGCTTTGATGAGGTACAGTGCAATAAACTCTACCGGGGAAGCATTGCCTAATACCCTACCTGATGAGGGCGAATGCATTATTCAGACTATGGAGCTAAGAATCCCGGTTGTTGAATATGAAGCCAGTTATGCTCTTAAATACAAAGCAGATATAATAAAAAATCCACAGATTCCTTTACTATTTTTTTCATATCAATGTGTACAGAAGCCTGCCGCTGGTACTTATTATGAGTTTGATGCTACAAATTCATTCTCCAGTATACAATATGACATGCCGGATTTTGTGGTGGTACTGTTTCAGACTGGAAGACACAATAATCAGGAAAAAAATTCAAGTAAATTTGATAACTGCAACATCAAGAACATATATCTTAAAAATGGCAGAAATGAGGTTTTTCCTAGAGAAAATTATAATTTAGACATGTCCAAGGATGATTTTCTTAAATTATATGAAGCATTTACAGCATACAAAAGGGTCACTACTGGCAATACTGACATGTATTACACACCAGATGAATTCAAAGCACAGAGACCCATGTTTGTCATCAACACTTCAAAAAGGAAACAAGTTGTGGTTAATGACAGGACAAACATTAAAATTATCTGTGAATTCCACGATACACTCCCTGATGACACCATATGTAGTGTTATTCTTATAGGTGAAAAATCATATGTTTATGATGTAAGAAATGAGAGAGTCACAGAGCAATTCTAGAGGGCCTCTGCATATTACATTGTCTTAGTACTAGATATATGAGTTGAGGCTGGTGTCCAATTAAAATATTGAGCATGTTCCAGGTAACAAGTATTTAAGCATATATTACATTATATTATTGTGTAAGCAAAAGCTCTTATAAGCATTTTTGCCCTAGTTTTAAGTATAGTCTGATACGCACCCACTTATTGTATCATTTTAGGTGTTTAATATGTTTAAAATGTTAATTGTCTATTATGACGTAATTTGTTTTGTTCAATTGGGTAGACTTTTATGGTTATGGACTAACCTGAAAACATTTAATTGAAAATTGTGAAGAGAGAGATATTATGGAGGTTTCTCGAATAATGGAAGTGATTTTGGAAAGGTGAATGTTTTAATTGGTGTTGTGGAGAAGTATTATGATCGAAATACACTTTTGTTTGTAATAAGAAATTTAATTGTGAGTTCTAGTGTAATATATTAACATTAACATATCCTTATCTGATTTCCCACTACCTGAGGGCTTCATGGTAGGCTGATAAGTCTCAGGCTCGCCGTTGAGGAATAATCGTAAGTTGATCCTTTGAGTATATTCCGGGGAACGTAACAGGTTTAAACTTTTTGGCGCCGCAACGCGGGACTCGATAAATGTGTTTGAGTAGGGTATGCAGAAGCGTAATTTAAGAAGTGATCGTCGTAAGTTAAAAATGGATACTTTAAGTTGCTGTTCCGATAAAGGGAAAGCTGATGATGAAGAGGTCGAGTGCAATGATTGCAAAAGAAGCTTCCACTTACGTTGTGCTGGTTATCCTTTGCCAAAATCGCAGTATAAGGGGGAAGAATTGAAATGTCTAATTTGTAAAGAGAAGGGTAACAAAGGAAGTCCTTGTTTGGAACAGTTGTTTCAAACCCTGATGGAGAAAATGGAAATGGGAAGAAAAGAAGATAAAGATGAACAAGAAAGAATCAGAAGAGAAGATAAAGAGGAACAGGAAAGGATAAGAAAAGAAGATAAAGAGGAACAGGAAAGGATAAGAAACGAACAAGAAAGAATCAGAAGAGAAGATAAAGAGGAACAGGAAAGGATAAGAAATGAACAAGAAAGAAAAAGGAATGAAGAGAGAGGAGAATTGATGAAGCTGCTCAGTCAAGATAAGGAAGAATTATTATTTAGAATAGAAGAGGGGCGAAAGGAATGTAGAGAAATTAAGGAGACTCTGAGGAAGGAAATTGCGTGTGAGAGGCAGCAAGTAGCTGAATTAATTCTAAAGCTGGAAGAAAAACAAAAGGAGGATTATGACAAGTGGAACTTAGACTTGACACAGGAGAAAACATCTAGAGAAGCTAAAGAAAAGGAAATGGAAAATGAAATTGAGAAATTGAGGGGACGAATAGAGAGTGTTGAAATAATTGCAAGGCCAGAACCAACACAGGGTTCCTCAGAATTACTTGATAATTTAGAGCTAAATCAGAGAAGGCAAGAAAAGAAACTTGAAGAAGTTACGGAGAAAGTCGCATCTGTAGATAGGCAGGTCGATCAACTACAGATGTTAATGGCAGGCTGTCGGGTTCTAGAACCTTCTCAAAATGGTGAAGCTGTATTTCAACCGGGAATGAACGGTTCAACAACGAGAGGTGATTCCAAGAGGAAGATGAGGAAAAGAAATCGTTACTCGTCAAGTTCTTGCTCTGCAGTTTCCTCTAGTTCTGAGGAAACTGAAACTAGGAAAATTACAAAGCCCAGGAAGAGACATAATAATGGAAAGTCCGAGAGATTGGTACAGGATGAGATATCTCGTGACAATGCCTATAAGAATAGCTCCTACAAATCTTTTCGCATGTCTGATGTTAACGCTCTTTCAAAGTTTGCTGGAGAGATTAATACTGTCTCTGCTGAGAGGTATTTAAAAGAGCTAATAACATACCTGGATCTAATGAATGTCCCTATGATTTTTAGATTGAAGTTATTGCCCTCTCTTATGGTAGGAAAGGCTAAGGCGTGGTTTGTTGCAAATGAGAAGAAGTGGAAGACTTTTGAACACTTTTGTTCTGCCTTTAGAAAACAATATGCCTCTGCTGATGCCAAACAAAGGGAAATGCAGACTCTGAGAAACAAACGGTATACGAGGAGCTGTGGCCTCTCACTTGAAGAATATTGCTGGGACACATATGGCTCTTATTGTAATCTTGTGGATAGTGTTGACCAAAGCGAAGCGCTGAACTTGGTTATTAGTCAACTTCCGCTGCGAGTGCGTCAGTTGGTACTTACTCGCGATCCACGCAACATGGATCAACTTACCAGCTTCTTGGGAAGATATGAAGCCTCGGAGCAACTCGACGGGTGGAGGACAGAAAACCTGAGATTCGAGGACAGAAGAACCAACCAAGCTAGAGTTAGGCAATTGACGTTCTCCAGAAATCAACCCGATTCAGCGAAGGTGCCTGCTGGTAACGGAAGATCTGATAATGAGAACTTTAGTGGTAGCGCTCGACAAACTAACAATACTTCAGGAGAAGAAAATAGAGGCAGGTTCTACAGAAGAAGGAACTGCGAGGGATCACAGCGATCTTCTGGAGAAGAAAGAAGAACGCCATTCCGAAGAAGTTCATATGGTAATAATAATTTCTCCCCACATCGCTATAACCGGTATAGAGGTAACTACAATTGGAGGAGGAAAGAAAGTGCTACACAGACGGAAGATTTCGATAGTGGAGAAACTAGTGTTAAACAATTAGATGTTACCACTTGGAATACATCTGCCCCGTCCTACACTCCAAGAAACTGAGAAGCAGTTGTTTAGTTGAGTGGATGACCCTAGAGTTTTGAAAAAGAAAATTTACTCCATTTTCATTTTGTTAATTTTCTTTTTGTTTGTGGGAGGATGCCATGATACGCACCCACTTATTGTATCATTTTAGGTGTTTAATATGTTTAAAATGTTAATTGTCTATTATGACGTAATTTGTTTTGTTCAATTGGGTAGACTTTTATGGTTATGGACTAACCTGAAAACATTTAATTGAAAATTGTGAAGAGAGAGATATTATGGAGGTTTCTCGAATAATGGAAGTGATTTTGGAAAGGTGAATGTTTTAATTGGTGTTGTGGAGAAGTATTATGATCGAAATACACTTTTGTTTGTAATAAGAAGTTTAATTGTGAGTTCTAGTGTAATATATTAACATTAACATATCCTTATCTGATTTCCCACTACCTGAGGGCTTCATGGTAGGCTGATAAGTCTCAGGCTCGCCGTTGAGGAATAATCGTAAGTTGATCCTTTGAGTATATTCCGGGGAACGTAACAAGTCAAAACAATATCAAGGGGGGCATATTTTTGACAAGTTTATGGACAACAAACTGAGAGATTCAGCCTTCGGACACTTGGCCAAATCTGTCTGTTGAGGCTTCTTCATTTGTACACTAGGGCTCAAAATTCTTTAGATTTAGATTGGGGCATATGGGCATCTTGACATTGTTTTAAGTGTAGGCAAATCTGTCTATTGAGGGTTCTTCTTTTCTACACTAGGATTCAAGATTCTTGGGATTGAGAGCATATCACACTTGAAGAAATGGGGAATAAGAGCATCTTGGCATAGTTTTAAGTGTGGGCAAATCGGGCTGTTTAATCATATGAGCTCTTCTTTTCTACGCTATAAGTGTCCTGGTTATAGCATCAATTATACTACTTTTGTCGTTTTACTGGGGGCAGATAAGAGAGAGAGAGAGAGAAATTGTCGAATTGTCGAGAATAGGGGGGCGTTTCTGCCCCCACCCCCCCACCCCGTAGTGTGGTCACTGCCTATAGCTATGCTGGAGAAGAATGCACCAAATAATATGCTATTAAATAAAACAGATACATTTTCAAGGTCCCGGGTTCGATCCCCGGCCGGTTCAAATCCGGGAACTTTTGTAACGATGGAAGCGGCCCCGGCGCCCACCCAGCGTCGAATAACATGGGTACCTGGGGGAAACCCTGGGGGGTAAAGGCGGTCAGGGGCGTGATGCTGATCACATCACCCCCACTCACGACCGGATCAAGAAAGTGTGGGGCGTTACCCCCACACCCCCTATACGCCTTCATGGCGTGGTGCTAAGCACAGGGGAGCACTTTACCTTTTTTTTTTTTTTTTACTTTTAAAACTTTTAATCAAATTATTTGTGAACTATGGTTTAAATATAGAGAGAGCACATTTAATTTGGATGAGTTAACTTCTGAAGCCTGCCATTTCCGAGCCTTCTTCCGGTGTAACTACACTGCCCTTTTAGCCGTAGCTGCTGCGTTCAGGTGGCGGAACGAGCAGAATACTAATTAAAACAAATATGTGACAAATATATATATAAAAAAACAACGTGTTGAAGCTATTGACGGCGCCAAAGAAAAGACAGAAGAAGAAAAACGTGGAGAGTGCAGTGATATTTTACGGTAAGCAGCAGGCACGTATCCAGGAATTCCTTTCGGGGCGGCGGCTGAACACCATTTTTTAAAGGGGTATCACAATTGTATGTTTAAGGCCAGTGGTGGCAATTGGGTTCAAAAATGTGGGGAGGGGGGTGAACAAGGAGACAAGCATTAAGAGGCTACAGTGTGATAGTGTGGAGACAAAAGAATGGGGAGCAACTATCTCCTAAATCGTAGCCACTGTTTAAGGCTGTCATTTTAATCAGAACGTGAAATCGGGACACTTTCTACCACTCAACTCCTCTGTTTCCATGCATTAACATTGTGTGCCGGTACCATCTCAGTATGTATGTTTGTCCATTTCTTCTCAACAGGCATCAAAACATCTATGTACCAGAAGTGTTTTTACGAAGGTGTTACACATGCACGGAATGCACAATCCACTCGACAACGCAAGATTCAAACTGTGTGCAGGGAACTGGAATCAGACAGTTCACGAATATTTCTCTCTCATTCGAGCCTGAACACCGCTAATGTGTCTTGTCCTCCCATGTTTGCAGCTCTTATAAAAGCCGAAACCCACCAAATTGTTCATATTCATGCCTAAGCACTCGCAAGTGTCCAAAATTGTCTGTTGAGTGTGCGTCGAACCCAGTAGCCTTAAACAAAAGTATTTTTTTATGCCATGAAATTCTCGGGCTGCATACACAAAATTTGGTCCTGGCACAACCAAATCATCACTCAAAACTTTGATTTTCAGTTGATCTGTGCAGCTTATTTCTTTTTTAATAAATCGCTCCAATGCCCAGCCCGATACTGCCGAAATATTCACTTTAGAGAGAGAGACCTTCGATCTCTTCGTCTTTCGACCCGAACTACTCGTAGCACTACTCGACGTTCCATACTCGTCAATGTCTTTTGCTTTGGGACCGAACTGGAACTAGTAGTAGACTTCGTTACTTTACGGTATTTAGTCCATTTCATTTTCGAATCACTAGAACTTATAAAGCAACCAATGGACACTGACTGATCACTAATCGACTGTATGAATTGTCTCACCTATCTCTGAAGTCTCCACCTATTCTGTTGTACAGATCAACCGAGAAATTGAAGCTGCGTATTAATATCCTCATTATATTCTAGAACGTTTCGCAGATAAAAGGATTCGTAAATATTGCCAGTAGTTCGACTCCTTCTCTTTTTCAAGAACGTTCCCTCTCGCGCTTTCCAGAGATTAAAAAATTACAATGAACCCGAATCGCCCTACCTGTGGCGCTACCTTTGTTGTGCAGCTTCCAAATGCTGACAAGTCTCTTCTACATAGTGTTCAAATTCGCTACGACAACACCGAAAGCGTAAGAAAAGTTTACGTGCAATATTATCAACAACAGGGTTATAGAACATTCTCCGTCTTGCCTTGATAAGTATTTCTCTCCTAAAATTATCGTCACATTATTCAAGAAGACAAAAACCTAATTTTATCTAGTGTAAAATGAAAACTTTCCTGGTGGGCGGAGTCCACGAGTTACGATCCCCACCTTGGATACGCGTTATAAACAATAACAGGGTTATAGAACATTCTCCGTCTTGCCTCGATAATTATTTATCTCCTTAAATTATCGTCACATTATTGAAGAAGACAAAAACCTAATTTTATCTCGTGTAAACTGAAAAATTTCCTGGGGGAGAGGGCTCGAGACACCTGATGCCCACCTTGGATACGCACTATTAACAATAACAGGGTTATAGAACATTCTCCGTCTTGTCTCGATAATTATTCCTCTCCTTAAATTATCGTCACATTATTCAAGAAGCCAAAAACCTAATTTTATCTAGCGTAAACTAAAAATTTTCTGAAGGGGGGCTTGAGCCCCCTGATTCCCACCTTGGATACGAGCTGTTACCAATAACAGGCTTATAGAATATTCTCCGTCTTGCCTCGATAATTATTTCTCTCCTTAAATTAACGTCACATTATTTTATTTGACACCACAAGAAACAAAAAATCTAATTTTATCTAGTGTAAACCGAAAACTTTCGGGGGGCTTGAGCCCCCCCCCCTTGGATACGTGCCTGGGAAGCATTCACGTTTATTACACCCTTACATTTACATACAATATTATAAAGTTCTGCTTTTAGATCTCGCACAATGCCTTTTTCACAAAAATGGGCAATCTCGCATTTTTTTATACGTATCAATCAAGCTGTGATATTTTAGTTTTCTTCCGTTTGTTTCTGATAATAGTTTTCACAGCTTTCCATAGCATTTAGGCATGATTTCAGTTGACAAGAACAAAATAAACTTATTTCAAAACATAGAGCAAGAACATATCCAACGCGCTTAAGTTAAAACTTCCTTTCATTGAAAGCCTGGAGAGAACAAAACAGGGGTTCCTTCGTAACACGATTTCTTGAAAACCATTTTACACATTTGAATCAACTTTGTTATAAATTGATTAGAAAGGATGAATCTTAACAGTAAAAGTTGTAACTTTTCCCTTGCTACTATATTTTAGAAGATATTCGTTGTCAAATTTCTCAATATTTGCATAAGGAACCAGCCTTTTCCGTGCAGAGTGTTTCGATGGTGACGTCATGCATCCACGGACAACTGCGCATACGATCTGCGCCGCCGAACGAGCACCCCCTGGTTCTTAAATCTTCTGTAATAACAACACAATTTTAAAGGAAAACATTCACATGTAACCTGCCTGCCTGCTAAATATCCAAAAATGAACCCGCATCGTCCATTATTGTCAAGAGTGAATTTATTTCAGTTTCTATGTTTGATCTCGTTCATTGTTGTCCATTGCTGATATTGGTGTCCATTGTTGACATGTACAAAAATATTTGAGTTTTTCTTTCAAATGTCACCAATTTCATTTAAATACGATTATCCAAAGCGACGTAATACCACATTAAAGTATGACAGTATATTTATGGACACGGTGTATAAAGCTGTGATTCGGTGAAATACTTTTCGTGGCACTTGTTTGGCAGAAAAAGGAAAAAAAAACTTTGACCACACGGGGAATTGAACCTATGATTTCAGCTTACGAAGCTGGCGTTTTACCGACATGGACACAAGCTACTGTGCAAAAAAGCATGCTATTAGGGAGATTTCTCCTGAAGATTGCACTTTTACCTGTGCGGCTCCAAACTTTCAATGTCCCTTCTCTCTAATTACATTAATTTGAAAGCAATACGCTTCATTGTATAGTGTCTCTAAGCTGTGCACACTTTGCTCACAGACTATAATTACAGCGCCTTGAATAACGTAGTGTGGAAAACGCCACGGTTCTGGGCTCTCTGGCTGGTTCCACTCGAATATGATACCGATAGAGGCGCTGGTGTTGGTCTCGGTGCATGGTATTTGTCTGCTTATAATAGAAGTAAATGGAGTTTTCGCTGCAACGTCTGATTATTTTACATGAAGCATTTCTATGAATGTGATAATTGATATTATATTTGGTACAGTGGTCGCGAAGATATTAACGAACATTCTATACAGTCGACCACGTCCTGTTATCGTTATACTTTCATTAATAATACGGGAGAAAAAATACGCGTGGAATGCTCTTGGTAACTAAATTTTTGTGTATGAATTAGGTTCATAATTATTATCATCATCATCATTTCTTTGAAAGATATACACACTGAAGCATTTATATATTTTTTTATTTTCTGTATCTTTTCTTCCGCTTTAAACTAATCGCGGCAATGATGATAATGATGATTGCATGAAACGACAAGGGGAAACCCACAAGACGTCCTTAATACCATCGACATGAGTGTAAGGAAACTTTCAGACCAATGGGACAAGCGGCAAGGGATATTTGCACTGATGTGACTAGTGACACAGACATTTCCAGACTGTAAAATAGCATTCATTGCGCATGAGGGTCGAAACAGCAAACGGCACGTTCATATGTCGTATTCGCATGCTACTTGTTACTTAGGTCGGAAAGCTCCTTAAAGGAAGGGTGCTCAGACCGAAGCGACGCGCTACAAGGGGAGTTCCCAACTAAGTGACAAGCGACAGCCTTGAAGCGGCACTTCAGTCTATTAGCAAGCGTTTGCTGCTAATTGTGCGAACAACACGATAAGCCACACGTGTCACTTTGTCGCTTGTGTGTCGCTCAGACTGGGCCATTTCCTCAATAGCTTGCAACGTGTTGCCGTGGTTTGTTGTTCGGGCATGCGCGATGCAATGAGTGTCTTGCTTTAGGTATATTGCGCACCATAGCGGCACGCGGCACTTATTGCTTGAGGATTTCACCAACCGAACGCTGGCCTGTGCTGCCCGTCATGCCTTTACACTGTGAAATGTTGCTCTTGATTGGCTCGTTTCAAAGCGACATGTGTCGCGTCTCGCTTCGGTATGAAAGTTGCCTTGGACCGAAGGATCCGTGTCGCTTTGCTGTAAAATCCTCGTATCGTTTGTCGCGTGTCGCTTTGGTCTAAAATTTCCTTGAGGAAACGGTGCAGTCAGAGCTCGTGTCCCTACGGTTCGAAAGGCTGCATTGATTACCGACTGCTCGCTTTCAAGCGACACTTGTGGTTTGTCGCCTCGGTATGAAATATATCTCAGGATACTATTTATATTCTAATAACATAGAAAAATAGACTCTAATACACAGTCCAAGTCCGAAATCACATTGCGATGTTTCTTCTTGTGTTACGCACGCATGCTATTTATTTATTCATTTTATTTTACTTTTCTTTCCAAATTAATGCCATTTCGTGACTTCAAATCAATCCACAAGTATAACTGTTTCCGTCAATTCACGTACCGCATTTCAAGACAAACAAATCTACATAATATAATCCAAAAACTAACAATCCGCATTACTTTCATAAGAAAATTAGCACCGATACTGATCGCACTGCCATCTATGTTTCTCATCCGTCTCGGGAACCAGTTTCTTGGGTCGTTTTCCACACTACGTTATTCAAGGCGCTGTACTATAACTTAATGAAAACGATCAAGACAATAGAAGACGTGCTTTTGTGCAAGGTTAGTGTTTCCAACCCCTAATAATCTTCGTGCTTTAGCTTCAGTCAACATAGCAGATTCTGATATGTGGCGACGAATCTTATAAGTGAATGGCATACATAATTATATTTTTAAGCTAACTATTTGACGAAGAAGTGTGGCTTTCCAGGAAAATATGAAGATATTCAACCAGCCTGTATTGATTTTGGGAGCTTTTTTATCCTACTTTCGTGTTCAAATTACAAGCTATAAAAGCAGTTTGCATACGTAAGGGAGAGTAACGAAAGTGATCCTGAAGTCACATCATTCGGGCCGTGATAGATATTCTTATTGCCTTGGATTGTTTATTTTCTCCCGTCCGCATCTAGAACGTCAATTTGATTTATTTTCTTGTTAGCTTCGCTTTTCTTCCACTTTTAGCTAATCGCGACAAAGAAGATAAATGGTGATATGGGAAAATTGATGAAGGGACACTCGCAAAGAACACCCACGCTCAGGTCGGAATTCGAACCCGGGTCCTCTTGGTGAATGTCGACTTTGATGTTACGTTAATGTAGGGAAAGAGGTAATGGAACCACCATCTACTCCCCTCTGCTTTCAAATGCACATCAGCTTTTTGCAAGCGAAGGGATTGAGGGATTTTTCATTAGTTATGGGATACTGACTATCTCGAACATATTTTCCTGAATTTTTCCCGCCGCCGTTTCTTTTCACTCTTAAATTCAGAAAATTCCCTGCATCCGGTGAAAAACTTTCGTGGTAAGCAACACTGCAGAGTGCTGTTTTCCCGAACCTTTACTTCGGCTGTACTGCCACACTCGATCGGCTCCGAAGCTGATCTTTAACTCAAACGAGTGTGCCATATTCTGTGAACAGAACTGTACAAATACAGCAAGAGGCTACCTAGAGCAATTATCTACAGGATAACAATGGAAGTATGTACATACGGAGAAAGGGAGAAACATGCAAATAAATTGCACACAGGATTAGCTCCGTGATTCACCATTGCCTGATTCCAATAGGTCATAAGTGCACTTTTTGTACCAAGGAGTGCAAGGTGTGTTTGTACCTGTAATCAGATAAAGCGGAGATTACGAGAAGACAGTCGATACAAGTTATGTACAGGGTGATTCAAAAGTCGCGAGCGAAAAATCTATATAGATTAAGAACATTCCATACAGCACAGATATATCCAGGAGACGTCTAATTGACGTCCTCTGGATATCCATGCTGAAATTCTGGATATCCATAGGATGTCCCAGAATGTGCAGTAGGTCCCATGGATATCCATATGTCCGTCTAGAGGACGTCCATAAGATATCCAGGAAACACGTGTTTTGGACATTCTGTGGATCATTTTTGGATGTGTTTTGGACATTCTGGATATGTTTCGGACATTCTATGGATCATTTTTGAACATATTTTGAACATTCTGTGGATCATTTTTGGATGTGTTTTGGACATTATATGGATGACTTTTGGACATGTTTCGGACATGAGTTCACGTGATTTTCTGGATGTTTTTATTTCATTGTATATAAGGATATATTCTCGACTAAAATTGTACCTAATCTGGACATTATGCTGATATTTTTCTCACATACTTTGGATATGAAAAGAACATTCCTGGACTAGATTTACACAAATCGAAGACATCGAGTACACATATGCTTATAACAAGAACTCCATTCTCTCTCTCTCTCTCTCTCTCTCTCTCTCTCTCTCTCTCTCTCTTTCACTCACACATACGCACTTACGCACAACAATTCACACACACACACTTATCTACACATCCAAAAAGGACTTTGTATTCACACGCATAAGCATAGTAAGCACACCTTATTCTTCACTACCACACAAGGCAACGTCCTCATGCAAACTGCCGTTGTGTTCGAGACGAGACACAAAGAAAGCCTCGTGGCAACTTTCAGCTGCTTGGCGCGCATGCGTGACTCGCTGAAAAGACAACGGGTCTATGGGCAAAGCAATTCCTGTGGAGATATTTTTTAAAGTTTACGATGTATTACTGCATAACAGAGTTTGAGTGTTAACAGAATTGAACTAGATACTATGACTGAATCTTTATACTGATATCAAAACATTTATGTCAAATTTGTGGTAACACGTGGACGTAATATCACATATCCCATTAATATCCAGAACGGGACGTCCTATGGATATCCAGGATAGGAGATTCTCTGGATATCCACAGGACGTCTTATGGACATTCACAATATCCATGGATCTGAATTGGACATTGTGGACGTCCTATGGACGTCCCTTGGAGATGTGTGCTGTATGGGATGAGTAGGGACATTGTCCCGGTTCTAAGCCCTCAATTGGGGCTCGAATCATCATTTGGGGCTCGTCGTAGCCTTTTATGATGTATATTTTGAGGGGTAGAGTTGGCAACACTGTGGGGGCACTGTAGCCTTTTATGAGGGGGGTTTATTGCTTTTTGTTTACATCTGGTAACACTGCCGTAGTTTGACAGTGTTGTTAACCTACTGGGTTTTTTTCACTGAGGCTCGAATCATCATTTGGGGCTCGTCGTAGCCTTTTATGATGTATATTTTGAGGGGTAGAGTTGGCAACACTGTGGGTTTACTGTAGCCTTTTATGAGGGGGGGGGGGTTTATTGCCCTCTGTTTACATCTGGCAACACTACCGTAGTTTGACAGTGTTGTTAACCTACTGGGTTTTTTTCACTGAGGCTCGAATCATCATTTGGGGCTCGTCGTAGCCTTTTATGATGTATATTTTGAGGGGTAGAGTTGGCAACACTGTGGGGGCACTGTAGCCTTTTATGAGGGGGGTTTATTGTCTTCTGTTTACATCTGGCAACACTACCGTAGTTTGACAGTGTTGTTAACCTACTGGGTTTTTTTTTTCACTGTAAATTTTCATCAAAGGGCCTGAGGGGTCCATGTATTTTTTATGTCTGGCAATACTGTTTGGGGGCCTAGTGTTGGCGACACTGCGGGTTTACTGTAGCTTTTTATGAGGGGGGCCTATTGTCCTCTTTTTACATCTGGCAACACTATTGGATGTTTTGTTTGAGGCTCGAAATTATTTGAGGCTTGAATTATTATTTGATGCTCGTCGGTGTTGCGTACCCACTCTACAAAAATTCTACTATATGATCTTTCACTAGCTAAGCTAACCTACAAATAGGAGTTGGCAGCACTGACTTATAAACCCACTGGGTTCTTTTGACATGTTTTTTCATGATGTGTTGCTAGACTATTGAGCATCTTGGCGTATACAATGTATATATTTTGAGAGGGGGGTTATAGCTTTTTTTGCTGTACGAATACTGGAAGCTTGACAGTGACAACCAACAGAGTAGGTAAACCTACATCCAGGAACTGGCAACACTAGTTTCTGACAGTGAATTTGAAATAAAATATTAAACAAAATACATGAGTAAGCACTGTGATTACAAATAGTACCAGTGTTGTGCCCCTAACTCCAACTGGACAACTGGGGAAAATAATTGTACAACAATTTGTACCTAATTGTACAATACTTGTACCTAATTGTACAACATATACACAGACATAAAAGAGAGAGCCTTCCCGTAACTTACTTCATGTAAAATTTATATGATTTTACAACTGTGAAAAGAAAGCATATGTGTTCTGTATGCACATATTCATTCTTATTTTTCGAAGTTGAATGAAAACACGTGTTTTTACGCTCTCGTAATACTGACCTTGCTCTACTGATTTTAAATTGCTTCCATCCGCTTTTTTTTCTGTGTTATTTCCGCATGCACGCAACATTCGCTTTCAATAGACAGAAGGAGTGTTAGTTTAGCAGGTTTTGAGTTTACAATTTATTAAATTAAACAATAATTTATTAAATTAAACAATAATTTATGTAAGAATATACTTGTACTTACCGAACACAAAATAATAAAAAGCACATGTGAATGTTTGCGTGTGTTTATGTTATATGACGACTGAGTAAAAAAATAATGTTGACTCCCCGAAAGATAAAAGTTCCCGGTTCGACATCAGATGCATGCAAATTTTATGTTTTGCTCTCCAAAATCTTGATTTTTATGTTTGTGCTATTTGTCATACAGCAGAGGAGAAGAGGGGAGAGGAGAGGGGAGGGGGTACTATTAGCGCCATCTATTAGCAAACAATAGAAATAAAAAGTAGGGTCAAACTTTTTCAACACCCAAAAATTTTAAACGTCCTCGCGTAGTAATACGATCTAGCTGAAGATGTTTGAAGGAGTACTCTTAGTCGACGAAGCTAATTGCTAGGGCCCATATATTGCTAAAATGTTCTTTAATTTACATATTTCTCATACCGCCATATGTTGTTCTAGTTGACTTCTTCCAAAAAAATGCTAATTAGCGAGAGTTAATTAAGCAAGGCAAGTAAAAGAAGCAAATAGGACAATATGTGGCGGCGTGGAAATATGTAAAAATTCGACTCGATTCGAATTAAAATTGGGGGATATTTTGCATTTTTTCCTATAATGTACAAAACATTTACCGTACATAATCTTTTCCATTTACAACAGTATAAAATAAGAGGAATGTGTGACAATATCCATATTAATTAGGAAGGTATGTCGTATGCTAGGTTAGCTAATTGTGTCTTCTACAGCTTCACTGTTTAGAGGAAAGATGGAAAAAGAGAGCTCTACGGAAACTAACGCTCTTAACAATATTGTACGCCCCGTGAAAATTATATATAAATAAGGCATAAGCGTATTATCTACTTTCATGTCAGATTTTCCCAACCTGTGAGCTGTAGTGTTTAGGCGACAACCGACCCGCTCAAATATAATACTGTTGACAATATTGTACGCCCCGTGAAAATTATATATAAATAAGGCATAAGCGTATTATCTACTTTCATGTCAGATTTTCCCAACCTGTGAGCTGTAGTGTTTAGGTGACAAGCGACCTGCTGAAATATAATACTCTTGACAATATTGTACGCCCCGTGAAAATTATATATAAATAAGGCATAAGCGTATTATCTACTTTCATGTCAGATTTTCCCAACCTGTGAGCTGTATTGTTTAGGCGACAACCGACCCGCTCAAATATAATACTGTTGACAATATTGAACGCCCCGTGAAAATTATATATAAATAAGGCATAAGCGTATTATCTGCTTTCATGTCAGATTTTCCCAACCTGTGAGCTGTAGTGTTTAGGTGACAAGCGACGTGCTGAAATATAATACTGTTGACAATATTGTACGCCCCGTGAAAATTATATATAAATAAGGCATAAGCGTATTATCTACTTTCATGTCAGATTTTCCCAACCTGTGAGCTGTAGTGTTTAGGCGACAACCGACCCGCTCAAATATAATACTGTTGACAATATTGTACGCCCCGTGAAAATTATATATAAATAAGGCATAAGCGTATTATCTGCTTTCATGTCAGATTTTCCCGACCTGTGAGCTGTAGTGTTTAGGCGACAAGCGACCTGCTGAAATATAATACTGTTGACAATATTGTACGCCCCGTGAAAATTATATATAAATAAGGCATAAGCGTATTATCTGCTTTCATGTCAGATTTTCCCAACCTGTGAGCTGTAGTGTTTAGGTGACAAGCGACGTGCTCAAATATGATACTGTTGACAATATTGTACGCCCCGTGAAAATTATATATAAATAAGGCATAAGCGTATTATCTGCTTTCATGTCAGATTTTCCCGACCTGTGAGCTGTAGTGTTTAGGCGACAAGCGACCTGCTGAAATATAATACTGTTGACAATATTGAACGCCCGTGAAAATTATATATAAATAAGGCATAAGCGTATTATCTGCTTTCATGTCAGATTTTCCCAACCTGTGAGCTGTAGTGTTTAGGTGACAAGCGACGTGCTCAAATATGATACTGTTGACAATATTGAACGCCCGTGAAAATTATATATAAATAAGGCATAAGCGTATTATCTGCTTTCATGTCAGATTTTCCCAACCTGTGAGCTGTAGTGTTTAGGTGACAAGCGACGTGCTCAAATATGATACTGTTGACAATATTGAACGTATATTGTATTGTATAGGAGACTAGAAGCATATAATTTGGCGAAAAAAAAAAAACCAAGTAAGGTTATAGAAAATAGTTAAAAAAAAGTGAGCAATTATATTTTGCATTGCACAGCATTGGATATTAAATAACATACCCCCAAAAAATCTCTGCATTATGCGTTCTGAAAAAAATTGCCCTACGTGCCAAATTACTGTGTCAAGTAAACATTTTCAAAGACACTGTCGTACTTGTGTGCCGGGAAAGCGAATATGTGCAACCAAACTGTGCTCTAAGTGTGGAAAAAATATTTCTATTGCCAACTTCAAGTTGTTTTTTTTTGACACGTATATATATTATTATTTTTTTAACAGAGGAAGAAAGTCCGTGCTTCGGAAAACGCGATGATGTGCGTAATGATATCTTCCGTCTCCTGCATAGACTTGTACCAATCT
This sequence comes from Lepisma saccharinum, assembly GCF_977018435.1. Classification (NCBI taxonomy): domain Eukaryota; kingdom Metazoa; phylum Arthropoda; class Insecta; order Zygentoma; family Lepismatidae; genus Lepisma; species Lepisma saccharinum. The sequence goes on along the minus strand of NC_139245.1, from coordinate 34,696,703 downwards.
ACTGTGTACCGTCTTCTTCCCTGCCTTGCCTCTTCTAGTTCGTCTGACCTCTCGTTCAATTTTTCCCCTGCAGCCGAAAGCAGAATGTTGAGATCACCACACCTCAGGCCGCTGATCTCCCGAAGATGGTCCTTGAGAACCATTTCACAAGGGATGCGAAATTCCGGCGTCGTTCTTGCTATGATTACAAGTTTCCCTACATCCTCACAATCTCCGTTTACTGCGTGTTTAAATATTTTACATAGTAGCTCGGGCGGCAAATCAGTTATACGAGACATGTTGTTATTATTATTATTTTTCACTCTGTTATTTATATACCCCACCCTAATTTTTGTTTCGTGTTCATGGCGATGGTGGTAGAGTGCCACACACGTAAATTTGCCGTTGCGTAGAAACGAATTTTCGTTTCGTCTCCCTCTCTCTTAGCATCATGTGTTCTACCCTGCACGATAACCTTCGCTATTGTTACTATATTGTCATTCTATTTCTGGACACACTCGCGCAAACATCATTGAAAACAATTGAATAGCGCTCTAGCTCGCGGTTCCCACCGTTCGGTAGGGACGCTAATGTGGCAATATAGCACGGCGTAGTGCTTGCTTCTTTTATGCAGTGCATGTTCATTGGCTAGCTAGTAACTAGTGTTGCCAACTGTAATAATGAAGCACTATTTCTGTCATGGAAGGGGAAAAGGCAGGTAAAGTGGCGGTGAGTTTTGTTGGATTGGAAGCACTATATTTTTATTTTATACTAAGTATTTGACCGGTTTGACGTTGTGTGCGTGTATTGCGTGTGCGTATGTAAAAGTGTGTGTTTGCTAATGAACGTTAAATTCCATAATGCCTCCAGTTCTGTCGAAGTTGAAATCAAAAACCTTGCATAGCCAAGCTCGGGAAATTCTAAGCAACGTGCACGAGTTCATGAAGGAGGAAGCCAGTCATGGTGTTAGCATCCCAATAAAGCATTTTGGCAAGAGAGCAGCGAACAGCAGCAACAAATTGTTCATATTTCATAATTTTGGAATTATTCAAAATAAATAAATTATGTAGCTCCAACATCATTTCAATTCTGGCTCCGGCACGTGTTCTTGTAGAAATTGCATAGAGGAGGCTGTCATTTTTGCTGCTTAATGCGATACATATTGTTTTCTGTGTTAAAATTGCCATGCTTTGATGGGTGATAAGCCTATTGAAAACTGTGATCGAGCGAGATATTCTTTTGCGCTGAATAGTATTGAAATAGCATAAGAAGTCTCATTATTTATTTTATATTTTGATGTTTTAGTTAGGAATATATTGATTTTCAATTTTCCGTTGCTGCGTAATGACCGGGGGGGGGGGGGTCGAAATAGAGCGGCATCTGCCGCCACCTCCCAGGGAGGCAAAATGACTAGCGCCGGCCCTGGTTCATAACAAAAGAAAAAGCCGCGCAGCTTATCGTCTAGTGGCAGTATATGTACTTGTTATTGTTGTGGAAGCCGGCATTCTTTGTAAATGTACAACAAAGGCAACCGACTGTTGCCGATCTCAGAGAGGAAATAATAATAATACTGCTTCAGGAGGAGTGTTATGGTGCAATTGTAGCGGTTTAACACGTTGGCATGTTATTATCTGCCGTTGCAGTTCCATACCAGTGTATACGGGTTTTGGAAGTGAAAAGTTAAAACGCCACCAGTGCATTAATGCAATGAAAAATAATATACATATTTTTTTATTTTGTTTGAAATTACTCAAATAAGGAATTGTATGAAGAAGTCTTTTTTGCAGCATTTTTGGTAATTTTACTTATGTGTTAGTTCATATTTTGCGAATTTTTAGTCCATATGTATGTAGCTACATACAAAGTTACTTGTTAGTACATATTAATCCTAGTCCTGGTATAATGCATGACGTTTAAAACTCAACGTTAGATAGACCTGAATTCTCTAATTTTATTGTTGTACGTAACAGCTGTGCATCGGCGCACTGCAGCGATTTTTCTATCTGCTCCATTAGCAACACTGCTTTTTTAGTTGTTTCGCGCATTGCATGGCAGAATTATCTGCGCTGGACTCTACCCAGTGCGGCGACCCGTTCACCCAGCGATGCGTCTCTGCTCACGAACCTTTCGAAAGCTGCGTGCTCTAACTTTCTGTCTGCTTTGTGATGTGCATCCAGATCTGTCTGTGTGGTGTTGTAAGCAATGTTTTGATTTTTGCATGCGGCGTCCAACAAATTCACACCCTTGTCCCCTCTCTCCAATTTTTTCTCAAGTTTGGTACCCGGTCCGCAGTACTGGTAGCCAGGTAAATGTACGTGTTCTCGAAAAGTTTGGAGCAATCCAAATACCAGCAACTGATGAAACTGTACGATGGTCTGGACATTGCAACGTTCGCCTCGGAAATAAAACCACTCGACGATTGTCGTGAAAATTCAGTCGTTGTGTTCGACGACGCCATCCTGGAAAATCAAAATGAAATTCGCAACTTTTTCACGCAAGGTCGTCACAAAGGAATGGATTGTTTTTACCTAGCTCAAACGTTTTCCAAAATTCCAAAACAGTTAGTACGCGACAACGCTAATTTCATATGTTTGTTTCGTCAAGATCACACCAACCTCAAGCACGCGTACGATGACTACGTAGGCGGAGACATGAACTACAATCAATTTTCGGAACGCTGCTGTTTTTCTTGCTGGAACGGTGACGATTTCGGATTCGTGACGATCGACATGACGAGGAAACCCAACGACGGAAAATACAGAAACAAAATCAACGACTTTCTAAACGTTGCAACGTTGTGAGAAACGACGTTTATTTATAAACGTTTATAAATAAACGTCGTTTCTCACAACGTTGCAACGTTTAGAAAGTCGTTGATTTTGTTTCTGTATTTTCCGTCGTTGGGTTTCCTCGTCATGTCGATCGTCACGAATCCGAAATCGTCACCGTTCCAGCAAGAAAAACAGCAGCGTTCCGAAAATTGATTGTAGTTCATGTCTCCGCCTACGTAGTCATCGTACGCGTGCTTGAGGTTGGTGTGATCTTGACGAAACAAACATATGAAATTAGCGTTGTCGCGTACTAACTGTTTTGGAATTTTGGAAAACGTTTGAGCTAGGTAAAAACAATCCATTCCTTTGTGACGACCTTGCGTGAAAAAGTTGCGAATTTCATTTTGATTTTCCAGGATGGCGTCGTCGAACACAACGACTGAATTTTCACGACAATCGTCGAGTGGTTTTATTTCCGAGGCGAACGTTGCAATGTCCAGACCATCGTACAGTTTCATCAGTTGCTGGTATTTGGATTGCTCCAAACTTTTCGAGAACACGTACATTTACCTGGCTACCAGTACTGCGGACCGGGTACCAAACTTGAGAAAAAATTGGAGAGAGGGGACAAGGGTGTGAATCCGTTGGACGACGCATGCAAAAATCACGACATTGCTTACAACACCACGCAGACGGATCTGGATGCACGTCACGAAGCAGACAGAAAGTTAGAGCACGCAGCTTTCGAAAGGTTCGTGAGCAGAGACGCATCACTGGGTGAACGGGTCGCCGCACTGGGTAGAGTCCAGCGCAGATAATTCTGCCGTGCGATGCGCGAAACAACTAAAGAAGCAGTGTTGCTAATGGAGCAGATAGAAAAATCGCTGCAGTGCGCCGATGCACAGCTGTTACGTACAACAATAAAATTAGAGAATTCAGGTCTATCTAACGTTGAGTTTTAAACGTCATGCATTATACCAGGACTAGGATTAATATGTACTAACAAGTAACTTTGTATGTAGCTACATACATATGGACTAAAAATTCGCAAAATATGAACTAACACATAAGTAAAATTACCAAAAATGCTGCAAAAAAGACTTCTTCATACAATTCCTTATTTGAGTAATTTCAAACAAAATAAAAAAATATATATATTATTTTTCATTGCATTAATGCACTGGTGGCGTTTTAACTTTTCACTTCCAAAACCCGTATACACTGGTATGGAACTGCAACGGCAGATAATAACATGCCAACGTGTTAAACCGCTACAATTGCACCATAACACTCCTCCTGAAGCAGTATTATTATTATTTCCTCTCTGAGATCGGCAACAGTCGGTTGCCTTTGTTGTACATTTACAAAGAATGCCGGCTTCCACAACAATAACAAGTACATATACTGCCACTAGACGATAAGCTGCGCGGCTTTTTCTTTTGTTATGAACCAGGGCCGGCGCTAGTCATTTTGCCTCCCTGGGAGGTGGCGGCAGATGCCGCTCTATTTCGACCCAACTGAGAACAATGACTGACTTATGAACAGTGAAAGGTTTTTACTATGCTTCAATGAGCTCTTAGTTATTACTACAGAGCATTCCCTGACATTCGCTACGAGACTCAGCGGCAAGCTGCCCGGCATCAGCGCTTGTCTTTCCCAGTGAACGGGTCAGCGACAGTCGCTAGAGTCGGCTATTAAAATTACAGTTTTCATATTGTGTACTAACCTTGACTACAGAAGGTGTTGAAAATGATGTCCCTCTGCTGCAACACATTCCTGGCATCTCCGGAGGAAATTGTCATTTACACGTGCAAGTTCGTCTACTGTATTTCTCCCGATTTTTCGTACAATACTCTCTTTTAACTAACGGATGGTGTGCGGAGTGTCTTTGTATACTTTATTTACCCATTTTTTTTCCACTTTTATTCAGAACGGAACCTGTTACTCTAAACTTTTTTACGAGATTTAATATAAGCGACTGTCGCGGACCCGTTCACCGGGAAAGACAAGCGCTGATGCCAGGCCGCTTGCCGCTGAGTCTCGTAGCGAATGTCAGGGAATGCTCTGTATAAATAAACTTGGGAGAAGAACACAGGTTGGTTTGATGAACTAAATTGTAAACTAAAAGCTTTAATTAAAGAAACAAAACACGTTCACGATTTTAAATATGACATTCAATTCCAGGCACATTTCACCAACTGAAAGAGTATTTTTAAAATTAATAATATTTGGATAACCGACAAATCCAAACTTGACGTTGAGCCCGTAAAGCACTTGATAATCACAGAAATATAATTTTACTTTATCATGCCCTTAATTTTGTGTCTTGATTGGGGACATAATGTGTTGCAACGAGCAGTAGTATGTTTTAGAGAGTGTTTACAATCTCTTGTGTACTGGATGAGAATACTGAAGTCATTTTTAGTTTCCTAATCATATAAAAAATATTCATTGTAATCTTTATAAAGGAAAGCCTTTGTTTCTTTGCAGCTGTTAATGATAGAAATTTAATTGCAAAACCCCGGGTTCCATACCCGGTGGAGGCACTGGGCACAATGGTTCGGATACTGTGCATAAATTGGACTTAAAACAACAAATCAATCAATCAATTGCTAAACAAGTTACCAAATTAACAAATATTTATCTTACATATTTGTGGTATGTGCTCGTATGCTTCATACAGGATGAGGAAGGAAGAAGATACAAAAATTATAAAATTACTGTTCTTGGTTAGCCTGTCCTGCTTTTGTCACAAAACCTAATCAGCATACTGAACCAAGCCATCACATGAGATACGACTTCAATAATAAGATTCGTTTCTATGGCCAAATAACTCCAAAAAAGATAATAAAATTGTCAGTGTGAGGAGACGGAGAAATAATTGCCTCCTACCTTACATTATACTCTGTATGTCTCGTGTATTTTACCTGTCCCTAAAGAGTAAGCTGAAGACAAACCTCTGTCGATTGTATCGCGTGTAACGTCTTGTTACAGCTTACAAATCACATGAAATAGCTTTGCTTGCTTCAGTGTGCTGCACAAGGGCATGTCCGACTGATAAGCAGATACCACGTGACTCCGCGGCGAACCGTCATCACCGCAGAGAACCTTCGTAACTTTGCGAGGTTCCTTCGCATCCCTGAAAAAGCGCATGCTCCGTGTAGTCCTGGCACGTTTTGCATAACTGGTTAACTAGCAGTGAGTTTGGACTCTGGATATTTTTTGAACTCAGAGAAAATTAATGATGTGCAGAACAAACATTTTTTCTGTATGTTTCGATTGTGTGCTCAAATGTTGCAGTAAACATATCTCCGTGTCACACAACAACAATTACATTAGCCAGTCACTTCCGAGAGAAAAAAAGCTCTTCAATGTTTAGAAACTTAGGAATCGTTACTCACGAAACGAATATATTGTCCGTGTGTCAGAAGGACGGGTGGTGTGGTGGTAGCGTGTTAGTCTGACACGTAGAAGGTTCTGGGTTCGATTTCCGTTTGGTTGCCTACAATTTTTTTCTTAACTCAAGCAATTATTTATTTCATTTTATTTATTGCTGCCCACATTCTTATTTTATTTTTCCTGTGCGAATTCTTGAATTTTGAATTGAATTTTGTTTTCCAAACTGTTACGATAATTACTTGTGAATAGAATAATATTTATTCCTGGATCATTTTCTTGAAAGAAATGTATACTTTTCCCCAGGCATAACATTTTTTGAATAATACACGTTGGCAATTTAATATGTAAATGTTTGTAAAATTATGAGAAAAGTGGAAAACTATCTGAAAAAAATATTTTTCTTAAAAAAAATTGAAAACTGTAAAATGAAAAAATAAATATAATGTAAAAATATATTTCACCTTTATTTCAATAAATTATTAAATAAAATGCAAAAATTTGTTGCTAGAGTTATTTAAAAAAAATTGTGCAGTAAAACGGGAATTGAACCCAAAACCTTCGGGACGTGAAACTTATTTGCTACCACGGGCCACCTGAGCACTTAAAAATCATACAATAGCTTCGCCCAATCAAGGCACTTAGAAAGCATCGAAACCTTCAAGGGCTTTTCGTCGGATTTTTTCATCTTTTAAGTCGACTTTATGCACAGTAAGACAGCTTATACCGGACTGGACCTACAGTTTAAAGTGGGATCCCAATGACTTGCGTCTAAACCAGGTATCAAACTTTTCCTCGGAAATTGCTGGCTAAAGTGCGATATTATCAATACTCGTTTCGGGCATGGATGTTTGTGTTTGTCCCAATGAGAATAAAGAAAACATAGAGAAAATTGACATGTGTGACAACTTAGATATTTTATTTTAGTTTACAATTTTAGTTCATCATTAGTTCTTCTATCTTGTTTATTTATATTAATAACTAAATTCCTATTATAGTATGAAAATACATTTCACTGTTCATGAGTCATGCATTGTAAACTGTTAAAAAATAATGCATTGTAAACTGTTAAAGAGACATTTAAATCCACGATTGGTAAAGAAAGTCTTCATGAATTAAGTAATGAAAATGGTATAAGATTGATTACTTTTGCAACCTCAAAGAATTTAATTGTGAAAAGTACCACTTATAAACATAAAGATATCCATAAATATACCTGTTCTTCTCCAGATGGTAAAACTCATAATCAGATAGATCATATTCTCATTGATAAGAGAAGGCATACTAATATAATTGACGTTCGTACGCATAGAGGTGCTGACTGTGCCAGTGACCATTATTTAGTAATTGCTAAATTAAGAGAAAGATTAGCAGTGATAAATCATAAGCAACAAAATCTACAAGTTCTAAAATTTAATACATTAAAATTTGCTGATGAAAGAATTAAGAAAGATTACCAAATTAAACTGTCAAATAGATTTGATGTTTTGCAGGATTTAAATGATGATGAAAATATAAATAAAACAGACGTAAATAAGAATTGGCAGCACATACGTAATGCAATAGAATCAGCAGCTAAAGAAAGTCTAGGATACCATAAACAAAGAAAAAGTAAGCCATGGTTTGATAATGAATGTCATAATCTAATAGAAATAAGAACTCAGGCTAGACTTAGGTGGTTAAATAACTCTGATGATACAAATCTAAGCAATTAGAATAGAATAAACGAGAAGTTAACCGCACATTTAGAAGTAAAAAAAGAGATTACTTGAAAAGCAAAATTAACGAAATTAAACAAACAGCAAAAATAAAAATATTAGAGATTTATATAAAGGTGTAAATGAGTTTAGAAAGGGGTGGCAATCTAAAGTAAACTTGATAAAAGATAAAGACGGTGATTTTCTAGCTGACCCAAGCGATATTCTAAATAGATGGATGAACTACTTTAATGGCCTTTTAAATGTCCATGTAGGAGATAAATCAGAAGTAAGTGAAGTACACACAGCAGAACCTTTAGTTCCAGAACCCAACTTGACTGAAGTAAAAGATGCTATTAGAAGGCTAAAGAATAACAAAGCACCGGGCATTGATTTAATACCAGCTGAGTTAATTAAATATGGTGGAAATTCGTTAATGTGTCAAATTCATAAATTAATTTGTTTAATATGAAATAAAGAAGAAATCCCTCAACAGTGGAAAGAATCCATAATTATTCCTGTGTTTAAAAAAGGTGATAAAATGAACTGCAATAATTACCGTGGAATTTCTCTACTCTCAACAACATATAAAATATTATCTAACATTCTTTTAACAAGACTAATCCCATATGCTAATGAAATTATAGGTGATTATCAATGTGGATTTAAACGTAACAGATCAACTACAGATCAAATTTCTGACATTAGACAGACACTTGAAAAAAAGTGGGAATATAATCAAAATGTCCATCAGCTATTCATTGATTTCAAAAAAGCATATGATTCGGTCAAAAGAGATAAATTATATAATATATTAGTCGAGTTTGGAATACCCAGGAAGCTTGTTAGTATGATAAAAGCATGCACCAGTGAAACAGAAAGTAAAATTCGTGTGGGTATTAATGTGTCTGACAAATTTACAATTCATGATGTGTTAAAACAAGGAGATGCATTATCTCCATTGCTCTTTAATTTTGCCTTAGAATATGCTGTTAGGAAAGTAAAAGAAACTAAAGAAGGACTAAAATTAAATAGTGTGACTCAGTTGTTAGCATATGCAGATGATATAGACTTACTGGGGGATGATGTGAATACAATTAAGAATAATGCTGAAATATTTTTCAAAACTGCTAAAGAGTTAGGTTTGGAAGTTAACAAAGAGAAAACTAAATATATGCTTACAGGCCGAAACCAAGTGTTAGGTAATAATCAAAATCTAATTATTGATAACAACTCGTTTGAACCAGTTTCCAAATTCAAATACTTAGGAGTAATATTAACAAATGAAAATTATATTAAAGAGGAAATAAAAAGTAGGCTTAATTCAGGAAATGCATGTTACTTCTCTCTTCATAAACTTTTGTCTTCTCGTTTAATATCTAAGAAACTAAAAGTTAAAATATACAAAACAGTAACTTTGCCTGTGATATTAGATGGATGTGAAACTTGGTCCCTTACATTGAAAGAGGAACATAAATTGAGAGTATTTGAAAATAAGATCCTTAGGAAAATATTTGGACCTTAATGGGATGAGGAGACAGGTGAGTGGAGAAGGTTACATAATTTAGAACTACATAATTTGTATTCATGTCCAGATATTATTAGAATAATTAAATCAAGAAGACTTAGGTGGGCAGGCCATGTGGCACGAATGGGAGAGGAAAGAGGAGTTTACAGGATTCTTGTTGGGAAACCTGAAGGTGAGAGACCTGTAGGAAGGCCAAGACGAAGATGGAGGGACAACGTTGAGATGGACCTAAAGGAAATCGGTAGGGATGTAAAAGAGTATATAGATCTTGCTCAAGATAGAGAAAGATGGAAGGCCTGTGTTGCTGCAGCCATGAACTTTCGGGTTTAAGAAGGCTAGAGAGTTAGTTAGTTAAACTGTTAAAAAATAATGCATTCTTCTTTGCAGTTTTCAATCCAACATTCAGGCTTTCTGTTCGTGCATCTTACGCTTCACGTCAGGATATAACCATTTATATGTTTGTTTAAGCTAAATTCTCCATTATATCAATATCACATTGCAATAATCGTTATTAATGGTTTCAATTTCATTTGCTGAAGAAAAAAATGTATTACTTTTCATCTTTGCTCCTTTCAGATTACCAACATACGAAGTGGAATGTAATTGAAAAGGTTTTCAAGAAACCTCAGTTTTATAAATAAGGTTGGATGAAATTAGATAAAAAAAAAAGTTACCTTCCGCTGGCCTCGAACTCGGGTTGCCCACATGATAGTCCGACATGATAACCAACACTCCAAACGAGACGACACGAAACGTTTTTGCAAGTAGTCGACTAAACCGAAAGTTTATTTTCAGATTGCTAATTCCCAAGGTATAACAAGCCTTGCATTTTCTGTACTTTTGTTATTTGAGTAGCTTTGGTCTCTCCCTAGGTTAATCACGGGAATAGTAAGGAATGTTTTTTGAACGAAGATGATAAATAGACACACACGAATAATCACCCTCGCAAAAAGCCAGTACTCGAGCCTGGAACCTTCGATGCGAGTTGTGTTTCTAATTCTAATTATATCTGTGTGTTTTCGATAGATTCATGATATTTCGTGAGTAGTTATGAAGAAAGTAAATTAATAAGACTAATGGGTGAAAGGGTGGAAAGGACTGGAGAATCGTAGCTACGGAACCATTGAGAAGATATCCTTCGCCAAGATACAGAATCTCTATATCCCTTGTTGTCGAGTGTCAGTTTCCAGAAAGCACCATAAAGGGGCCCCGGGTTCGATACCCGGTGGAGGCACAAGTGGTTCGGATTCCACTTTAAACTGTAGGTCCAGTCCCGATTAGCCTTACTGTGCATAAAGTGGACTTAAAACACTAAATCAACAACTTTGAATAAAATCCAGAAAGCACCGCACTACATTGGCTAACTGGCTGAACACAATGGCCCGAATTATCCTAAATGCGTCGGTTCCCGCACGGTGTCTGGTTAAGTAACAGACGCACAAAGACGATATATACATACGTACATTTAATGTCTACAATACACATACATACTATACAATAACTAAAAAATATACACGAAGGACTGTCTATTCGGCTGTAGAATGTCTCTACAGCGCACTTGTAACCGCGCGCGTGTGTCACGGTTCCTCTCACGACTCTGATGACGACTCTTCTTTTCTCCTGGCAACGCCCATGTAAAGAGCCTCGCTCAACTCTCGGGGCGTTCTCGAATTTACTTGTGGGTGTAAGTTTCCGTAATCAAGTATGTGGGAGGTTCCGCATTTTCTTACTCCCACACACATCACACATTATATAAAATCATTTTTCACTTGATGCTGATGCATATACAAAAAAAGGAAAATAAGATAAAAACACTAATTATATACATTGTTCACCGAACACACTCCGCCGTTGTTGAAATATTAATTTAAACCACAATCAATAATTTCAATGTAGTACACTTATGTCTACTTAGAATAGGGGAGAGGAGCAAGTTTCACAATTAAAGTAAGAATCACGAACCTTCCGACCTTCTGTAAACAACCGTCTCACTTCGAGTAACGTATCACTCCGCGCCAGCTGTTTGTGAAAGGTGCGGCCATCATATGCTGCTCACTCGCAACCTTTAATTTTACGTAACATGGAAAAACGTATTCTTATTTTAACTGATAATCTACACATTGAAGTATAATAAATTTTCTACAAGTGATTAAATACGTGTTCTTGTTCAAGAATGAACATATTTTTCTACGCCAAAAGTTCAATTTATCTGACTCTGGTTTAACAGATCCCCCTTCCCCCCCTCTCTCAGTATGACAGCGCCAAAGTTATACAAGAGAGAGAGAGAGAGAGAGAGAGAGAGAGAGAGAGAGATTCGTTTCAGTAATTCAAGCCTTTTGGTTTTATTTCCACCAAATTATTGCCCAACATTGTTGACATGTGGAGTATTGTTTTCTCCTTTGTGCAACAAATATACCGCCAGTTTTAACAGAAGCTGAACAAAGATAAGCCGGGGAATAAAAAGAGATTGTTTATCTTTCTCTCGGTTTCTCGTGCACTAGAAAACAAGAAGACGATAATAAGCACAGTATTTACGCTCGTCTCATGCAAGTAATGTATTTTCTTACCTTGATTCAGGAGTTTCTTTTTGAACTTGAGGCATTTTCGGCGCTCGACACAGACGACAGAGTACGATCTGTCAAATTTGCTTTCCAAAAAGGAACTCAACGTGGCACAAGAGGCGATATAACGTCGACTGTTAAAATTGGGGAGATCGTCATCAATCATCACTATCAACATCTTCTCCACAGTGGACAGGATTGAAAGAATACGAAAGCATCTCGCGTTGTATTGCATTTATCTCAAAATCGGTGTACTTGTTTATACGAGCAACAACGTGTTTTTTTTTCGCGGGACTCACAACTTGACGGGTCGTTTTACTTTCTTTCACCACACCGAAAATACAAAGACACAGACACACAATTACACTTGGACACCAACTTCACTGCTTGCTTAGGATAGCACCGACACAACGTCACATAAACGTTAAGAACAACCTGCTTCTTGCCACTTTTCAAACGGCTGTATTTCCGAAAGACTACTCTGAAAACACGGGAGACCTTCCTGCACGCATGGAAGTCGCCATGTTCGAAACTGGCGCTATTTTCTTGCTGTTCACGTGATCGATTGTAATTTATACAATAATCACGTATTATTATTATAAACAGAAACCTTTAATGAAAATATATTTTAAAATGTATAATCCAATGTAATTTACACGTTTTTCTTCCATTAGCGTACTTTCATAGAACGGACTACATGATGCGGAAGAAATCCGTTATTAGGCTGTTGCCAACCACAATACTTCTCACTAAGTACAGAAACGGAAGTGGTATGTCGATTGTCGGCATATGATAGCATATTTTCACATTGTCAGTGACGATCCTCCGGGGATGGGGAAGGGGGTGGGACGCGGGAGTCGATCTATAATCCAGAGGTGTTCACCATCTGGATGGTGACATCCTCACACTCCGGAATACTTTTGCAGGTGAAGGAGGGCAGGCCGTAGGGTGAGGGAGGTTGATTTAAAATGAACACCTCACAACAAGAGAGAAGAAAAATGTGACAATATTTAAAAATTCACCCCCAAATATGCATTTTATTTTATATGTAGCGTACAATAAAATGTGACTGCCTCAAAATATTTCTGTATTCTACAGTCTTCTTTCCCCACTTTTATGCTTCTCTAAGTTGCCGTTTTAGTTTCCCTTGGTGTCTTTGCTGCATAATTATTAATTTAGTCAATCAAATCATATGTATTAGCTTACTTTCATTATCTATAATAATAAATCATAACACTTTCCAACATCAAATAAATTTAATGAAGAAACCCCGGTTTCAAAACGTAATTTATCTCATGTGTCACATTCTTCTAGCAATGTTTTTTTAGTAAAATATGAGAGAAAATTAATCCTTTGGTACGGAACCGTCTTACTCCTGGGGGATAAGATGTACATTTTGTATTTGATTTTTTTTAATTTAGCGTTGCTTTTCTTCCACTTTTGGCTAATCCCGACGATGAGAATGAGTGATCGTCAGATGAAATTGATGAAGGGATACTCACAAATAACACCCATGACGGGGTGAGCCAGGGAACTTCGGTGATGAGTCTGAAAGTCGGCCACCAGGCAAGATGTACATTTTTTAAATTTTTTTTAAACATACATTCAATAACTTTCAACAGGTCATCACTCAGTGATACACTGCATATTCCGCATCTGTTGACAAATGGAATGTTTTTACACCTTATAGGCTATGTGGATTATTTTTTCTTTCATAAGTTTGCAACACTGTTAGGGTACACGTGCTTTTGTTTACAGAAGGTCTGAAGTTCTATGATTCTCACTTTAGACGTCTGTATTGTCCATCAGCTGTTCGCACTGTCACGGATCGTACTAACGTGTCTGGTCCTGGATGAACTGTCACTACTCTTCCTAGCTTTCATTGCTGTGGAGGGGTAGGTTCTTTCAACAACACCAGACCTCCTATCTGTAGATTTTTCTTCTTCTCCATCCATTTGGGCCGCTGCTGGAGTCTGGACAAGTACTCTGTTGCCCACCGTTTCCAAAAATGTTGCGTCATTTTTTGGATCAAATGCCACTTAGACAAACAATTCGACGTGGATGACGTAAAGTCGGCTTGTGGTACAGCCAGTAACGAATCACCGGTTAAGAAGTGTCCTGGCGTGAGTGCCGTTAGATCATTTGGATCACTACTTAACTTCGTTAATGGCCTCGAGTTAAGACACGCCTCTATTTGTGTCAATAACGTGACGAACTGCTCATAAGTGAGTAATGTTGAGCCCATAACTCCTTTCAAGTGATATTTCACTGCCTTCACTGAAATTTCCCATACTCCACCCCAGTGTGCTGCTCCCGGTGGATTGAAATTCCATTGTAAGCCTTGAGAGGCCGTAACATCTGACACCGATTGGACGTGCTCTTTTTGTCGCAAGAATTGAAGTAGCTTTTACAATTCTCTGTTTGCCCCTACGAAGTTCGTTCCGCAATCGCTGAAGATCTGGTTAGGTTTGCCACGTCTGGCCACAAACCTACGTAATGCAGCAATGAATGTAGGCGTTGATGCATCATTTACCGCTTCTAAGTGAATTGCTTTGGTTGCAAGACACACGAAAAGAGCGACGTATCCTTTAGTGATTTTTGCCTGAGTTGGCAACTCTTTATTGAAAATGGGCCGCCTGTATTTGCAAATATTCGGCCTGGATTGACGCGAGGGGCTGGCAAACTACCCATGAGTTGAGATGCCGTAAAATGTTTTTCCTTAAAACATTCTTTGCACATAAACACAATTTTTCGAATTAAGTCCCTTCCTCGTATAATCCAAAAACGTTGCTGTAGGACAGACAGCAAGAAGCAATTGTGGTCCCGCATGTAAATGTTTCAAATGTTCATGTTTCACGATGAGCTCTGTAAGTTTATGATCACGAGGTAACAGAATGGCATGTTTCTTGTCAATTGTCATTTGTGCATTGTGTAAACGTCCACCTACTCTCAGAATTCCCTCCTAGTCCAGGAAAGGAGTCAAATTGAGTAATGGGTTGTTCGAAGGCAAAGGATTCCCTTCTTTCAAATGCTTCAGTTCTGGAGGGAATGCTGTAATTTGTGCTTGTTTCACTAACACGAGCAACGTGTGATTAAGCTCGCGTGCTGAGAGAGGTCCAAACTGACGTTCATTAACATTGCGCTTGGTATTGTGCATAAATCTAAAGCACCAAGCCATTACTCGTTGGAGCTTTGATAAGGTTGAAAACTTGTTTACTAATAACTCCTCCACCTCGACCGAAGACTGTAACACGAGAAGACCCTTATTTCTCTCTCTCTCTCAACCTCAGCTGTTCCTGCTGCGTTGACCGTGCGTGTACGATTGAAGCATTGATTACGTAACCACCGAAGAACCAAATATCACGTTCGACCAGGGTTGAGGAAGAAATTCCTCTTGTCGCCCAATCAGCTGGATTCTCTTTACTGCACACGTGGAACCAATTATCTGCAGGGAGAATGTCTTATATTTTAGCAACTCTGTTGGCTATAAATGTACGCCAATTAGAAGGAGAAGAGTTTATCCAACACAACTATTGTATAGTAAGTAAATGCAAGCATATCTGTAATGTTCAAATGAAGAGCTTCCTTTATTGTCTGCAGCAAACGTATGAGTAACACTACAAATGGAGAGTTCGAGTCTCGGGAGAGTCACTTTCTTCAGAGGGTGGACTCTCGTTTTGCTTGCTACGAGATGCACTTCAACACTGCCGTCGCTGTATGAAGAACGTAAATAGGCAGTGGCCGCATAGGCCCGCTCGGAACTGTCACAAAAGCCTATCAGTTCGCACGTTAGGGGTTTTGAAGAAACGATGCGCCTAGGCACCTTAATATCCTGCAACTTATGCAACTCCGCCCGAAAACTTCGCCATGCATTTTCTACTTCTGGTGGAAGTACATCATCCCAGTCAAGTTCAGCTTGCCAAAGTGTTTGCATGAAGATCTTTGCTTTGACAGTTACTGGAGATATCCACCCGAGGGGGTCAAATATTTTCGCGCAGTCTGATAGCCATTCGATCCCGAGTGCCTTTATACTGTATGTTCATTTATGCTCACATCCAATGGAAAGTTCGTTTCTCGCAAATGTACAGGGATTTCATTCAATAATTCTGAGTTGTTCGAGCACCATTTCCGCAATTGGAAACCACCTCTTTGTAGAAAAGTTCACTTATTTGTTTTTGTAACGCAATAGCTTGTGTTACTGTATCACTACCAGTCACTAGATGGTCTACAAAAAAAGTCTCTCAATGTAATCGCCGCTGCTTCAGGGAAGTCTGCCTCTTCGTCGCGGGCCAGCTGTTATAAACACCTGGGGGCTAAGAAAGGAGCACTAGCTGTACCAAACGTCAGTCTCTCTAATCTGAAATCTCGTATCTCTTCTTTCGGTGACTTCCTCCACACAATGCGATGATATTCTGCATCATCTGGGTGTATTTTCACCTGTCGAAACATTTTGACAACGTCCAAAGTAAGGGCAATTTGATACGTACGAAAACGTAGCAACAAAGGCATTATGTCGTCTTATATCTTGGGTCCTACAAGCAACTTATCGTTGAGGGAAACTCCTGTCGTCGTCTTCTCACTGGCGTCGTACACGATCCGTAAAGCCGTTGTGGCACTGTCCTTTTTTATGACACTATGGTGTGGAAGGTAGCAACTGCTTTCTTGGGACACAGGTATTTCTGAATTCGGAATGACGATCATGTGACCCAAGTCTAGGTATTCCTGCATACACTCAGCATACCTTTGTTGACGTTGTGGATTCTTGACGAGTTGTTTCTTCCCTTGTTTGAGACGCTGCACCGCTAGGGGACGTGAAGCTCCCATAACACCGCTTTTTTCTCGGAAGGGCAATCTCACAACATAACGACCGTTGATGTCACGTTCGTGTGTGTTTCGAAAATGCTGTTCACGAAAGTTTTCTTCTTCGTTGTAAAGTTTTACCGATGGCGCATTCTCTATTTCCCAGAAGCTCTGTAGGGTAGCGTCGTCCAGATTACTACATGACGCATGATGTGATGACACTGCTCATTTATTGTGCGGAAGTTAATTCTGCCCATAAGAATCCACCCAAGTGAAGTACTTATGGCCGTTGGTGTAACTACTATACCTGTGACCTTCTTAGGTCTTAAAAATAAGGGAACAATATCCGCACCAAATAAAATGTCTATTTTCCCTGGTTTGTTGAAGGACGGGTCGGTAAGATCAAGGTTATATAGGTGTGTCCACTGTTGATCTAAAGTGAATTGTTGCTTGTGGAAATTACTTGTAATCTTCTTCACAACGATGGCTTTGGTGGTGTACGTTTCGTTGCCCGCTTTTAACCTAAACTGTAGGTCCACCATGGAACGAGAAGTACCGATACCGGTTGCTGAAATACCGGATATGGCAACACTGATGTGTTTCTTTTGAAGGCCCAATTGCTGACTACAGTCTTCTGTGACAAATGTGTACTCAGAGCCCTTATCTAAGAGTGCACGAAAATGCTGTACGTTGTTGTGTCTATCCCTTACGCCCACGGTGGCTGTAGACAAGAGAACTTCCTGCAATGGAATGGCTTTCTTCTTGTTGGCGATGTGGGACGTTACTTGCTGCGTAGAACTGGGATTTTCACTAGGAGAGAAGTGAAGGGATGTGTGGTGCTTTCTAAAGCACACCATACACGTGCGCAAAGTACACTTTCCGACGTTACAATTAGATTTCAAACGGTTTTAACACAGACCATTGGTTTTCACGAAATAGTACCGATCTTTCCCAGACATTTGTCGATACTTCTGACAAGTATGCAACCTGTGGTGTCCGCGCCATTTAACACACACAGCTTCAGCACCTGTGTGATACGAATTTACATTCTTCTTCACTTGACGATCAGTGGCCCTGGGAGGGGGTTTGCTGGACATTGGGAGGCTAGAGGTCACCGTAGACGCTGCAAGAGCTCTAGCACGCACATCCAGGAACGTAGTCAGGTCCTCGAATTTAGGCACGTCTGCATTCTTCAGTGAAAGTTCCCACTGTTGCCTAGATTCTGCATCCAACTTGTCGGTGGTGTGAAAGACTAATATTGCATCCCAAGCATCTACAGGAATGTCCAAAACCTTAAGCACACGCACATACTCAGAAGTGACGTCAATGAGCTTGCGTAACCCTGTGGCTAAGCTTGATGGCACGCAAGGTTGATTCACCAAGCGTTTAATCGTGCTGTTCACAATCTCGCGTTTAATCGTGCTGTTCACAATCTCTCTCTTGTTTTGTTACCGCGAAACTAGTACATTCCACGCCTCCTCTCAGGTTGCATCAGTTATTGCGATGGACTGGATTAATAATGACGGTTCACCTTTTCATGTCTAATTCAAGTATTGCAGCTTCTGAGCGCCACTGAGGTGTTTGTTATCATTAACCGATGCCACGATTAAGTCCCGAAATGACAACCATTGATGTACTATGTCACCACTGAATTCTGGTAATGTTAGTTTTGGTAACCGAACGTCAGTTTTCGCATCCCTGTTCACCGTGACCGCGACAACGGGAGAAACGGCTTCCTTCCGTTTTGTTACAGGGAGCCCAACAAGAACTCTAATCGGTCTTGCACCGCACTCAGTTCATCGTACTATTCAGAGAACAATGTTTCTTCGCACTGTTTAGCGAGATTCACAAGTAATACACTACAGTCTGCACTTAGTTGAAGGACCTTCTTTATGTAGACTTGAAGTGTCGCACTTTCCAAGGTTGGCGAAGCTGACTTGTTTTCAATCCGAATAACTTCCCGCTTGAGGACTGTCTTTGACGCCTGTAACTGCTCCATGTTGACTCGTCGTACAAGAGACGCTAAACGCATATGGCGGACCGAGGGTGTGGCACGTTGACTCTTCTTCTGGCTCCTTGATTTCCCGACGAGGAATACGGCACGTATACTAAAATTGCGACGCATCCGGCCCAGACGACCATTTGTTGAGTGTCAGTTTCCAGAAAGCCCCGCACTACATTGGCTAACTGGCTAAACTCCACCCTGGCCCGAATTATCCTAAATTCGTCGGTTCCCCCACGGTGTCTGGTTAAGTAACAGACGCACAAAGACGATATATACATACGTACATTTAATGTCTACAATACACATATACGAAGGACTATACAATAACTAAACAATATACACGAAGGACTGTCTATTCGGCTGTAGAATGTCTCTACAGCGCACTTGTAACCGCGCGCGTATGTCACGGTTCCTCTCACGACGACTCTCTGATGACGACTCTTCTTTTCTCCTGGCAACGCCCAAGCAAAGAGCCTCGGTCAACTCTCGGGACGTTCTCGAATTTACTTGTGGGTGTAAGTTCCCGTAATCAAGTATGCGGGAGGTTCCGCAGTTTCTTACTCCCACACACATAACACATTATATAAAATCATTTTTCACTTGATGCTGATGCATATACACAAAAAAGGAAAATAAGATAAAAACACTAATTATATACATTGTTCACCGAACACTTGTTATAGAGAACCTATTAGAAGAATGAAAGGACATATTAAAATATTAAACTTGATGTGTATCCTTTCGTCAAAATGCCTAGGAAACAATATAATATACTTGTTCACTGCTAGAAAATAATATTTTTTTGATCATGGTGGGGATCGAACGCAGGTCTTGCTGATGAAAGCTCTGCACGCTAACCAACACACTATCAATAATACTACATTTCTTTTCGTGCAGTCAGTCTGTTTCCTTCCTCAGCACCTGAAAAAGCAAATGCATCTTAATTCCTGATAATAGTTTCATTGTTGATTAATAGAAACCACGTATGTCAAAAATAGACGCATCCTTTCTGTGAAATATCCAAAGTTTCGCTCGCACATCTAGCTTCTCCGTTTTTTGTTTTTTGGACATTGACTTGGAAGTTAAAACTTAGCTGTATGTGTGTGTTTTCAAGTGCATGTGTGCGACAAGAGTGGTGTGAACGTGTGTTGGATGCTGTTATAGGTATTATTTTCGTTCAAAGCATTAATATAATTGTAAAATATGGAATTTACTGTAATGCAAGGAGTGAAAATATAAACCCAGTCCCATCAATGCAATGAAACTAAAACAGTGAGATGAAATGAGGTTTTTCTTTCCCAACTGAACTTTCATCAAGGCTCTTGCTCACCCTTATGTAAAAGACTATACCATTTTCAAGCTAAATGGGAAATTGCTTAATTTTGTTGTGACATAAATAGTAAATACTATGGAACTTTTGTGGCCTGATAGAGTTATTTCATTCAGAAACATTTGTTTGTTACGAAACACAGTTGTCGACCTCCATAGAGTAGTAGTTAGCACAATGTGCTACGGCGCCATCGGTCCTGAGTTTGAATTCCTACCTGGTACACGGGTGTTCTCCGTGTGTGGCCCTTCATCAATTTATCATATCATCACTCATCCTCATTGTCTCGATTAGCCAAAAGCTGCAGAACAGCGACGGTAAATAATAAAAATAACACAAAATCAAATATTTATTTAAAAAAAAATCAGAAATACAGTTGAGGAAATGATTGATGACTTGGCAGCCGATATCAGCGAAAATTTCTGGTTTTGTTGCATTTTCGCACTCAATAGACTTGTGTGGGGTAGCTCAGCTAGAGTTGACGAGCTGTATCTTTGCGGGTGGCCTTGGCTACTCCGCGCAGTGTGTGAGAGAGATACGTTTATGTAGTTGCCACCTACTCGCCCTTTGGGTGGTCGACAGCAAGGACAGAACGCAAGGATAATGACGCGCAGCCGGTAGCTCCTCCTCCTTGCTACTGCGCAGCCAGGCTTGGACAGGGTTCACCCGCAAAGATACAGCTCGTCAACTCTAGCTGTGTTCATTCGTGGATGTGATTCTCATCTCAGTGTGACGAAAGAACTGATTGACATGATTCCTCTCCGTGACAGAAGAGAAGAATATACTTTTAAGGAAGTGGAGGCTATTTTGAAAACGTACAGTCGTCCATTATCTAAGTTAGTAATATACAGGGTGTTTCTAAAGGTCGTTTACAACGCTTGGGAGGTGATTCCTCACACGAAAACAAGCAAAAAGTCTAAGTTCCATTTTTACGACTGAGGCTTCGTTTCCGAGATAGGAGCCTCGCAAAAGGTGACAAAGTGAACGTCACACCTGACTGGGACGAATACTATAACAGATAGAGAGGCGGTTCCAAGGGAATCATAAAGGAATCGTATGTGCTCAGTCCGGAAGTCACTATGAAAAGTTCACTGCACGCATGCGCAATGGAGTCCTCAAAGGAATTGGGGATTTCCAGCAAGAACAATACATGGAAAGGGTATGTAACGCATCAAGAAAGACCGTGACAATGAGAAATGCGTTAAAGACAACACATCCCGACCTCAAACATCAAAACATGAGCACGGAACACAAAATCCGAAAAGTTGAGCACGGTTGCATACCCCAGTTACACGCGAGGAATGAACGAATCATGTCATGTGACATACGAGAGACACATTACTCCACCAGGAGGAGGGAAAGAAAAACACAATATCAGATGATTGCGACAACGTGTATTTTTACACGCGACAACTACGTAATATCCCCCCCCCACACACACACACAACAAACAACAAATGCTCGAAGGGTTGGTTGTCTCCGGCAGTCGTTCCAGTCGTGTTGCAGGTGCTGGGATATGATCAGCAGTTGTGTTCGTACGGTGATACGGCCAATTTGTGCAGTGGGCCAGTGTTAAACAAAAAAATACTTTGCAGTTCCAGCTCCCTATTACACAGATGGCTGCGTATACGACCCAGCAGCTAGCAGACATGCATCTCATGTATGGGGAGGCACGTGGTAATAGCCGTGAGGCAAGGCGTCTTATGGAGAACGCTTTCCACATAGACCTTTACCGTCTCACACCTTCTTTCAGGTAGTGGACAGTCGACTGCGTGAAACAGGGTCAGTGTTACCACCGCGGCAAGAAGTTGGAAGACCCCGAAGTGTACGCACACATCAGTTTGCAGAAGATGTGTTAACAGCGGTCGCAGAACATCCTGGCACCAGTACGCGAGTGCTCGCTCGGGCACGAAACACGTCTCATGTGAATTTGTGGCGAGTGTTGTCAGAGGAAGGAATGCACCCTTTTAAACTGCAGAAAGTACAAGAACGGTTACCTCGTGACTTTCGCCCTCGTATGGAGTTTTGCCAATGGTTGTTGCATCAGCTGGACACAAACCCTCACTTCGGGGCAAACGTATTGTGGACAGATGAAGCCATTTTCACCAGGATGGATGTCTTCAATAGTAGAAACAGTCATGTATGGGACTTTGACAACCCACATGCACTTTTTGTGGCCCATCACCAGCACAGGTTTTCAGTGAATGTGTGGTGCGGGATAGTACATGATCATTTAATTGGACCATACATTCTCCCTGTTCGCCTGAATGGTCGCACGTATCATGCATTTCTTAGTGAGGTTCTGCCTGAACTGTTGGAGACCGTACCTTTGGCA
Source organism: Lepisma saccharinum (assembly GCF_977018435.1). Taxonomy (NCBI): domain Eukaryota; kingdom Metazoa; phylum Arthropoda; class Insecta; order Zygentoma; family Lepismatidae; genus Lepisma; species Lepisma saccharinum. Next base: position 34,674,304 of record NC_139245.1, on the reverse strand, counting down.
AGAAATGTGGTACCAACACGATGGTGCACCAGCTCATTTCGATTGTAATGTACGACATTTCCTGCATGACGTGTTTCGCAATACGTTCATTGGTAGGGATGAGCCTGTGCCTTGGCCACCGAGGTCGCAAGATCTCAACCCTCTCGATTTTTTCTTCTGGGGAGAAATGAAAACCCTCGTATACGACACACCTGTCACATCAGCTGAGGACCTCGTTGCTCGCATCAACGTCGCCGCCGCGACGGTAGCAGATACACCTGGCTTGTTTGCTCGTACTCGACAATCCTTGATTCGTCGCTGTCATCTCTGCGTAGAAGTAAACGGCAGACATTTTGAAAACCGTCTGTGATTATTATCCTCGGCAATCTCAGTGAGAACACTCTTGGTATTGCTCCCCACCCCCTTTGTGTGGTGAAAGTGACATCTTCAGTTGGTGTACAGTGACAGGACTGTCTGTGCGTAAGATATTGTAGCATTTGTTGTTTGTTGTGTGTGGGGGGATATTACGTAGTTGTCGCGTGTAAAAATACACGTTGTCGCAATCATCTGATATTGTGTTTTTCTTTCCCTCCTCCTGGTGGAGTAGTGTGTCTCTCGTATGCCACATGACATGATTCGTTCATTCCTCGCGTGTAACTGGGGTATGCAACCGTGCTCAACTTTTCGGATTTTGTGTTCCGTGCTCATGTTTTGATGTTTGAGGTCGGGATGTGTTGTCTTTAACGCATTTCTCATTGTCACGGTCTTTCTTGATGCGTTACATACCCTTTCCATGTATTGTTCTTGCTGGAAATCCCCAATTCCTTTGAGGACTCCATTGCGCATGCGTGCAGTGAACTTTTCATAGTGACTTCCGGACTGAGTACATACGATTCCTTTATGATTCCCTTGGAACCGCCTCTCTATCTGTTATAGTATTCGTCCCAGTCAGGTGTGACGTTCACTTTGTCACCTTTTGCGAGGCTCCTATCTCGGAAACGAAGCCTCAGTCGTAAAAATGGAACTTAGAATTTTTGCTTGTTTTCGTGTGAGGAATCACCTCCCAAGCGTTGTAAACGACCTTTAGAAACACCCTGTATATATATTATAATATATGTGTCTAAGTTATAATTTCAGTAATTTCCCAAAGTACCACGAATACCAGCGGTAAATCTGTGAACCTGATTCTAGTCAACACTCGTCCAAAGTAAAAATACTACATGATGAATTTGAAAACATTCTTGAAGACATCAAAGAATGCGATAGGCAATTTTACTTGTTCACTGTCCCTTTTTCTTTTGATGCTGTTCCAACCTTCAAAAGGAACTTATTGAATTACAATTTGATTCAGTATTGAAAGAGAAATATCACGAGGTGGGTGTTCGTAGTTTCTTCTCATATCACTCAAAACAGTAATGAAGCCATTTTGCTGCTGAAATTTTAGCGTTGTTTCGCAGCACTCACCTTTGTGAACAGCTGTTCTCCATTATGAAAATAGGGGTCCCAGGTTCGAATCCCGGAATGGGCATGGATGTTTGTGAGTGTTCATTCATCAATTTCATCATGTCATCACTCATCCCCATTTTCGAAAATTTGCCAAAAGGGGCACAAAATGCAAAATAAAATAAAGCAAATCGTTGAATTGATTGATTGAATTGGTGTTTTAAATTCACTATATGTACGGTAAGGCAAATTGGACTGGATCTACAGTTTAAAGTGGGATCCGAACGACTATGTGCCTCCAGCGGGTATCGAACCCGGGACCCCTTGATTGCAAGGCGACGACGATACAAGTGCACCATCGGTATCAAACAAATTCTTTATGAAGATTAATAAAACAGTATACTGGTTGATAACATAGTTTCTTAAAAAAAGAACCAAACCTCTAGAAAACGCAACTAGAATTCTTCATAAACTTTTCCTTGAAAAAAAATTATCCAATTTATGTTTGAAACAAGCAAGTTCAATTTCATCACGACTACAAGAAATATTCAGTTATATTTCACTTCAATAAAATATATAAAATGATTATAATTATAAAAATTTAATTAAAATAGGATTCATTGATTCACTTTATTTTACTTCGCTTCTTGTGCCACTTTGGCTAATTTGCTAAGATGAAGATGAGTGATGATATGACAAAATTGATGAATGGACACTTACAAACATCAATGCTCAAGCCGGGATTCGTATCCGGAACCCGCGATGTGATAACCACTCCGCCACGGGGGCCGGCCCATTAAAATAGGGTACACATGTAATGGTGTAATCATTCAGTTCTAAGCAAGGTAGCGAGTGAAGGGAAATGAGGAGGAATAATAATGGTTTTTGCATCTCCTTCCAGTTGCTAATTTTTGGCACATGAAGAGAATTCTCTATATAATTTATGTAATATATCGATGCTGCAAGAGTAATTACTGGAAACCCCCCCCCCCCCCAACCCTCGGGTCCGAAGTCCTTAATTTTGGACTTACAGGGTTTGGGGCTAAAGATGTGCCACCCGGAGAGTTTTGACGTTATCCATATGTGAACCGACCTACTTACGATTTGAGATTTACATGGCTGCAGTTTACATAAAGGACTCTACTAGCACTATAAACATGTAGAATTATGGGCAATTCATGGCTGTAACGACAGCCCTGAAACTCAAAAATATTCTGAAACCTCAAAATCAAGTTGAAGACTATCATGGTGGTTTAATTTTTGTTGAAGTTTCAATATCTTTGATGCCCTGCATTTGAGTTATGAATTGTGGCCCTTTATTCTCATGCTTGCTGCGTATAATTTTTCGATGGGTCCCTCCCTTTCGCACAACTGTAGTGTTACTAGGTAATTTTCTCATATGATACATGTTCAGGTTATTAAGCAACGCGTATATAAGAGAATCTCTAATGTACGTATTGCATGACCAGTGCCGGATCTACAAGTCTTGGCCCCCTCAATATATAACCAAAGGCTCCCCTTCTACCTACCTACCATTACACACACACACACAGATATATGTGTGTATATATATACGTATACACACATATATAAATATTCATATGTAATGTATGTATGTGTGTGTGCAATTTAATCTCATGTTAACAAAGTCACATGGGCCTTGAGAGTGATTCAAAAGTCCCTTAACAACTCCTATGAAAAGTAAAGGGGTTAAGTTGGGTCCAACCGTTTTTCATTTTGTGGTTGTTTACTTGCTTTCTATTTTTACTCTTGCTTTGATTGTACTAACCTGATTCGGCTTGCGAGCTCTGGGTTTATGGCACCAGACCGACCAGTCACTCCCAAGTTTTAATTTAGAAGTAAATTTTGGATAATTTAGAATTTAGAAATTTAGTGAGATTTAAACTAACTTTCCCGGGTTTCGGCACCAATTTCAACCGTTTTGAATTTTGTGGTTGTTTACTTGCTTTCTAATTTTACTCTTGCTTTGATTGTACTAACCAGATTCGGCTTGCGAGCTCTGGGTTTATGGCACCAGACCGACCAGTCACTCCCAAGTCTTAATTTAGAAGTAAATTTTGGATAATTTAGAATTTAGAAATTTAGTGAGATTTAAACTAACTTTCCCGGGTTTCGGCACCAATTTCAAACGTTTTGAATTTTGTGGTTGTTTACTTGCTTTCTAATTTTACTCTTGCTTTGATTGTACTAACCAGATTCGGCTTGCGAGCTCTGGGTTTATGGCACCAGACCGACCAGTCACTCCCAAGTCTTAATTTAGAAGTAAATTTTGGATAATTTAGAATTTAGAAATTTAGTGAGATTTAAACTAACTTTCCCGGGTTTCGGCACCAATTTCAACCGTTTTGAATTTTGTGGTTGTTTACTTGCTTTCTAATTTTACTCTTGCTTTGATTGTTCTAACCTGATTCGGCTTGCGATCTCTGGGTTTATGGCACCAGACCGACCAGTCACTCGCAAGTCTTAAGTTAGCTAATTTGTGTACTGTAAAAAGATTAACACAAAAGGAAATAAACTACTAATATCTAATTTTTACCTTGTATTTGAAAATAAACCTTAAATTCCAATATTCACTACATTTTACACTATAAACCGTGGTATCAACTTTTCTTCTTATGCTGTTCTTATACCAGAGAATGTGATGTGGGATTATAAAATTATTTTAGCGACGCACGGATAAAGTTTGAACAATCGCGGGGACTCGCAACGCGATGTCCGAAGGCATTACTGCCAACCGAGGAAAATCTTTCCGCACCGAGAAAGTTGATGTTATACTCCTTCTCTGTTACCAACTGCACTGTTCTCGTTCTTTTTGCATCACTCACCCCATTGCAACTCTAAGGCTTTGATTGGTCTTTGCATAATCACACCATGCAATGTTAACCAATAGCGTTAACCAATAACGTGTGCGTTATTTTACGTGACCCAAAGTAATGGGTCACAATTGGTCATGATAGAAACAGGTTACGCTTAGGGGGAACCACATTGATGTGTTCCAATCGGACTTCTGCCATTATGAATTCAACTCATTTTTTAAAATGAGAGGGGGGTGATGTGATATATATATATATATATATATATATATATATATATACTATTTTCTCACACCTGGAAATTGACGCTTGTTACAATCATGCAGTCATAATTTTTTCCTGATTAAAGATAAATTGAAGAAACCTTCATCACTTCATTTCTCGTGAAATTTTAGCCTGATTTGATCTTAGTCTGGCTGCCACACGGAAAACCCGGGGTGGGAAATTTAAGGTCGGAATTTTTCCGGCTTTTTCAACACATAAAGCGGATCTAGGGCTCACCCAGCCTCAAATCAAATAGTACGGCGGCCGGGTTAAATGCTGCCTCAATTTGTTGCTGATCACATCACCTCCAAGATGGTCGACATGGAAAATATGTTGGGCCCAACCCCCACATACCTAAATGTGCCTTTCTGGCACGGTGCCATTCACAGCAAACTTTACCTTTACCTGTATATATTGTATTTGCTTCTGTACCCCTGAGTAACTACGTTTATTTTTTTACTCTACGCAAATGCGAACCCTCTACTATGTCAATGGCTGAGGGCCCCTTGAAAGCTTACTTTGCGGCTTGTAGATCCGGCACTGTGCATGACAAGAGTCAGATACACACAGGTGTAGACAGAATCTTCTTATGCTCCATTTACATGGAGACAATCACTTGCCACTGACCAGAATGGATGCTGGTTAACTTTATGTGATGTTACATTTAGTTGCATAATATTATTGATCACGATTATTTTATGATCAATTATTGATCGGAATTTTGTGTATCTGACTTCTTGGGTTCCTTCGTCCTATCTTGTGAAAAATGTCCGTGAGCTTAAATATTGATTTAACATTCAGTAAGAATTAAATTTGATTGCAAGAAGTGAGAATTTTTATCCTGTACTGTGAACCTTCAACTAAATTATTTGCTTTGAATCTCCAGCCCTTGGAATAGACCACGTACTGGCAAAACCTGTACATAAATACATAATCTTGATATGCCATATTAAGACAAATATATTTTCCAATATTCCCTGATGAACGTAAAACTGTCTTAGGAGTAATATCACCTGAATGAATGATGGGAACTAGAGTACATTTAAATGCCGTTTCTAGAAAGTATTCAATTTCGTACACAGATTTGTTTGTATTATTACTGAGATTTATTACTAGGATTGCGGACGAGCTCTGACGGTGTTATTTTTGTAGTGCCAATACATTTTAGATTCGTTTAAAAATTTTCAATTTTCATCATATTAAGTGCCTATTTGGAAGGCTTTTAGTGCCTATAAATCCGCACCCTAGTGATCAACTATTTTGTGCTGGGAACCTGTAAGAAAATTTTTGCTTTGAATTTCCAGCACTTGGAATAGACCGTGTGTGGGAAATAACTTAACAGAAATACATGAACATGGTATGCTACGGTATGACAAATGTAACTGCTAATATTGCTGTACAACGAAATGAAATTCATTGACAAAAGCATTAGCAAGTTGACTTCTAATCACAAGACATGCCACCTGAAAGAAAAAAAACCTGGATTGTTCGAAATTCCAGAGACAACATTTTTATTTTCGTGATTCATGGTCTTGTGTGTATTCGGAAATAAATAGCCTTATGACTCTCACACTGTCTTTGAAGTCAGATCAACTCATTGAATGATCGGAGCTACTATTCATTGAAAGACAGTTTCTGCAAAGAATTAGGTGAAAACGGGGTATTGCCGAACACTTAAACTTTGATAGTGAATTGAAGCATTCCACCGAATATCGCTGTATGGCACTTTTGGGAATGTGGTGAGTTGCCAGTGGAATCATGCTGCGGCCCTCCGGCTACAGGCTCCATATGGTAGGATGTTGCCTAAAGATTTATACAGTGTCTGCATAAGGTTTTATATTTTTTCCACTGTAGGCCAGTAACATAACAGAATTTATCCGTTGTTCTCGCATTCACTGAAATGTGCCATTCAGGGTTATTCGGTGGAATGCTTCAGTTATAGAATTATTTTGAAAATACACTGCATAGATTCCAAGTAAATCATGATACCTTCCATTCAAAATCAGCTGGGTGAAAGTGCTCCAAAACATATTTGTTTTACACAACAAACAAAGAAAAATACAACTATCATGTTCGGAATTTCCCTTACTTTTCGCGGTAATGTCGAACATCATGTTCGCCTCTTTTGAAAAATAGTGATTATACAGGCGAATGGAATGGAAAATATGGAATATTGACCCTGTTTAAGTATATTTTTACCAAAGTATATAATCACATCAAAGATGTGATTCAATTCAAATTCACATTCAATTTCTTACGCTACAAAATAGTGAAGTGCTCTGTTTCCAATATTCTGAGCAAAAGACACACAATTATCTTTGAATCTCCTTTCCCATGAACTAGAGTCTTTATGTGTTATGGTGTTATATTTTTTTAAAAAAAGTTAAATATTGATACCACAATTCTTTATACGTATGTTCCAAATTATCCACACACTACTCACCTCTGCGGAAGGATTCATTCACCTCTTTGCTCTTACCATTTTTGCTCCTTCATGTTTTCCGTTATCATCACACGTGATGTGTATAATATATGAGTTGGAGCATTCCAGTGTGATCAAAAATTTTCTAAATAAATGTACAATTTCCAAGAGTAAACAACATTGCAAGAGGATATAACATTCTTCACTTATCTCGAAGTAAATACAGCACATAAAATACAAGCAAAGTTGCAGAAAGCAATGTGTGTCTCCTGTCTTCGATGTCTCACAGAATAACGACGCTGCGAAGAGCTTATCTCATTTCCCGTGACATGTCCTATGTGACGGCACCAATTGGATCACTCTTATGAAGGAAGGAAAGCAGAAAACCTGGTGTTCGCCATTACCTCTGCGTTCAGGATTACCCAGGTTTCCACTACATTTCATTGACTGATATTTTGTATGATTGCTTCGATTGTGAACAAACTCTGCCAGTGTAATTATATCTGCCATTGCCAACAGATTTAAGTCTAATATCTAAGGTCCGTTTCCAACATAAATAGAATTCCTATCATAACTTCTTCAAAGGTGTTACTTTACTACAACGTTTCCTTTCACAGAGTGAAGTGCGATGTGTAAGCATTACCGAAAAAAATTGTCCAGTACTGTATATATTCAATTTGTCTTGCGCAACGAAATCTTCAAGAATTCAAAAAAATGCCGAAAACGATCGTATAAGTCTATTACAAAAAATCATGTGGAACGCAAGAGAAATATTAATGAGAATAGTTATGAACAGTTTGCCGAAACAATCTTAGGAATTCACTTCTAAATCTTTCTTCTGAACTATCTTGATTTCCGACTTACTACTGTTAATCTATGATACACTACTTCACACACAAAACAAGACATACATGCTCCTAACAGAAGAAGCCATACATAAAACACTGGAGAGATATCATCCAGACTTATTCGCATTTTACTTCCACTGGAAGGAGATTGTCGATATGAGCGGACAACTTTTGCATGGTGCATTACGTCATCTTCCCATTTTAAATGTAATCCACCTTCCGTTATATGACTAGTCAACGTGTTTATCCTTGGAAGATAGACAGAACCAATAGGAACAGGAAATCCACCACAATAAAGGATTACGGGCTCCTCAACTATATGCATCAGCCCATCCTCGTCACCAGTTAAAAGGAAGTATTCTAGTCTTAATATGTGATTGAACACAGCACTTGCACCATCACGTACTCCGCTGTATGGGCCCTTAGCAATTTGAGTATATGATAGCCTCGAATTCATTTTTATCAAATGTGGATTGGTCGAGAAATTTAGTATTGAACAATGACTTGGAAAACACTCAATCATCAACCCCGACTCTTGCAATTGGTGCAATGTGTTGATCTCCGGATAATAACCAGGTTTTCTCAGGAATCCCACAATGGATGCTTGATATAAGGAACTGATTACTAATGAAAACAATACATATATAATGAAGAGTGTTCTTAAAATTCCACATTTAGGTATATACGAAACAGACTGCTCCAAGTACAAGGACATGATATACAGAAATGTTCCTGTACCCTTATCCCTAACGTTATGTACGTGTAAGATTCTTACCAGCAATCTATAAATAATACCAATCACTGAAGTTGTAACAACAATACCACACCACACGTCTGTATCAAGTGGTAACACCAAACTCATCCAATGTGGATGTACTGTGGATTTTGGAACCAAAAAGTTCATGGTGGAGATTATGTATGGCTCCGTGAGGTGTAGATATTCAAGTCTTGTAATTTTCACTAGGAATCGGTTGAACAAAATGTCTACTTGATGCTTTCTTAAGTCGTCCGCAACAATTGGATAACTATCAATACTATCATGTATACTTAAAATTCTTAATGAGTAATTCATGTAACGAGATACTGTTTTATGATATTCCCAGTCAATACCTTGAAAGGAATTTGAAGAACCAAAAATATACGGTTGCGATTTATACCCTGAAATCGAAAGTGAGTAATTGTGAAGATTCGTTAACTTATCGGGAAATAATTCTTCTTTATTTTCTACCAGTTGTAGCAAATTTTCTTCTCTTATATTCCTATGCTGGATGACATTAAGGAATGGGTTGTAAGTGCTTACTTCGAACAGGTCTTTTGTTATATCTACATCAGATAATTTCTGTTGTTTTATTATAAATGCATCTAACACCTTACTATTCCAAAGTTCTCTTAGGAGATCATGAGATTTAAATGTTACGTCATGGTTTCCTCCAAGTATAATTACAAACTTTGTTTTTGTATTATACTGTTTCTTCACTAATGCAAGTATCTTAACTGACGTATCCTTATTGAGTATTGCAACAAATGTTGTTTCTCTTTTGGAATCCATCGAATTAAGGGACGCATTTAGTGAATTTTGTATCACTAGTGGTATTTCACATTCTTCGTATAAGCCTGTTGCTAATGATCTAGAAATTTGTGTATCGAATGTTTCTGAAAACAGTACCAACAGATTATTTTCCATTTTGATATTTCTACAAACTGGTACTAAAACAGACTGCATCGTCCATCGTAATTCATTTCTTGAGTTTGAAGCATATTGGAAGTATCCAAATGCATTATGGAGAACTATGTTGAATAGTACCGCCATGAGGACCTGCATCTTGAAATCGCTTCACATTCGTTTCTGGAAATGAATTGATAATATTAATATTTTTAGCTATTGACAATAAAATTGTTACGCCTTTGCAATATTTGTTAAATTTTATATACCCTCAGAAAGAGAGAGAAAAAGATGTATTAGGTGCAAACGTTTAATGGTTGAAAACTAAAGGATTTGCCATTACGGTAGGAATAGAGTTGATTGTTCCGATGTACTGAATATTATGACGTACATGAGTGAACTCCATATAAAGAATTAGAAAAATGTTGAAGTACTCATCTTTATGAATGTAACTGATGGCGGAATGTTTAAAATTTATATCTTTGAATGCATAAACATTTGTTATCTCAGAAAGTTATATCAGAACTCTTTAAATAATGTGTTAAAGCTTACTGATGTATAAACTACGATTTTTATTGTAACGTAAGAAATAACATGTCTTCAAAACATGCAAGTCAGGGGTTCCAGACTACAGAAATCGGGTGTAGACGCCAAATTTTCTTTGCTGAAGGAGTTGTTTATTAAGATCATCTGCGTGGGAGAATTCCTGCAATATTTCAAGTGTTGTATACATTATTGTAATACTATACAAGTTGTTTCGTTCAGAGTCACCTCGGTAGATGGGGTGACTGTACGAATGCCAGTAGAGTACCTGGATGTATGACTTGACGTCAAGTAATACATCAAGTAACTCTAAATGGCGGGTGAGAATGTACAATATAAACTAATAGTAAAAGTAAGCACAAAGCATAGATTGTACTACTTATCTTGAGTAATGAACCATGCTTTATGGTAAAATAAGTATGTACAGTGTCTCTCAAAAGTTTTAGGACAACGGCATTTTAAACTAGGCAACCCAATTTACACAAGGCGTTGGTGGGTTGCGTGTAGAGTTAGGCTCAATTTCAGGGTTGCCACATGCACAATAGATATTTGTGAAATACGACAAAGAAATGAAAAGAAGTATTTTTGTATAAAATTATTAAAAATATCAATATTATATCGCAAATGACGAATTTTTTTCTAACAGAAAGAAACTAGGTTCTCTAGTATTTCATGAGCCTAAGGAAATGATAAGAGGTTAGAGGAAACGAAAGACGACAAAGAAGAGGAGAAAGAAAAAGCGAAAGGAGAAGAGGAAAAGTAGAGGAGAGAAGAAAGAGAGGATAGACGAGGAGAGGAGAAGTACTGAAAAGAAAGGAAAAATCGAGGAGAGATGAGGAAAATGGAGCAAAGGAGAGAGGAGGAAACCGAGAGGAGAGGAGATGAGAGGAGGAGACGAGAAGAGGGGAGTGGAGAGTAGAGTAAAAGAGGGTAAAAGGGAAAAATGAAATTGAAGAGGAGAGGAGAGCAGTGGAGTCGGAAATCTAAGACAGGAAACGAGATAAAAGGAGTGGAGAAGAGTAGGATGGAGACAAGATGCGAGAAAAATAGAGAAGGAGATATGAGATAAAAGCAGAGGAGAAGGAGGGGAGAGAAGAATAAGAAGGAGAAGAGAAAACAGAAGAGAATGGAAACGAAAGGAGAGAAGAAGTAGCTGGAGAAAATATCGTCTCGGCATCAAGATTTGATGCATTGATCAAATTATCGACATGAAACAAAACACTCAATAACGTTTTGAAACATATTGGAGAATGTATTAGATCGGTGCCATATGCCTTTTGGCTGAGTTCAGAGCAATATGAAATCTTTCACGTAAGATCATTGATTTTACCTGCGATTATACCACTAAAAACATGAATGTCATTTTAACATTTATCCAATTTTTCTCGACTTCTCGGTTCGTTGAAATAATTTAATATTTCCCCTCCCCCCATCATTAATTCCAAACTGAATCATTCCGTTTCACACAGCGTGGACAATGAACACAAATATGTCTAATATGTCTAAAACTTACGAAAATTTTCTGTCACCTTACGGGTTTGAACCTACGACCATCAGGTTGACAATCCTTAACGGTAACAATTACCCTACAAGCTGTCGCTTCTGAAAGCAGGTAGAAGGAGCTGACCAACGTGAAATGTAGATGCAACTCTCCTCCTACATGTAATGTGCAAAGAATACTTGTTTGTAAGAACGAAAACGAATCGGCGAAAACATTAACGGAGAATTGCACATGTTGAAAACTTTTTATTCGATATTTGCGGAGGTATCCTTGCATTGATCTCGAGTGGGAAAAGGAGTAAAATTAGTATATCCTGAATTGCCACAAATATAAAGAGTTATTTCATTAATATTTGTCAATGTCTTTAAACGAGTACAGAATTATCGTTAGAGTATCATAATTCATGATCTTATACATGAAAATATCCATTTGAACGTGTGTCATTTCATTTATTTATTTTTTTTTTACATTCCAGATGCAGCACTTTACACTGCTATTACAAATAATGTTACCATTCTCTTGTTTAATAGAAGGGGAAATATATTTTCTAGTATGGAGGAAAAAACCTGGGACCGCAATCAATGCTTTCAAGAACTCCTACCAATACACTACGCCCTTCGTTTCTCTTGGAACAACAATTCAAATCATTCTCTCGCCTCAATATTGTAAACGTTATCCTGCAAAAGAAAAGTTCAATACTCTGATATAGCTCTGTACTTCTAGAATTACTTTATACACATGCATTTAACTCTGAATTTCTTTCTGCGTATTAGTATATCTAAGCTTGTGATTAATTTATTTGTAATTTCATAACGGTTACATGAACATTTAGGAAATTGTTCCTTACAACTTGGAATCTAGTAAATATATACTTTCAAGTCTTCAAATTGATTTTAGACTACTAGATTTTTTCAATGGAATTGTATATGTGATCCGTTTCCAGTCATTCATTGCTGAAGCAAACGTTTTAAAACTCTGTGGAATTTTCATTCTGAGATAAGTTTCTTTACTTGCTACATGTATGCGAACTACACTCTGTCCCACTTATATCTGGAGCAGGTGAACGAAAACACGTATCTGAGCAACGATGAACACGTGAGAGGAACGGGATTGCGTGGAAGGAGGAAAGCCACTGCAGTTACCAGCCATCCCAGTAGCGTGCACTGTTTCGCTCTGTCCAGTCGACCCCCCCCCCCTTTCCCCCCTTTAACCCTCTCCCCTTCTTTTCTGCTACGTGCGGCTTTGCTCCAGAGATGCTGGGACAGGACACAATTAATTGTTTTCGCAAAAAGTATCTCTGTGTGCCACACATTTCATTCTTACTCACATGAAAAAATGTCAATTTGCATTCAGGGCTAGTTTCTCAGTTACAAACTCTTTTGTCCTCGATGAGAAGTTTAGTATAAATAGGCAATTTGTTTATAATTTTGAAATTGAGGTCTAAAATCCTCATATTTAGGGCTTGAACTCGTAATGTAAGAGGTTTGAAGATCCGTCTTCTTCTTTGTGCGTGACTTTTTTATTTCTTTCTCTATGCATTATTCATCCTCATCGTCGCGATTAGCCAAAAGTAAAATAAGAAAAGTACCCCCCTCCTTGACTGTGCTGTTGTTGATTGTTGTTGTTGATGATTTGGTGTTTTAAGTCCACTTTATGCACAGTATGGCTAATCGGGACTGGACCTACTGTTTAAAGTGGGATCCAAACCACTTGTGCCTCCACCGGGTATCGAACCCGGGACCCCTTGCTTGCAATACACAAAGCTACCACTGCGCCATCGGGGGGGGCCCTGATTGACTGTGCTGTCAAAGGCGCTGTGCTTTGGACTCCGACTTCGGGACGTCATGGTGTCATGGGTTCGAGTCCGCCTGTGTTCAGTCTTAGGATTCTCGGCCTGGGTATAGGACCGGTAGCAACCCACCATCGTGAGGAAATTGGAGAGCTACGAGTGAGTAGCGTAATCGGGTCTGGGAAATTTCCTATAACGGCTGGGGTTCGACGTGCTGATCCCACGTCACCCCATTACCGGTTGAATAACTCAACATCTCTAGGTAGGACTGTGGGAGGGAGACTGGCAGTCGGGAGATAGGCCAAGGCCCTTTGAGGATTGTCGAGCCATGGGTTATTATTATTATTAAAATAAGAAAATACAAGGGAATGAAGAAAAATATATTTTTAAAATATTTATCCTTAATAAAGCAACCATTCAATTTTATTTTGTTTTTCATGGATCTATTGCCATACTACGCTATAATCCCGATAAGTATCTTACACGTTACAGGATAAAGCACGTGTTACTATTCGAATACTTATTTAATAAGCTTTTTGTTTGTCAATAATTATGACTTAAACTTAAGCATGTTGAGCTAGTGCCCACCTAGCCGCCTCTGATGAAATCTATCATTCTTCAGATTCTTTTTAAAATTCGATTCTGGTCACTTCTAACTTGCTGGGTGCAGACGTTGTGCGTCGACGCACAGTGTTTTGCTATAAGAAGCGGCCTCGAATATAGCGTGAGTCACATTGAACGCGAGCAAGCTACGCTACCAAGCTTGTCTGCCTTTGAAAACAGTGATTTTTTTCACCGTTTCCGAACGCGATTGCTATTGTAGAAGTATATATTCTCTCAAAAGAGCAAGAAAGGAAATTCGACCAATGTTCTCCCGTCGTTTTCTAAACATAGAATTATAATGAATTTTCAATGGCGCTCGGACAATTTGAACTGTTTTGCAATCTCTCTCCCTCTCCCCCCTCTCCCTCCCTCTCTCTCTCCTCTCTCTCTCTCTCTCTCTCTCTCTCTATATATATATATATATATATATATAAAATTTTGGGTTTGGCCCCTTCCTCAAAGAAATCCTGGATACGCGCCTGGTCTACGTCAATGACAGAAATGCAAGCAATATTTTTATTTATTTGTAACCCAATTAAAGGAATATATAAGAATTTAAAAGAAATTAGAAAGAGTGACACTACTGTTGCTCTATCTTAAAAATTGTTGTTCTTCGATGAAGAAAAATAAGAAGCATTTAGTCCAGCACCTTAACACAGTATCCCACGAAGTATCTCTTCACAAACACTGTCAAATGTGATGTGATTTCATGAATAATTTTTTTCCCCTGTCTACGTATAACGTTTCTCACATTTGGCAGTTCGCAAACATTTTTGCAAACGGTGTAATTATTTCGTGATACCTTGCGCAACAGCAAATACATTTCATAAGACTGTTCTGCACACGAGACTTGCGTCAGTAAACAAGCATTTCGTCTGTTACAGTATCACAGGAAGAGAGCATCGTTCTGCAATGTTCAAGCCTCTAGATATTTTCCATTCCCATTCATAATATCTAATCACAATAATAAGTTAGAAGAAATAACTCGTATTTTCACAACTACTAATATTCTAGTTCTTCATCATCACATCAAATTATTTCTCGAAGATAGCTGCTATTGATTGATTTATTTAGTGTTTTAAGTCCACTTTATGCACAGTAAGGCTAATCGGGACTGGACCTACAGTTTAAAGTGGGATCCGATCCACAATGTGACTCCACCGGGAATCGAACCCGAGACCCCTTGATTACAAGGCAACGCGGAAAGAATTTACAATACCGGACCCTTCTCTAATTTCTATGCTACGTCTTATACTCACGAAATAATTAGTCCCGATGATTTATCTCAGATCAACATGTTTGGGTGAGGTGAAGAAATTGTTAATTATGTAGAAGTTGTAAAATAAGATTTTCAATTCTCGCAATGACTCTCCGTTTCCAAGTATGGGAGCCATATTTGTTGATATGAACAATTGACGTTCGCAATTAGTTACGCTGTCTACAGCGTTGCCACACTGTTGATTTCATACTTGGAGAGCATGGAAATGCGTCGAGGATGACGAAGACGACAGTGACAGTGACAATCACGATGTAGATGAACATGTGGAATGTGGACTGATTTGATTACAGGTAAGTTTGGCAACAGTGCATCGATCGTAAAATTGCAGAATACGAAAATGACGTCTTCGATGATGAACGTTTCCCGTTAAAGTGCTACGAAAATAAGATTTTTTATCGCTTCGTTTTCACAATTAGCGCAAAACCATTCACGGATAGCCCCACTGACCATTCTCGATAAGGTTAGGTTAGGGTAGTTTAGGCAAACATAGTTAAAATTTGGGGTCGTAAAACCATGCACGGGTAGACCCACACACCATTGACGGATAGCCCAACGAACCATTCACGGTGGTTAGGTTAGGTTAGGCAAGCATAATTAAAATCAGGAATGTATATTTCTTTTTTCTAAGTATTGGAAACGCAAAATTTTCCGGTAAATAATGAGCAATCGTGCCGATCGCGGACCACTCAATTTAGCTTATTTTGCAATTTCTACACGTGACCCCCAAATTTTAACTTCAAATTCATGATTAGCAGGCCTCAATTAGTGAGTATGCGAAATATTACAAAAATCGAGGAGGGGCCGTTATTGTAAATTCTGCGCCATCGGGGAGGCTGCTATACTACAAGAAAGCAAGTCAAAATTAAAGTAAAAGTTTAACTACATGTATACCAACGACATTTACAATATTGAAAGGACAGAATACTTAAAAATTGATGCTTCAACGCAAGGTAAAAGCGTGGTGTAGTGGCTAGTATTCTCGATTGGGCTGCTAGTGGTCCTAGGATCCTTACGAAGTGTTATCTTTTTTTTTCCATTTTCATTTTATTAAAAAACGGTATGGTGGCATTATTTGTAATAGCAGTGTATAGTGGTTACATTGTTCTGCATCTGGAATGTATATATTAAAAAAACAAATAAATGAATTGACACACGTTCAAAGGGATATTTTCATGTATAAGATCATGAATTATGATACTCTAACGATTATTCTGTACTCGTTTAAAGACATTGACAAATATTAACGAAATAACTCTTTATATTTATGGCAATTCAGGATATACTAATTTTACTCCTTTTCCCACTCGAGATCAATACAAGGATACCTCCGCAAATATCGAATGAAAAGTTTTCAACATGTGCAATTCTCCGTTAATGTTTTCGCCGATTCGTTTTCGTTCTTACAAATAAGTATTCTTTGCACATTACATGTAGGAGGAGAGTTGCATCTACATTTCACGTTGGTCAGCTCCTTCTACCTGCTTTCAGAAGCGACAGCTTGTAGGGTAATGGCTACCGTTAAGGATTGTCAACCTGATGGTCGTAGGTTCAAACCCGTACGGTGGCAGAAAGTTTTCGTAAGTTTTATATATTCCATTGTGTTCATTGTCCACGCTGTGTGAAACGGAATGATTCAGTTTGGAATTAATGATGGGGGGAGGGGAAATATTAAATTATTTCAACGAACCGAGAAGTCGAGAAAAATTGGATAAATGTTAAAATTACATTCATGTTTTTAATGGTATAATCGCAGGTAAAATCAATGATCTTACGTGAAAGATTTCATATTGCTCTGAACTCAGCCAAAACGCATATGGCACCGATCTAATACATTCTCCAATATGTTTCAAAACGTTATTGAGTGTTTTGTTTCATGTCGACAATTTGATCAATGCATCAAATCTTAATGCCGAGACGATATTTTCTCCAGCTACTTCTTCTCTCCTTTCGTTTCCATTCTCTTCTGTTTTCTCTTCTCCTTCTTATTCTTCTCTCCTCTCCTTCTCCTCTGCTTTTATCTCATATCTCCTTCTCTATTTTTCTCGCATCTTGTCTCCATCCTACTCTTCTCCACTCCTTTTATCTCGTTTCCTGTCTTAGATTTCCGACTCCACTGCACTCCTCTCCTCTTCTTTTCATTCTTCCCTTTTACCCTCTTTTACTCTACTCTCCACTCCCCTCTTCTCGTCTCCTCCTCTCATCTCCTCTCATCTCGGTTTGCTCCTCTGTTCTTTGCTCCATTTTCCTCATCTCTCCTCGATTTTTCCTTTCTTTTCAGTACTTCTCCTCTCCTCGTCTATCCTCTCTTTCTTCTCTCCTCTACTTTTCCTCTTCTCCTTTCGCTTTTTCTTTCTCCTCTTCTTTGTCGTCTTTCGTTTCCTCTAACCTCTTATCATTTCCTTAGGCTCATGAAATACTAGAGAACCTAGTTTCTTTCTGTTAGAAAGAAATTCGTCATTTGCGATATAATATTGATATTTTTAATAATTTTATACAAAAATACTTCTTTTCATTTCTTTCTCGTATTTCACAAATATCTATTGTGCATGTGGCAACCCTAAAAGTGAGCCTAACTCTACACGCAACCCACCAACGCTTTGTGTAAATTGGGTTGCCTAGATTAAAATGTCGTTCTCCTAAAACTTTTGAGAGGCACTGTACAAGACACCTATAAATGGAATTATGTACATGTGGTCAATGTATGTAATGGCAACGAATCTACATCGGTCACATACACATTATGGAGTGTTTTTTACTCCAACACAGATTTCATAGAACAAAATGTTATGCGGACATTGTGTGTAGTCACCCATAGCTGATGAGCCAGAATACTTATAACTACTTCTACAAAATGCACAGTAATCTTCAGACGACTTGGTGCGCTTTTCTTCGTTTGCTTCTGAAATTTGCCTCTGGCTTTACTTCGTACTAGTTTCACGAGGCATGGGTAACACATCTGCGAAACACGTAGGTGCAGTTTCTCTTTGTGGCATCTGACGTGCATTATTCCCGTTTGGTGGTACGTTACTTGTCAAATCATCAAATCATCCTGGCTGCTATTCACAAAAAAAAAAAAAAAAAAGGCGTCCGATGAAATTTTATTTATCGCTTCTGCCATTCTTGCAATACTCACTTACGAGGTGTGATTACAAAAGTTCATAGACAGGAACTGCAACTATTAACTGGTTAGGTTTCTCAGGGTTGTGTGTAGGGAAAAGAAAGCTCGTTTTGTCCTTGAAGAATCCTGTAAAGGTCACGGCTCTATCTCTGTTCAATTGGAAGCTGCTGCTTGTTGACTGCAGACGTGTGTAGGGTTGTCGGCGGATTATTCTGTGTGCAGAACATTGGATGAAAAAATTCAAAAATGCATTTGCGTAAAATTTAGCTTTGTAACCAAAAAATCAACATCTTAGATTTATGAACTGTTGAAAGTAACTTTCGGGGATATGTGTGTATGTAGTTGGGCAAGTGTTTTGAACTGGTATAGTAAATTTAAAGATGGCCGACAATCAGTCGAAGATAAAGATGATCGGTTATGCACCAGGAATATGCTCCTCAGTAGGGTGTATCGAAAAAAACTTTATTTCGAAATGTTAAGATGGCTAGTGCGGAAAAGTGGTCATTTGTGACCAAAAAGACGTCTGATTTTTTTTCAGATTTTTTGGAGGTCGTTTAGGTGGCGCGCATCGACCTTGAAGTTTTGATAGTGATTTGGTTATGCAACACGCACAACAATTTCACAAAAATGTCATTATTTGGCTATTTCATGTCTTTTTTCTGCATTATGGTCGTTTATTGTTTTGTTTATGGCAAATATGCTACATTCGTGCCTCAGGGGTGGTTTCCTATGCTGTTTACGTATGCTTTTGGTCAAAAATTGTCAATTTGAGGCTAAAAATTCATTTTTTTCTATTGATGGTTTCCAATTGGTTTCGACTTTGTGTTTTATTGGATTGAGTGAAAAAATGGCGTATTGGTTCAATAAGCAAGATTATTCGCTAGATTGAATCGAATGTTATGTGGATTTAATTGAAGGACTTGTGTAGTAAGATTAAGTAGTGTTTAGATTATTATCTATTGTGATAGAAAAGGACAAAAGTTGATTCATAATAATCAAATCGATTACAATTTAAGACGTTCAATATCCCCTTGGATTGTATTAGAGATGTGCTTTAACTGTCTCGTTTATTTATCATAATGGATCAAAAGGGAAGCAATATTGTTGAGGACGGACATAGTGCTATATGCAATAATACTATAACCAGTGGTAATATTGATATAATATCATCTGATTCAAAACATGAACAAAATGATGTAAATGATGTCATGGACATTTCACACAAAGTAAATGGGCCGAATAAAAGAAAGAACATTACAATACAAAATGAAATGGGTAACAAAAGTTCTAGGATGGAACGCACTACCAATCATGAAGAAAAAATATACCAGTATGACATGGGTGCCAACGAACCCTATTTAGTGATAATAGAAAGTAGAAACCAACAGTTAGGAAATTTGCATCCAGTTAAAGTTGGATATATGTTGATGGATAATAATGTGAAAGTAAAGTATGTAGATCAAAGTGGACGAAATAGAGTTCGAGCATTATTCAACACGTCACAAGAAGCTAATAACTTTGTGAAAAATAAAGTGTTATTAGACAAGTTAGGAGTAAATGCCAGAATTCCTAAATCTTTAGTGGAGAAGGAAGGCCTTGTGTTTGGAATACCCACAGAATTTGAAATGCAGTATTTGGAAAGCAGTATAGAAAGCCCAGTGCTAGTGACTAAGATGGAAAGAATGAAGAAGAAAATATGGCGGAATGATGGGTCATTTAAGCTTGAACCTACTCAAGTCTTATGTGTAACTTTTAAGGGGACAGTTTTACCACAATACATAGCAGTTGGAAAACAAATAGTTGAGGTAGTGCCACGTGTGAAACCAGTGTTGCAATGTAATAGATGTTTCAGAATTGCTCACACAGGTCAACAGTGCAAGGGTAAAAAATTGTGTTATAAATGTGGCCAAGATTATCACGAAGGAAACTGCGAAATGAGTGAAACATGTATAAATTGCAAAGGAGATCATAACGCTTGCAACAAAATGTGCTCAAAATATCAGGACGAAAAGCAAATTCAAATTATTATGGCCGAGAAAAACATCTCATACTATGAAGCAAAAGGTTTTGTGACGGGAAATAATTCAAAAAATATATCATGTGAACAAAAAATTAAATTATTTAGGGATCAATTTCAACATGAAACTGTTCGAAGAAGCGGATTGGAATTCCCTCCCATCAAAAAGAGTTATGTGAATAAGAAGAATGCACCAACAAGTGATAGTTGCAAGGAGGGCAGAGAGAGATATTGTGCGAGTTTTGTAACTCAAATGGCGGAACAAAATAAAATATCAAAAGAGAATAGTGGTCAAAAAATGAGAGTACAATACAGCAAAGTTGTTACATCACCTCCAAAGAAGATTATGAAAACGGCTACAAGACGTATTGTACAACTCCCACGGGAAAACAAAAAGGATGTGAACGTGGATTCTTCATCCTCATCAGACACAGAAAAAGAACAAATAAAATACAAATATCCAGTATATTTGAGAGAATCCCCTTATAGTAAGCAAGAACAAGATATGGACAATATAAATTGCAGAAGATATTCGGATCGTAAATCAGTTTCTTGTAGACAAAAGGAAATATATCAGTCATTGTTGGACCTTTTACCAGACATGATTGAATCAGTTCGTGATTTAAATGATTCCAGGAAGAAACAGAAGATTTTAATTTCAATGCAACAAATTATAGGAAAGATAATTGCAATATTATCAGAAAGTTAAACTTGTAGAAGAGGATCAATAGGTATGTCTTTTGTAGTGCAATGGAATATAAATTCATTTACAGCTAGAAGATTAGAAGTATTACAAATTATAGATGAGCATCATCCAGGTATATTGAGTTTGTCCGAATTTCGTGGTAAACAGCATCAATATTATGAAATACCTCATTACGAGTTAATATCTAATTTACATACTAAAGATATAAGAGGTGTAGGTTTATATATACATGAAAGTATAAAATTTAAGAGAGTAACATTACCAGATACATTAGGGTTGATAAAATTATTTAATGTAGAATTAATAGCAGTGAAAATTAAGATGAACACATTAGAGTGTACAATAGTTTCAATTTATATTCCATCGCGTTATAAATATCAACATATTAAAGTAACACACTTTAATGAATTATTATATTATGTCCACGACAATGTCATTATCACAGGTGATATGAATGCTCATCATGAAGCATGGGTTTGTAATTATAGAGATGCATTAGGATGTAGTATTTTGGACTGGATTAGTGATCGATCATTACATTTCATGAACGATGGGTCAGCTACTCATTATCCATGGAATGGTAAATCACCAACAGCCATAGATTTAACTATTGTGTCAAATAATATAATAAATAAATTGTTTTGGGAAGTAGATTTTGTGAATAGGGGTAGTGATCATTTGCCAATTTTCATTACACTGTTAAATGATGCACACTCAGTACCTAAAATATATTCATTACCAATTAGAAGGTGGCAGGTTAAAAACATCGATTGGGAATTATATTCTGTAATTTTGGACTCTTATATCTCAATGGAAGATATTAAACAGGAACAAAACATAACGTGTCAACGTTATTTACAATTAATAACATATGCAATGGATATTGTAGCTAAACGGAAGAAAATTAATAATAAAAACAACTTTCCTACTATAAGTTGGTGGAATGATGAGTGTCAAGATGCAAAAGAAGAAAGAATAAGATTGTCTGAAATATTTGCTGAACAACCTTTGCCAAATAATTGGATAAATTTAAAACAAGTAATTGCTAAAGCAAAACGTATCTTTAATAAAGCAAAAAGGCAAGCATGGGAAGAATTCTGTGAATTATTATCACCATCTGTTAAAACAAACACAATTTGGAAAAAAATAAATTTTCTTAAAAAGGGACATAAAAATAGAGTTTCACCTATAACAACAATTTGGCAAGAACATTTTGAAAAAAAGTTTACACCTAGTTATGTAAGAAATAAAATACCCGAGATTATAAATAATATAAGTTCCAGTGATGAAATTTATTCAAAAATAACATTGCAAGAATTAAGAGAAACTCTAAGTAATATAAAATCAACTGCTCCAGGATACGACGGAATAACGTATGAAATGATAGGACATCAATCGGACAATGCATTAAAAGTACTTGTAAATATTTAAAATAATATTCTGAGAAGTGGAAATGTGCCACAAAACTGGAAAACACATCTGATACTACCTATACTTAAATCAACTAAAGATCCGAAAGAAGCTGAATCATATCGACCTATTACGTTGGCTCCTACAATTGAGAAGATATTTGAAAGATTATTATTAAAAAGATTAGAGTGGTATTTTGAGAAAGAACAATATTTTTATCCCTATCAGTTCGGTTTTAGGCTAAACAAGGGTTGTATTGATGCATTATCAACATTAACATTGCATGTTCAAAATGCAATGTATAAGAAACAATATACATTTGCTCACTTTATAGATATACAAGGTAGTAGTGTATTTGGGCCGTTTCAAAATAGTACTTAGTAGGTATGGTCTTTTTTTACCAATCGAATATCACTTTTTGACATACTTTGACAATTTTTTGTCGATGTTTTAGCGTTTAGCGATGTTTTAGTACAAATTTTCACTATACTCATTTTTCCCCCACTCGTACTTGGTAGGTATATCATGATGTTACGTGATACAACTTAACCTATCATTTTTTTACGATTATTTAATTTTTTTACGACCCTAAGTGATATAACTTAACCTATCATTTTTTTTATTTAGGTACTGTTTGAACGTTATTATTTGAGGATCATATTTTGTAGGTATTTTTTTTATCAATCGAATATAAGTTTTTGACATATTTTGACAATTTTTTGTCGATGTTATAGCGTTTAGCGATGTTTTAGTACAAATTTTCACTGCACTTATTTTTTTTTCTATTTGTACTTGGTAGGTATATCACGATGTTACGTGATATAACTTAACCTATCTTTTTTTTTACGATTTTTTTAATTTTGTTTAGGATCCTAAGTGATATAACTTAACCTATCATTTTTTTTATTTACGCACCGAACTAACCTACAAGGGGGAGTCCGTTTGTTTTAATATTTCAGTATTATAAGGTTTTCACAAATTTTATATAACCTAAAATGTGTTGGATGTTGATTTTTAGTATGTGGCAATTTTTTATGAATTTAAAACTGTTCCGTCACCCTTTCGTTCTTCACGTCGTGGACGAAGGACTTCTCTGCAATCAGGATGACGCTGCATAGGGTATCCTCGGGCAGCGCGTCGTGGAACTCGCAGACGACCTTGATGTTGGTTCGATCGTTGACCACCACCTGCCTTCTCTTAGATGTGTTGATGACGGTCATGGGTCTCCGTGCTTTGAATTCGCTGGGCGTGTAATACATGTCCACGCTTCCCTCGGTCACGCGTTTGTAAGCCGTGTAAGCTTCGTAAAGTTTGAGGTAATCGTTTTTGGTCACGTCGAGGTTGTAATTCTCGCGCGGGAACACTTCGTTGCGTCCGTTCTTCAGATAAACGTTCTTGATCTTGCAGTCGTCGAACTTGCTGGAATCTTTTTCCTGATTCTTGTCCCTCCCGGTCTGAAAAAGCACCACGACGAAATCTGGCATGTCGAACTGTATGTTGTTGAACTGCGTCGTTACGTCGAATTCCATGTGACTTCCCGACGCCATCTTCTGCACGCACTGGTAACCGTGAAAGTGAATCGACACCTGCGGACTTTTCAAGATCTCCGCTTTGTACTTGAGGGCGTAGTTTGTTTCGTATTCTACCACCGGCATTCTCAATTCCATGCTTCGGATGACGCATTTCGCTGCTTCGGGTAAAGTGTTGGCTATCGGCGTGGTGCCGTCCGGACCCAAAGTAGCGTATCGCATCAGTGCGTCGTTGTCGTTGGCTGCTCTTCGAAACGTAACGCGCAGTCCTCCCTTCCACATGATCTCCTTGTAATCCGAGAAGAAACCTGGCAGCAGACGCATGGGAAAGAGCACCGTGTGACTTTTCGTCGATATTTTGGTTCCGGCTTCGAATCCCCCGGCCTGGTAGTACGCTGCGTCCGTTTTGGATAATTTCAACGTTCCCACTGCCGTCGACGTGATGCCTGGATAATCTATTCTGTCGATGACGGTGTTGTGTTTCCTCACCTCCACCTGCGAGAACAGGTGGGGCACGAAGTTGTCCACGAGTATCAAGTTTGCTGCTGCGGGAAACGCGTCTCCGCTTTCTTTCTTCACCACGTCGAATTGAAGGTAGAGGTCCGCTCTGTGAGGATGAATAAACCCGTCGCCTACGTCCACGTCGTATTCGATCTCCCTGTTTGCCTCGTTGAGATTGGCGAACGTGCGACGGTTGGGAGGGAAAGATTGCAATTCGTAACTTTCGATTTGCTCCATTTTACATGTATGGTTATTTATTATACGTTGATCTCCACGATGGCCGTCGTAGTGGCACCTGCGAAATCCACCACGTCTCCTTTCTCGTTCGTCACCACCAACTCTATGTCGTCTATGCGGTTGCGACATACTGGAAAATAGATCGGCGAAGAGGGCGTGTAGATGATCGGTTCCATGAACTCGGAACTTGGTTTGAAAGTGGCTATGATTCCCGTCTGCTTGTGACTTCCTAACAATCCGTCCGAAGATTTCGTGATCATACCTTCGGCCACGTTACAGTGTACGTTCAGAGTCTCTATGGCCAAGAATTTAGGAATGTTGGTTGCTACGTGCTTGATGCCAGCTTCGAGTTTGGTGTCGTTCTCGAAACCTAAAAGTTCTCCTATGGTGCCCAGGTCCACGGTCTCCGTCGCGGATAGGATTTCCACTCTGTGCGTGACCGAATTTTGAGAAAGGTATGTGCCTTTGGGTAATTGAGCTTGCAAAGTGGAAAGATTGTATTGTCCTGGCGTGACGACGATGTGTTCGCTTCCGACGCTAATTTTGTTGTTGTGCTGGGTGACGTTAGGTATGAGGTACATGCTGTAGAATGCACGCAGAGCCACGGATTTAGGATAGACGATGTCGTCGTGCAGCGTGAGTTTCAAGATCGAAGATTCGCTCGTGAGATGGAACACGCCCATCCTAGTGATGTTGTTTGAGGTTCCACAATGCTTTCTGGAAATCCTCGATCGTAGGGTTATTTATTTTAGAGAGAAACGCGAGCACGGAGAGGCAGAGATGACCGCAGTTCACGTCTCCGAAATCTTGAATGCGTTCGTCGTTGTAGTATATGGAGGTTTTGTTCGTTTTCAGATAATGAATTAAATTTGTAGGTGGAACACCTCCGAAAGAATCGAAAACGAATGCTTTATCATCATTTTTGTGGTAACATATCCAATGCGTGCCTGGATTTTCTTGACCGTCCAAGTTGACTACTCCGCATTCTCTTCTTTTGACGCTTGAAGGTAACGAGTCGGACATGAAAACTCCTCTGAAGTGTTTGATTTGTAACGGTTCGATCAGAGATTCAATATCTCGGTTGGTGAGTGCTTCTGTTTCTTTTTTTTAAACTTCTTCATCACGCCCTTCCCCTTCTTCTCCATGGCCAGGTTGTGACGTTTCTGTTCTTCCAATTCCGCCTTGTTCTTCTTCGAGTCGATGACGGTTTTCGCGATGGCGGCACTTCCGCCGGCCAAACTTCCAACGGCCCCCAATGCTGCCAGGATGGCCGGGATGCTGAATATGAAACCTCCGACCTTTTGTTGTTTCCGCGAACGCTGCAATCTTTTCAATTGAGGTGTGCTGAGCAGCAATTTCATTCCATGTCCTTTCGACAAGCAAGAACGTTTCTTCTCACGTTGTTTCTTGGTGAGTAACCCATCGAGGGCACCTAGATTTTTAAGATTGGAGTATGGTATCTGGTACACGACACCCTTGGGCTTCATGTTGATGCTCTATGTGTTATTTTCACGGTATGTTATTTATATATATATTCTGAGATTTTTTTTGTGTAGTTTTTTACGGTATGTTATTTATATATTTTCAAGGCCTCGCAGTCGTTACACAAATTCTATTACGTGCTTCGTTTTCTTGCCAAGAAGTTCCTTTGTCCCCTTGTATACGATTCGAGTTTTGTTCTCGATTAAAATAGATAGCTTCTCGTCGGATAACATGTTAGCGTATCGATCTGGTAAAAATAGACTGTATTGTGCGTTGAGCAACAGGCGTACCTTGGGACCATACTGGGTAGAAACGATTGAACCGGAAGTTATCGTGTAAGGTTTGTCGACTTCCAATTCCTGAATTTTTACATACTCGACTGACAAATTTAGCATTTGTTTTAGTGCTTGGAGATCGCTCATTTTTTCAGTTGTCAGAGTGTTAGAGAGAAATTTAATTGCTTTTTTTTCACTATGTGTGTTATTTATATATACCAAAAATTATTTTTTTACGATGTGTGTTATTTATATATCAAGTTTTTTTTACGGTATGTTATTTATATACCCCACCCCAATTTTTGTTTCGTGTTCATGGCGATGGTGGTACCCAGTGCGGCGACTCGTTCACCCAGCGATGCATCTCTGCTCACGAACCTTTCGAAAGCTACGTGCTCTAACTTTCTGTCTGCTTCGTGACGTGCGTCCAGATCCGTCTGCGTGGTATTGTAGGCGATGTCGTGATCTTTGCATGCCGCGTCCAACGGATTCACACCCTTGTCTCCTCTCTCCAATCTTTTCTCGAGTTTGGTACCCGGCCCGCAGTACTGGTAGCCAGGTAAATGCATCTCGAAAGGTAACTTGTTGATGATGTCGTTCACGAGTCCCTTTCCTTCGGCCACGTTCCAAAATTTCGGAGGCAGCGTGTTGATGATTTTGATCAGGTAACCTATGCCCTTGTCGTCGTTCACGATGAAGTTGGAAAGTTTCGTGCTGATCATGTCCACGATGCCAACCTTCTCGTTGTAGAAATTACGGTTACCTGCATTCTCTTCGCCGGCTATCACCAACAATCGGTCCACGAGTTTCCTAACGTCGTCCACCCAAACAAATTCTTTGGGTAACGTGTTGTAGCGTTTGACGCCGCTGCCTGTTTTGACCTGGTTCCAAATCGGTTTGATGAGATTCCTGTACTTCTCGCCGCTGCTCGATTTCACCCTATTCTGCGAGGCGTCGTTGTTCTGGTACAAGGCATCCGTCATGATCAGAATTTCCTTGTAACTTTGGTAATCTTCGTCGGTGTAATCTTTCGGCTGCTTTTTGGCGACGAGTTCCCACAGTCCCACCGTACCCGGATACCTGTTCCAACTATCCTTGTCGCCTAAATTGACTTTAATGTCGTTGCCTTCGAAGGTCACCTTCGATTTCCCAATCTTCCACACCACACCGCCGCCTTCGCTGGTTTCCATGCTGGGATACAATCCGAACACTTCATCCTTGTCGAATTTCCCCGTGCTCAGGTAGTCTCGTGCCAAAGGTCCCAACTCGATTTTATCCGAAGACGACGACGTGCTACCTATGGCTCGACGTCGTGCCGGTGCATCCTTCAGTTCGAACGGCGTCGAAGGAATGCTCGAAATAGGCGTGGGTACGGCGTAACTTTTAGCTGCGAGCGGTACGAGTTCATTAATCAAATTTTTATTTTGTTCCGTGACACTTTTAATTTCTTTACCTAGACCGCTGATGGCATCGATCACGGGTTGATCCTGACGTTTCTTCTCTTCGTAGAATCCGCGATTCTCGGATTTCCAACCTTTGAAGCGTTTCGCGAGGTATTTTCGCAACTTGAGATTTTCGTCTTCGATTTTTCGTTTCGTCATGACGTTATTTATATACGTCGTTTCTCACAACGTTGCAACGTTTAGAAAGTCGTTGATTTTGTTTCTGTATTTTCCGTCGTTGGGTTTCCTCGTCATGTCGATCGTCGCGAATCCGAAATCGTCACCGTTCCAGCAAGTAGAGCAGCAGCCTTCCGAAAATTGATTGTAGTTCATGTCTCCGCCTACGTAGTCATCGTACGCGTGCTTGAGGTTGGTGTGATCTTGACGAAACAAACATATGAAATTGGCGTTGTCGCGCACTAACTGTTTTGGAATTTTGGAAAACGTTTGAGCTAGGTAAAAACAATCCATTCCTTTGTGACGACCTTGCGTGAAAAAGTTGCGAATTTCATTTTGATTTTCCAGGATGGCGTCGTCGAACACAACGACTGAATTTTCACGACAATCGTCGAGTGGTTTTATTTCCGAGGCAAACGTTGCAATGTCCAGACCATCGTACAGTTTCATCAGTTGCTGGTATTTGGATTGCTCCAAACTTTTCGAGAACACGTACAGGTGCCTGTTCTTCCAATCTAACCAATTCGGTGCGAGGAGAAAATTGTCCACGAGCAGTGTCGTTTTCCCACACCCCGAAGGACCTACGATCAGACAGCGGATGCTGTCGGGAAGCAACTCGCCGTTCTTTTTCTTCGTTTGACTTTCCGGATCCGGTAGACGCTTCACCACGTTCCACGTACTCACAAGATCACTTCGTCCGCGTCGATCCAACTCTTTTCCGGAAGTCCCAGCCATTTGACCAAAAGTTTGTCACCTTTCCTACGCAATACTTTCTCGATGAGGTACGTGTCGGGGTGTTTCGTTTTAGAGAGTTCCTCTTCGTAAAATCTTCCTTTCAAAATCTCGCCGCTACTATCTTTTATTATATACGTGTGTCGGTTTCCAGGTAGAACTCGAACCACCGTAAAGAGTTCCGTGCTCCAATTTTTTGTGAACCCCTTCTCGAAGGTGCGTTTGAATTTGCTGATCCTCACCTGGTCTCCAATTTTGTATTTAGCTTTTTTTGTCGTGGGTGTGTATTTTGGACAGTAAACGGTAGAAATTAAACGCTGCTCGTCGGACTTGGCAACGTCCGCTGGCTTCATGCCTATCGTTCTGTGTACCGTTTCATTATAGGTATCGACGAGTTCCGGCAGGATGTCGACCCATTTGTAATTTCCCCGAAGCGTGAATCGTTTCCACATGTGTGTTTTCAAGGTTCGATTGAATCTTTCCACGATGCTGGCTTTGATGTGACTGAAGCTCGAATAATGTCGAATCTTGTGTTTTTGAATAAATTTTTGGAATACGGCGTTGTAAAATTCTTTACCGTTGTCCGTTTGCAGAAACCGTGGTCGTCTGCCGCCGCTTTCGCGAAAAATTAATTTGAATGCTTCCGTGACGCACGTTCCCGTTTTCGCCTTCAAAGGTAGAGCCCATGCGAATTTCGAAAACGTGTCTATGACGGTGAGGAGGTACTTGTTGCCCTTGTTCAATTTATGTACGTTTTTCAAATTGCCGCTACTCATCTCCACGAGGTCACTTTGCCAGAGGTCGTCGATGCCCTTGGTTACCACAGCCAAACGTTCGTAGTTGCGGCGTGCAGGTTTATGCAATTCTTCGACGATGGCTTGCCTAGACATTTTCTTAGAGATTACGTTTCAAGAGAAGCACAAGCGTGATGGGATTCAAAGAAGGTGGCACTTCGCTCGTGTTTTGAATAATCAGCTTATCGCCGGCGCTCACGTCGAAAACGGTGAGATCTTCGTCTTCGTGTATTTCATATATGTTGCGCGTTTCGTTCCAACGTGCCAGAGGAATGTTTCCTGCTTTCTGGACACCACGATTCGATATCAAAGTCATGGTGGGAACGCTAGCTTTTCTGCCGTGAGACCAGTACGAAAATTCGTTTATCTGAATCGTGCCATCGAGGAGAAACTTGTAGTACGGATGATAAGGATGTAACATGTACAGTTTGTTACCTTCGACGAACGTGGAGATTCTCTGTTGATTGGGTACGCTGTTGATTTCGATGGCTTGCAGAGAATGCAGTTTAGCGAATTTAGTGTCGACGCCGAGCAGATTACTGTGAACTTGTCCGAGTTTATTTTCGATGGGCAGCAAATGCTCGACTATGGTATCCGTTACGGCAGAAAACGACGGTTTGATTTTCACTTCCACGTTCAACTGCTTGTAGTTTTCGTTGAGTTCTTGCAACTTGGCACCGAAAGAGGCCAGCGTCGATTCCTGCGTGGATTCCAGCACTCCAACTTGATCTCTGATGTTGACGACAATGTTCTGAAGGTTCTCGACTTGATTCAATTTCGAGCTCTTCTCGGTAAGATCGTTCACGATGCTTCGCATCTCTGTAAACTGCGTGTGAAGGTCGGCGACGCTCTGCGAAGTGGGCAGCGTCGACACCAGCGAACTAATTTCGTCTCGAATCTGTTCCACGTTCGCCGTTTCCGTTTCTAGTCGTTTCAGCATTCGAGATATGTTTCTTTTCAAAGCGTGCAATTCTTTGGAGGTGGGGAGATTGGCCACTTTACTCTCGAGATCGCTCAATGAACTTTTGATGTCGCTCGAATCGGATAGTGCCGTCACCGCCGTTTTCAATTTTTCCAAATCTTCGCTCGAAGGCACGCTCGTCCGTAACGATTCCAAGTCACCCTGTATGTTGTCCAGTACGTGATGAAAATGAGCGAGATTCGTTTCGACGTTCAAATTTTCTAAATATTCGATCTTCTGCTGAACCGTGCTCAGCGTGTCTTGAATGCTCGTCAACGCTCTCGCTTCAGCGTGAATATTTTTAATTTCTTCGTTGATCAATTCCAAGGACGCCTGAAGCGTAGCGATGGTGGTTTGAATGTGTTCGAAATCTCGATAGGCCTCCAATTGAATTTTTATGTTCGCGACGCTTTTACCGATGACCTGCAGTTCGTCCGACGATGGTAGGTTCGTCATTGTATCTTCCAAAGTCTGCAACTTGGATTTAATTTCTTCCAACGTGCTGGTGAATTCTTCTTGTAATTTGGAAACGACGACATGCAAGCGTTCTACATCAATATCGTTCACGACGGTTTGAAGTTCAGAGAAATTCTTTTCTATTGCGGAAGTTCGTTCTTCGATTTCGAGTTTCAATTTTTCCAAATCTTCATTTTTCGATTGAAATTGCTGTAATTTGGCCAAATCATTTTGAAGCGAATCCACGCTTAACTGTATATTTTGAACGTTGTCGTAAGAAGGTACGTCGACATAATTTTTTATGAGCGTTTTCAGTTCGGAATCGATTTTCAGAATGGGGTCGAGACATTGCGTTTGGAGCGTAGCGATTTCCGACTCTAAACTTTTGTTTAAGGTCTCCTGCAAAGCGATCAAATCGGTCCTTAACTTCTTAACTCGAATGTCCAACATGAGAATCTCTTCTGCATGGTCTACACGCTTGGTGTTGCCGAAAATGTCGTTAGGCATTTTTGGTTAACGGTTATTTATAATAGGATAGACGATTCGTAATTCTACGAAGAGAGGAATAAGTTTGTCGTAATCTCCGAGGAGTTCTATGTAAAAATAATCTCCTGCAGACACATCGTACGTAATGTTAGAAAGCATCTTGTCGTGCTTGATTCGAAAAATGTTCTTGCCGGTAGAAATTTTGATTTCGCCTGCGTTTTCCGGATTCACGGTGATTTGAAGTTTCCCGTCGATCGGAATTTCGTAGAAATGTAAATTGTTATTAAAAACATAAAACATCTTGCCCACATCGTCATTTAGTTTCGTCCAAATGCTGTTGAGGTGAATGATCAACAGACCGTTGAGTTTAGGTAACACGGAAGGTAAGACTTCATGATCTGGTATGGTTTCCATGATGATCTGTTTTTTGAAACCGAACAAGTTCATAGGCATGCTGGTTATTTAAGAATACGGTCATAGTTTTTTGTAATAACAGTCAGTGTTTTTTTACTCAGTAACAAAAGGTTTTTTTTTGAGTTAGTGAAAATTGTTGTGTGTGGTGGTAAGTGCTAATTATTTGCACTGTGCGCAATTCTTATTTATTTCTAAACGACGATGTCCCCAAGGCAATGTGTGAATACCACACTCGAGGACGCACCTCTTGTCGTCATGCGGATCTAATGCTACTTTCCTAACTTCGTTTGTGCTGATGATATGGTCGACGCTCTGGATTCTTTGTTCTATGCTTAGTATCGTCGATTGTGAGTAAAGGCAATCGATGTAATCGTGGAAGGTGAGTTTGTTCTCCACCGTATTTTTGCCCACACCTTTTGCTTTCTTCGTGACACTACTCTCTGTTCTCATGGCATACATCTTCGAACGCAAACCCGCGAACTCGACAATAATATCACCGTTACATTCATCTTTCAGCTTACCTAGGACTTTTTTGTTGAGGGAAGGAATCCCAAATCTGTTGGGTTGAGGATACGCAGAAGTATCGAAATACTCAAGCATGGAAGGATTTTTTATGTCTTCATAGAGGTTAGGTGTTTGTATGCTGTAAATGAAGCTGTCGGTGTCCGTGTACAAAAGTGATATCTTATCATTGTAGAAGGGTTTCATCACGTCATAATGAAATTCGAACATGTAAAGTTTCGACAAGTCGAGAACCGTTGCGCCAACGTAAATTGGTTTTCTGAATTTCATCAATTTTATATGTAGATTGAAAAGTGCCAAATTCTCGTTGTAAATTTTTCTCGACTTGAATCTAGGATCGGCTATCCACTTCCGACATTTATTCTTATCGGAAATTAATTTCACGTCTACGTGCTTTCTAACATTCTCCATGGTCTTTCCGTACACCGCATTGTTCATTAATTTAAAGAAGTCCTTGTCTAAATCGGAAGTGGCGACTGTTCTATGTTGTGTGTTAGTTTCTATGTAAGGTCTTAACCACGTGGAATGTTTAAACTTTAGTATTCTTCTAACATTTACTATCTGAACACCCTTCCCAATCAAAAACCGGAGATTCTTGTAGTGGACGACGTATCTCTGTTTAGGGTCCAATGTTAACAAAAGCTTGTCTTGAACCGAGTCGGGTGGACATTTGATTTCGGGAGTCGGAGGCAAATCCGAAAACGTGTCGTGCTGGTGGTCGGAGAATTGGAGATCTACCTCTGCGAAGACACCACACTCGCTATCGTCGAAATGAATAATGTCTATCGAAGCGGGATCTAACCATTCGAATCCCCCGTAAGGAAGTTTCTGAACCATGGCATGTCCGTAGAGATTATTAACGTCGGCGTAGAAGATGTAATTCGATGCTCGATTTGAATCGTAATCTTCTTTCATGTGTACGTTATTAGCTTTTGCATGTCTCTGTACGCATTGCACCATTCCACCTCGTATCCCTCTTTCGATGAAAAGTAACATGTCCACGTCCGATATCAGTTCCAGCTTGACCTTTGTCTGGAATAACATTGCCGACCACGCTAATCCCGGTAGACTGTAGAAATACGCTGGATCTAATTTGTAAATATTCGTTGCCGTTTTCCTGAACGCTTGAAAAACATCCGCGAGTATCGTCACGTCCAGTTTTAAGTATGCGTCGTGGTAGTCTCCGAGTGTCCTACATTCTAATTTCTCCCACATGAGTTGCGCGTGTTGGTATTCTTCTTCCGCGATTCCTTTCTCTCTGAGTCTGCTGTAAAATTCTCTTGGAAGTGGAAGAGCGTCGTCGTTAAATTTAGAACCATCACTAACATATTCGTAAGGATAAACTCCTTTACGTCTAACGAGTTCTATGTCTACGTTGGGAAAACTAGCTCTAGTTATTTTAAATTGATCGTCGGTGAGTTTGTTCGCTAAAGCATCCAGACTTGCAGAGAGAAATCTATACGAATCCAGAAAGCGCATCTCGATTGTATTTTTCGTTCCCGGAATCGACACTTGCTTGCTGAGACTAATGTAGCGTTCTTCATTCTCGGCCAAGACACCTATACGTTTTGGATCGTAGCCAAGATGTCTCACCAGGTGGTGAAAATCATATCCGCTTCCGTTGTGAAAGAATATGGGGATGAATTTAGGTTTCTGGATTTTAAGATTGCACGTGTTGCAAATTCCACCTATGTAGTTTCCGCTGAAATGATCGTGGTGGAATATTTTTTTGTTCTCATCAGTGAAATTTTGATCACATACCGGACACACCTCAGTGGAATTATAATTTTGAAGTTCATTTTCAGTTAAAGGTGCCATCGGTTTTGATGTAAGCAGTACGCTACCAATTACCTCAACCTCCTCCACCATTTTTTCCAGGAAGTGTTCGATTACATTTGGCCCGCGATATATATATGCTTCATTTATTTTATCACGTCGCACAACAACATAGCCGAAACTATTAGGTTGATGAAGCTGGTACGGCGTTGTGGAGGAAATTTCGGGATCCGGTTCGCAGTAGGAGAGTGGTTTGAGGAACGCCTCGAAATCTGCGACGATGATTGCGGGATGTTCCAACAATGCCTTGTGCATTTTGAATTCTTCCACATCGTTCGTTTCGGGCATCAACATTCTAGCCGGTCTGTTGTCGCCGCAATAAATTTTATGTTCGGCAAGTTTCTCCAGAGCAATTTGACGACTATGAAGATTTTGATGATCACGTCGGTCACGATCGTCGAACGTGGTTAGGCATCTCGGGCAAACTTCGATGCAATGTTCATGCTTGGTTGTTTGGCTTCCTAGTAATCGAGACATTGAACGAATTAGCGTGTAGTGATGAACATCCTCGTTTGAAATTAGAAGGAGATTTATTACACAGGCATCGTCATCGTCGATATCGCTTATCCTGACAGGGTGCACGAGATATTTATCTGACGTGAAGGAATATACATTAATAGCGATGCGTTTTCCTGTACGATTTTCGAACTTTGTTATATCCGACAATGTCACCGGGTATTCGATGCCAGACATTACACTTTGAAAGTCGGTTTCGTATTGTTTGTAATGTCCAACCCACTGTGGATTATTTTTGCAATGAACAGGATGCAGTGCAGCCAACACACACCAGAGAAAACACTTGTTATCGCTGTTCTGTATATTTAGCACAGCCCTCTTGTGTTGAATGTTCGGTGGAAGAGGAACGTAGCTGGAAGCGCGAAGAGGCGAGAATTGGTTCACGTAAACAGTTAACGTGTGAGGACTTCCACATAGAGACCATCCCGACCCTTTAGCCTCGAAATCGTCATGTTTCTTAACCAGCTCGTTGGAAACTTTATAATAGAAGTTGTCCAAATTTTCGACGTCCGCCAAATAAAGAGTCTGGTTTTTTGTACGATGATAAAAAATACTCGTTGTGCCATCAACTTTCTTGTATTCAGAAAACAGAACAACGTATACTTTTATAGAGTTGTTTTCAAGTTTATCTTTTAAAATATTTACTACAGATGTTTTCGTTTCATCCAAGAAACTAAGGATGTCACGACCTCGTTCTGACTTAATTGAAAAATCCTGTAGTTGGTCGTTAAATGCAGATCTAATTGGTTTGCGTTCATTAGATAATTTAATTTGCTTGGAAGTGGAAGCTTCCGTTTCTGAATTATCGATTTTCCTTTTCGATGTTGCTTGTCCGGTCGATGGTTTGCAAATTTTGAGATGTTTACTTAAATTTGTAATGCTAATCATCTTTCCGCATCGAGCACAAGGCTTAGAAGGCAAGGAACGATTAATTCTCGAACCTGTTTCGCTACATCTTGCCCTGTGTACCGATAAATTGTTCCTTGAGATTAGCTTCCCACAAGTAACACATTCAGTTTTATCATTTTTACGATTGAAACTGGTGGTGGATGCCATTGCTTTCTCCAAAATCACAGAAATCAAAAAGTCTAGTATATAGCGACACAATTTTCAGGTATGTTATTTTATATAGAATTTCTTGGAGTGATTACAAAACTCAAAAATTCAATCTACTGTAAATAGAATTTCAGGTATGTTATTTATATAGAATTTCTTGTGTGCGAATACAAAAACTCAAGAATTCAATCTACTGTAAATACAATTTTCAGGTATGTTATTTTATATAGAATTTCTTGGGGTAATTACAAAACTCAAAAAATAAATCTACTGTGAATATAATTTTCAGGTATGTTATTTTATATAGAATTTTCTCGGGGCGTTCAATATTGTCAACAGTATTATATTTGAGCGAGTCGCTTGTCGCCTAAACACTACAGCTCACAGGTCGGGAAAATCTGACATGAAAGTAGACAATACGTTTATGCCTTATTTATATATAATTTTCACGGGGCGTTCAATATTGTCAACGGTATCATATTTGACCGCGTCGCTTGTCACCTAAACACTACAGCTCACAGGTCGGGAAAATCTGACATGAAAGCAGATAATACGCTTATGCCTTATTTATATATAATTTTCACGGGGCGTTCAATATTGTCAACGGTATCATATTTGAGCACGTCGCTTGTCACCTAAACACTGCAGCTCACAGGTCGGGAAAATCTGACATGAAAGTAGACAATACGTTTATGCCTTATTTATATATAATTTTCACGGGGCGTTCAATATTGTCAACGGTATCATATTTGAGCACGTCGCTTGTCACCTAAACACTGCAGCTCACAGGTCGGGAAAATCTGACATGAAAGTAGACAATACGTTTATGCCTTATTTATATATAATTTTCACGGGGCGTTCAATATTGTCAACGGTATCATATTTGAGCACGTCGCTTGTCACCTAAACACTGCAGCTCACAGGTCGGGAAAATCTGACATGAAAGTAGACAATACGTTTATGCCTTATTTATATATAATTTTCATGGGGCGTACAATATTGTCAACGGTATCATATTTGAGCACGTCGCTTGTCACCTAAACACTGCAGCTCACAGGTCGGGAAAATCTGACATGAAAGCAGATAATACGTTTATGCCTTATTTATATATAATTTTCACGGGGCGTTCAATATTGTCAACGGTATCATATTTGAGCACGTCGCTTGTCACCTAAACACTACAGCTCACAGGTCGGGAAAATCTGACATGAAAGCAGATAATACGTTTATGCCTTATTTATATATAATTTTCACGGGGCGTTCAATATTGTCAACGGTATCATATTTGAGCACGTCGCTTGTCACCTAAACACCGCAGCTCACAGGTCGGGAAAATCTGACATGAAAGTAGATAATGCGCTTATGCCTTATTTATATATAATTTTCATGGGGCGTACAATATTGTCAACGGTATCATATTTGAGCACGTCGCTTGTCACCTAAACACTGCAGCTCACAGGTCGGGAAAATCTGACATGAAAGCAGATAATACGCTTATGCCTTATTTATATAGAATTTTCACGGGGCGTTCAATATTGTCAACGGTATCATATTTGAGCACGTCGCTTGTCACCTAAACACCGCAGCTCACAGGTCGGGAAAATCTGACATGAAAGTAGATAATGCGCTTATGCCTTATTTATATATAATTTTCATGGGGCGTACAATATTGTCAACGGTATCATATTTGAGCACGTCGCTTGTCACCTAAACACTGCAGCTCACAGGTCGGGAAAATCTGACATGAAAGCAGATAATACGCTTATGCCTTATTTATATAGAATTTTCACGGGGCGTACAATATTGTCAAGAGCGTTAGTTTTTGTAGAGCTCTCTTTTTCCATCTTTCCTCTATACAGTGAAGACACAATTAGCTAACCTAGCATACAACACACCTTCCTAATTAATATGGATATTGTCACACATTTCTCTTATTTTATACTGTTGTAAATAGAAAAGATTATGTACGGTAAATATTTTGTACATTATAGGGAAAAAATGCAAAATATCCTCCAATTTTAATTCGAATCGAGTCGAATTTTTACATATTTCCACGCCGCCACATATTGTCCTATTTGCTTCTTTTACTTGCCTTGCTTAATTAACTCTCGCTAATTAGCATTTTTTTGGAAGAAGTCAACTAGAACAACATATGGCGGTATGAGAAATATGTAAATTAAAGAACATTTTAGCAATATATGGGCCCTAGCAATTAGCTTTCTCGACTAAGAGTACTCTTTCAAACGTCTTCTGCTGATCGTATTACTAAACGAGGACGTTTAAAATTTTTGGGTGTTGAAAAAGTTTGACGCTACTTTTTTATTTCTATTGTTTGCTAATAGATGGCGCTAATAGTACCCCCTCCCCCCTCTTCTCCTCTGCTGTATGACAAATAGCGCAAACATAAAAATCAAGATTTTGGAGAGCAAAACATAAAATTTGCATGCATCTGATGTCGAACCGGGAACTTTTATCTTTCGGGGAGTCAACATTATTTTTTACTCAGTCGTCATATAACATGAACGCACGCAAATATTCACATGTGCTTTTATTATTTTGTGTTCGGTAAGTACAAGTATATTCTTACATAAATTATTGTTTAATTTAATAAATTATTGTTTAATTTAATAAATTGTAAACTCGGAACTTGCTAAACTAATACTCCTTCTGTGTTTCATTAAACTATTGAAAGCGAATGTTGCGTGCATGCGGAAATAGCAGAGGAAAAAAGACCGGATGGAAGCAATTTAAAATCACTGGGGCAAGGTCAGTATTACGAGAGCGTAAAAAACACGTGCTTCCATTCAACTTCGAAAAATAAGAATGAATGTGTGCATACAGAACACATATGCTTTCTTTTCACAGTTGTACATGAAGTAAGTTACGGGAAGGCTCTATTTTTTATGTCTGTGTATATGTTGTACAATTAGGTACAAGTATTGTACAATTAGGTACAAATTGTTGTACAATTATTTTCCCCAGTTGTCCAGTTGGAGTTGGGGGGGGGGGGGGGCATAACACTGGTATTATTTGTAATCACAGTGCTTACTCATGTATTTTTGTTTAATATTTTATTTCAAATTCACTGTCAGAAACTAGTGTTGTTAGTTTCTGCATGTAGGTTTATTTACTCTGTTGGTTGTCACTGTCAAGTTTTTAGTATTCGTACAGCATAAAAAACTATAACCCCCCCTCTCAAAATATATACATTGTATACGCCAAGATGCGCAATAGCCTGGCAACACATCATGAAAAAACATGTCAAGAAGACCCAGTGGGTTTATAAGTCAGTGCTGCCAATTCCTATTTGTAGGTTAGCTTAGCCAGTGAAAGATCATATAGTAGAATTTTTGTAGAGTGGGTGTTTGCGAGTTCCACGATGCCTTGCCCGAGGATACCCTATGCAGCGTCATCCTGATTGCAGAGAAGTCCTTCGTCCACGACGTGAAGAACGAAAGGGTGACGGAACAGTTTTAAATTCATAAAAAATTGCCACATACTAAAAATCAACATCCAACACATTTTAGGTTATATAAAATTTGTGAAAACCTTATAATACTGAAATATTAAAACAAACGGACTCCCCCTTGTAGGTTAGTTCGGTGCGTAAATAAAAAAAATGATAGGTTAAGTTATATCACTTAGGATCCTAAACAAAATTAAAAAAATCGTAAAAAAAAAGATAGGTTAAGTTATATCACGTAACATCGTGATATACCTACCAAGTACAAATAGAAAAAAAAATAAGTGCAGTGAAAATTTGTACTAAAACATCGCTAAACGCTATAACATCGACAAAAAATTGTCAAAATATGTCAAAAACTTATATTCGATTGATAAAAAAAATACCTACAAAATATGATCCTCAAATAATAACGTTCAAACAGTACCTAAATAAAAAAAATGATAGGTTAAGTTATATCACTTAGGGTCGTAAAAAAATTAAATAATCGTAAAAAAATGATAGGTTAAGTTGTATCACGTAACATCATGATATACCTACCAAGTACGAGTGGGGGAAAAATGAGTATAGTGAAAATTTGTACTAAAACATCGCTAAACGCTAAAACATCGACAAAAAATTGTCAAAGTATGTCAAAAAGTGATATTCGATTGGTAAAAAAAGACCATACCTACTAAGTACTATTTTGAAACGGCCCAAATACACTACTCAAGGTGCATATGATAGCGTTGATCCTCATATATTAATTGATATGTTAAAATCAGACAAATACTCCGAAAATAATTATGATGATAATATGGAACTTGATGATAAATAGGAAAATATTATTTTGGTTTCAGAACACACTTAGTGGA
The DNA here is from genome assembly GCF_977018435.1 of Lepisma saccharinum. Lineage (NCBI taxonomy): Eukaryota > Metazoa > Arthropoda > Insecta > Zygentoma > Lepismatidae > Lepisma > Lepisma saccharinum. The sequence goes on along the minus strand of NC_139245.1, from coordinate 34,634,152 downwards.
CCCCGTACCACTTCACAAGGATTACCTCAGGGAAGTCCACTGAGTCCATTATTATTTAATATATATATGAGAGGAATATTTCAATTTCATAATTCTACAAGAAAAATAATTCAGTATGCAGACGACTTGTGTATATTAGGATCATTTTGTAATCCATATGAAGGTATTCAGAAAATAGAAAATAATTTTTATAAAGTGAAATGTTGGCTGGAGAGAATGAACTTTATCATATCACAGAACAAGTCAGCAGCTGTATGTTTTAATAACAAAAGTGAACATAAATATCCAAATACGTTGAAACAAATTGCTGGTATTTCATTTCAAAATAAAATAAAATATTTAGGAATTAATTTTGATAGAAAATTAATGTGGATGGATCATATAAGGTATTTACAAGCTAAAGGTGAAAAAATTTTCAACATGCTTAAAATTTTAGGAAATACTAATTGGGGTGCTCACCCAAGAACAATGCTTTTATTTTACAAAAACTTTTTTAGGCCTAAGCTAGAATACGGATGCAGCATATATGGAAATGCTACAGAAAGAGTTCTATCTAAGATAGATAGTTTGGAAAGAAAAGTCTTGAGGAGATCATTGGGTCTCATGAATTCAGCTCCCAATGTAGGAGTTTATTTAGAATCCATAGAAAAACCTTTTAAGTATAGATGCAAATGGATTACAAATAAACTCGTTTTCAAGTGCTGGGAAACACAAGAACATCCAGTAAATAAACTTATGCAAGACCAATGGATTTTATATCAAGAGAACAAAATAAAGGGACAATATTCAACTTTCCTACAATGTAAAATAGAATTTCAAGATTTATTTTCTACAATAATAACGCATAGCAAACATCCAATTTATGAAATTTCATATGATCAAATACCGGTAAGGAATGTTTCATTAACAAGTTATGCAAATATTCAATTATATTTACAAAATTGGGAGAATTATAGATTCATATACACAGATGCATCAAAAAATCAAGAAGAAGTAGGATGTGCTTTCATTGACTCTTCAAATGGAAATATTAATAAGTTTAGACTACCTGGAGAGTGTTCTATTTTCTCGGCAGAAGCATATGGAATATATCGTGCATTGATGTACATTAATAATATTCCAGATAAAAGGATATTAATATTAACAGATGCTAAAAGTGTTTTGTACAGTGTGCAATCTTCATATAAAAAGTTATATAAGGCATCAGCATTGGTACTTTACATAATAAGATTGTATGGTAAGTTAACTACAGAGGGAAGGACAATTCATTTTGCATATATACCAGCACATTCAGGGTTTCATTATAATGAACTGGCAGATAAAAATAGAAGCAAGAATTATGGATCACAGAACGAATATATTATTATCATATACAGATATGTTACCAAGAGTTAAAAACAAAATTCAACAAGATTGGGAGATATGGGTCAAACAAAAATTTACATATATGGGTCATTCATATAAAAATGTACTAAATTTAAACAATAAGACTCCGTGGTTTTATACATTTAATATACCCAGAAAGTTTTTAGTTTTAATACTAAGATTGAGATCAGGTCACATACGTTTAAATCACCATTTATATAAAATTAATTTAGTAAATTCACCTATGTGCAAGTGCAATCTAGATCAGGAAGATGCTCATCATGGTATATTTCAATGTCCACTTTATACCACTCAAAGGGAGATGTTATTCAAGAATCTAATAAAGAAAGAAATACCTCTTCCAACTTCTTTATCCTGTTTAATATCGTCACCAGATGTAACAATTGTGTTTATCATTTGTAGATTTTTCATGATATTAATATAGACATATGAAAATTGTAAATATTCAAAATGTGTAACTTGATATAGTCACCAGATATAACAATTGTATTTATTATCAATTTTAAATTTGTATGATAATGATGTAGATAAATTATGTACTGGTATAAGAAAACTGTATATATTTAAAATTTGTAATTTGTGTAACAGTGTCATGCATGACATATTTTTAGGACACTTGGTGTAGAGCTGGTATAACAGCTAAAACCAATAAAGTATGAATGAATGAATGAATGTTTTATTCTAAAGTTTTCCGATATAAAAGACTAAATAAAATATTTTGGCTTTCTAATTGCTAACAGATCCTCAATTACTGTCCAGCGCTCCGCTTATTTTCAGAGCTTATTATGCTTTGAAAATAACCCAGAGCTCACCACGAGGAGGTGGCTGGACTACGAGCTCCACCCACCAACCCACCTAAATTATGTTGGCAAACATAATTTTACTAAGGCGCAGGCCACGATTTTCTTCTAGTTTTCTCCTTTAACTTTATAGTCACTTTTTGTTCAAAATGTCGGCATATGTTCTCTAGATTATCAATTTCGCTTTGATGTAGCCTTCACGTGCGCTGGCACCGAAAACGGAAGAAGCAGCCTCTGTGATGATTTTCACAAGTCGCTCCACTCCTTGTTGTGGCAGGGAAAGTCTTGAATTTCCGACATTTCTTGTTTTTAATGTAGTCAACTACTTCTTCATTTCTAATATTGTTGGTCAACGGAGGCTCGTGGAGGGAGCATGACGCCCAATCAACCCGGTGCGTACACCTTCATTATGTAGTATGTGTTGTTTGGGATCAAGAAGGAACCATCGATAACTGACGGAGCCCGACACCTCTGGAATTTGATCCATTTGTCCAGATTTCTCCCACACCACTTGAGAGATCTGATTGATAGGGTCATTCACCAAAACGCATTCTTCGCCCATCCTGAAAATCTCCTGCTGGTTTTAATAACGGGCCAAAACCCAGAAATAAGAAGTCTTGGTTGGCAAAGAATTAAGAAAGCAAGAGGATTGAAAAAAGGCAAAAGAATTCGCACTTTTGTTTTACCAACCATCAATTTTAATGCAGACCAATACTATGACATGGTTGATTGGGCTTCATGCTCCCTCCACGAGCCTCCGTTGACCAATAATATTAGAAATGAAGAAGTAGATGACTACATTAAAAACAAAAAATGTCGGAAATTCAAGACTTTCCCTGCCACAACAAGGAGTGGAGCGACTTCTGAAAATCATCACAGAGGCTGCTTCTTCCGTTTTCGGTGCCAGCGCACGTGAAGGCTACATCAAAGCGAAATTGATAATCTAGAGAACATATGCCGACATTTTGAACAAAAAGTGACTATAAAGTTAAAGGAGAAAACTAGAAGAAAATCGTGGCCTGCCCCTTAGTAAAATTATGTTTGCCAACATAATTTAGGTGGGTGGGTGGGTGGAGCTCGTAGTCCAGCCACCTCCTCGTGGTGAGCTCTGGGTTATTTTCAAAGCATAATAAGCTATGAAAATAAGCGAACCGCTGGACAGTAATTGAGGAACTGTTAGCAATTAGAAAGCCAAAATATTTTATTTAGTCTTTTATATCGGAAAACTTTAGAATAAAACACAAAGTCGAAACCAATTGGAAACCATCAATAGAAAAAAATGAATTTTTAGCCTCAAATTGACAATTTTTGACCAAAAGCATACGTAAACAGCATAGAAAACCACCCCTAAGGCACGAATGTAACATATTTGTCATAAGCAAAACAATAAACGACCATAATGCAGAAAAAAGACATGAAATAGCCAAGTAATGACATTTTTGTGAAATTGTTGTGCGTGTTGCGTAACCAAATCACTATCAAAACTTCAAGGTCGATGCGCGCCACCTAAACGACCTCCAAAAAATCTGAAAAAAAATCAGACGTCTTTTTGGTCACAAATGGCCACTTTTTCGCACTAGCCATCTTAACATTTCGAAAAAAAGTTTTTTTTCGATACACCCTACTCCTCAGTCAGTCAACAAGGAATACTACGTACAAAACTGTTCCTTAGCAATTACGTGAAAAAGTATGGAAGAAAAGAACAGAACTCTGGCGAGACAAGAACTAAATCCTGCACCCCGATAATGCATCGTGCTTTCCAAATCACTGAATTCCTGGCCGGATTCCAAATTCCTGTGCTTCCCACCCTTGTATTCTCCAGATCTGGCCCCAAAATACTTCTACCTATTTCCAAAATTGAAATTTCCGCTCCAAGGGACGCGGTTTGAGTCAATTTAAGAGATCCAGGCAAATGCGACGACGTGTCTTAACACGCTCAAGAAGGGGGACGTTCAGCAATGCTTCCAAAGTGGAAACACAATTGGATTCGGCGTGTTCAATCAGGAGGGAACTACATTGAATGTGATTCATCACAATAAGTAAGTAAGTGTTGCCATTTGTGGTTACAAGCCCAGTCTAAGAACTGTTCAATCATGCCTCGTTTTGCTTCTGCCATACGTACACCACTTTCAAATTTACCGTACTCACAACAAACCTACCTCGTATTGTTGGGTTATCACATCTTGCTATATCTGGCCAGTGACGGAAACCCTAGCAAAGACGTGGACACGTGTACGAGAGTACATCATAATACCAGCCCGCAAAAGCACCTGTGGAATGACCACGTTCAATCATGTTGTCCTGCTAATATCGACTTACACGTGAACACCAGATCCACACACACGCCTAATAGTGTCGATATAAGTCGATATAACCTGGAGAAAATCACTAAACGTGATCATTTCGGAGGTGTTGGGACTTGCTTTACCGTTTATAGACTATAATGAAAGGACCCATAGAGCGGACCCTGTCATTTAGTCCCTGGGATCAGTGGATATCCGGCGCATAGATTATCCAGCGAGTTTCCCCTATCTGAACCCAATAGAACATGCGTGAGACATGCTCAGGCAACGCATTGCAGGATGGAATCCCCATCCCCGTTCCCCTCCAGAGCTGCATGCAAAATCGTTGCAGAAGTGGGAAGCTATTTCTCAGGAACAGCTCAATACTTTTACCCGCAATATGCCACTACGTTGCATGGCATTCATTGCTGTCAGAGAACACCATATTCACTCTTAACATTTGTGTGAAGCATTCAAATGTGCCTGTTTATGAAGACGTACAAATCACCGTGTGGCCCTACATTTACTTTTTAATTTTTATAATTGCGTTCCGCACCTATTGTTTGTTCTTCGTTTTCTTATTTTTCCAGTTGTATCTCACATACGTAAACCAAAATGGTGCACATTTGATAGCAGTATGTGTCTGATCCTTAATATAGACATGTGTGTATAAGTCTATGATGGGAAATTCCATGGGGGACAGAATTACCTCTTGGACAGCTATGTAATTACATATTTCCCTCATACGATTACATATATAGTACAATATGTGACTTGTTGTGCTATATATATTGACACGATGTAGTACAACTTCAAGCTTGCAAAAGATGCAACTTTCTTGGATGTACTAGGCAGATAATTGTGTTTAAAATCTGTGTGACGGAATTACCTTCACGTAAACCTTCTTTGCAGATGCATACTCACATTTTCTAATTTCTGTGAATTATGAACTTTTGTCTGAAATATTAATATTGGGAAAAATAGTTCAAAGTATGCTAATCATGCCAGGACACGACAACTGAAGTTCTTTTTGTATTCTGATACTTATTTTTATCCCAAACAGTGTGTGACGGAATTACCATTTGTCCAACTACACTATACACATGTAATTGTTATTGATTGATTGATTGAGTTAGTTTTTACGTTCACTTTATGCACATTAAGACCAATCGGGACTGGACCTAAAGTTTAAAGTGGTATCCGAACCACTATGTTCCTACATCGGGTCTCGAACCCGGGACTCCTTGATTACAAGAAGATGACCATACCACTACGCCATCGGGGCATTTAATTTGGTTGTTTTCAAAATAATATAATGTAGTCCAACTGAAGATTGATTTTAATGATCGTACTGTAATACAATATTGGTCTTCTGAACAATGCAATAGCAATATGACAAAATATTTAGTATAAGGTAAGAAAGAAAAAAATCAAAATTCTCACTTTTTTAAACGAAATCTACATATTTGGAAACTATATTGGCATAATTGTTTGGATAGGTTTGGACTGACAAAAACATGTCGAACACACTGTTCAAAAACAAACAATAGTGTTTGTTGGGATCTTGGTCAAAATGTTTTAAACAATCTCCTTCAGTCAACTGGCAAAGAAATTCCATTCCATGAGAGTCAAGCTAAATAATGTTTCTGAGAATACATATTTCAAACAGATAGCTTTGGTTGAAGTGGCTACCTAAGAAGAATTTAATACCTTGGATTTCAGGGTACAACTCCAAAAATCAATGACAGCAAATTGTATGGCGAGATAGCACTTGAAGAGTCTCCTTGATGGTCTCTATTGCTGCTTGGAGTGTCCATAGCACCTCCCTGACATTCGGTTATGTTCCCTTAATTCTTATCAGTTGTCGTGAATTCATGTGCTTCCTCTTCAATCGCTCCCTTTAATGGACCTTCTCTTTCATTTGATCATAACCATTTTCTTCCTTCTCTGCCTACTTCTGCATTTACATTAATCTGCTATCTTAGCCATTATACTCCAGAAACGTTCCAGATTAAACTGAAAATGAGTTAGCAATATGTAGATAAATAGCTAACAGTATGATACCTCACAAATACCACTTGGAGCGATTCCCAGGTATCACTGGTAATTCCATCACACACAGCTGGTAATTCCGTCACAGTGATGTACAGCCATTCCATGAACATTGCTGTAAATGTCAGTGTTACACATGTGAGTAGTACCAAAACCTACCTTTGCAGGAAAAGTTTTACTTCCGTGTATCATTAAACCACGTTTTTATGAGAAAAAAAGTTGAAAAATTTTGACGGAATTACCATTTTACCTTACGTAGCGAAATACACCAATTTGTTCTTCAAGGGCACATTAATCTTACCGTACTATCATATTAGTTCCTTCTTGCCATATACAGTGAATTCATGAATCGTTAAAATGCGCTATTAACATATCATGCCATGTATATTGGGGCCATCTAACCACTTGCCGTATTGTTTTTAATGAAACAACGGCATGTTCTATTAACTACAAGTATAATTCTTGTATGATATCATCTTCATTTTTATGTACAAAGCTTCTCAGTCTTTGGACTGGTGGTTGACATTTCCGTGGAATTGCCCTGATAGCTTACAAAAGTCTTGTATGTGAAGAATAATTTTCAGACCATACGTCAATTATACTTACTCAAAATCCATAAAATGTGAAACTAACCAGATTCCAACGACGGTGTGTAAACAATCAACTTGTTAGTTGTCCTGTACCAACAGAGAGTGTATGAAGATTGATTAATACTCTCGACACACCTTGACAAAAATGTGTAAGAAGGTTGTTGTGAATGTGCAATAGTCTGTATTATTCCTCTGCGTGCTACGGTATCAATCAATTCCTTTGCGTTCTACCTTCATAAAATTTATGAATATTCATGTGATTGTTCCGAGAGAACTCTACTATTACTTTGTTCTGTTGTTTTATTATTCATTATCTCGAAATGTTTTGTTTCCAAGCTATCACGTAATTTCGGGAACAAAATGACAATTGAAGTCAACAGTTAGACAAGGTTGGATATTTTGAACAGGCTAGAAAGACATATGACAAATTAATATTGTCCTTAAAGTTATGATTTAAATCTTTAATATCTTACTATGGAATTGAAAAGGTACGAACTTAGTGTGAGGTTATCCATTAGCAACTTCTGAATAAAGTATGTTCATCTGATGGCCATCATGTCCCTCACTTCCTCTGTCGGTCCTTGTTAATTTTCGGTTTCTTAGAAAGTATCAGAGCAGTAAGGACAAAATTTGGCGGAACGACATAAATTACTTTGATTTCACCGCCTGTCTGTCGAGGAGGTAAAAAAATTGGAAATTAACATCCGATAACCACATTGTTTATGCTGCCATAGTCTCCGAAATCATTCGTACTATAAATATGAAAATTAGCAATCTGATAGACCTTGAAAATACCATTTTTTTAACGCGATTACTGCTAAAATGATATGCTCGAAGATCCTAAGGAAGTGATACCTATTCATTTCTAACGAACTACTAAGGTTGGTAGACAGGAGCATCCTAATACTAATAGATCATGGGCTGAGGGATTTCTGACATGTTATAAAAATATCCTTATACAATATAAAGTACTTCTTTTTATATGTTTGCCAGAGTCGATATCTCGGTTAATAGCTATGCGAGTGATGATCAAATGTTTGTGGCTTGCAGTTTAATGAATCAATTAATAAATCTTGTACTTTCGAACGAATGTGAACTTTCTGAGCGCATCTTTCTTGTTTCATTTTTTTATAGATCTGAAACACAATGGTACACACACACTATGTATGTATGTTTGTTTGTGTGTATGTATCCATGCATGTATGTATGTATGTATGTATGTGTGTGTGTGTGCATGTATCTATATATGTATGTATATATGTATGTATGCATGTGTGTGTGTGAGTGTGTATCTACTATAGATGGCAAACAACTATGCTTATGTTGTGTACAGTCACTGACAGTTATGGGTTGTAATGATCCCATAGAAAGTCAATGGCGTTGTTACAACCTAGAAGTGTCCGTGACTATACTTAATAGGGACATTCCACAAAAAATAGTCCCACTTTATGTAAACAACAAAATAAATAAATCTGGCCATTATTATTGTTTTTAATTTCATTTAAGTTTAAATGTCCGTGAATCCATATAATTTGAATATTTCACCCAAAAGAAATATGATCATATACCCTATAGGTATCACAGACAAATGAAGACAAACTTTGCTACAATTTTTAAACCATCACGTCACACATGTAACACATTTTCGTTAAATTTTTTCATGCATTCAGGCTATGTCATCACACCACAAAGTTCTTCATAAACCTATGAAATCATTTAAGTATGAATATTTTAATCCAATCGCATGTTTAGGAACTTACATGTTTTAACACAAACACCATATTGAGATAAATGTTTTGCAATTTGTGATTGTTTTGTGGAATATACACAGCAAATATTTCTGTATGTATGTTCATAAATGTATAAACCATAATATTTGCTTGTACAGGATGGACCCTTGCCATGGCCATGGATAGGGAGTTAATCGACTGCAAGCAATTATTGTGTTTAACAACAGTATACTGTGAACCTGTAAGTAATTTACGTTGAATTCCCAGCAGTTTGAATAGACAACATATGAGCTATGCCAGAGTAAGACAAATATTACAACAATATTGGCCGACGTTGGTAAGAAGAAATTGGGGGAAGAGTTCTGGTATCTTTGTTACCCGGCACATCTCATGACACGGAAATGAGAAGGAAGGTATACATTTCCATTTTTACTCAAAATTTGCTGTTTTCCATTTTAGCGGAGTAAGTGCAATGACACAGATAAGTATCTTCCGAATCTCTCACAGTCTGCATGAAATAGTTCTTCAGTTAAAGAAAATGTGCGTGACTCCGCTTAACAAATTCAGTTGCGCACAAATGAGTTTTTCGTTGAGGGTATTTTTTTTTCTTTTTCCAGCCCAACTTGAAATATTCAAATAATCAGCAACCAAATAGTCGATGACTCAAATACGCATGTTACACCAGTAGTTTCTATTAGAACCTAAACAAATTTCGGGTTCGCTAAGATGAATAGTGACACTCCCAACGCCGTTCAATTTATTTATTCTTTCTCCTGAAGGTGAGACTAAAAATGTTGTTCATAATCAAGTTTGGAGTTAAATTTGTATACTGTACTTGTACTTTTAAATACCTGTAAAAAAAATTAGTTACATTTTACACTATAATTAGAATTCATTATTTACCTGTCTAAATATTTTTGCTTCGCTTTTTGTGCCACTTTTGGCTAATTTGCGAAGATGGGAATGAGTGACGATATGATGAAATTGATGAATGAACACTCACAAACATCCATGCTCAGGCCATGATTCAAACCTGGGACCCCTGGTGTCGTTGCACGATGTGCTAACCACTCCGCGACGAGGGGCCGGCTCCTGTCTAATAAAGATTGTGGTAAATAAATACCCGGGCAACGCCGGCTAATCAGCTAGTGGGTGAATAAACGCACACACACAGTTAAAATAAAGTTAAATGTTACATATGCAATTTAAAATGATTTATACCTACATTATTTAAGTCTTCTCCGCCAAAAATATTTTTTTGACTATACATTAATTATACTCACTCAGATTTCAGATAAAATAAACTTAATAAGAAAACAATATATAGTCAACTTGTTAGAGGACCTCTTAATGACTTTTCAGAAAGAAGAATATCGGAGTGTCTTTCTGTCGTTTTCACCTGCCTCAAAGAGAGCGTTTAAAGATTGTCAATACTTTCGACAGAAATTGGTAAAAAGGGCGGGAGCGGAATTGCTTTTAATGCAATATTGTAATATTATATTAACTTATAATTATATGTTATCCCTCTACGTGCTATCGTATAGAGTAAATCGCTTGCCCTATATCATCATTATCTATATTTATGAAAATTCATCTGCTTGTTTTGGCAGTGTGTCAGTGTATTATTAAATAATTTGTCACGAAATGTATCGTTACATGCTCCCTTGTAATAACGTACAAAATGAGGTCATTATGATAGATTAGTAGAATCGACAATTTGATAAGGTTGGATTTCAAACAGGCAATACAGACCTATGGGGAGCTATCGTATTGAAATATTGATTCAAAGCATTAAGATCTTTCTATATGAGAAGCTGGTGCATGTTTCGTTTGAAGACACTCAGTAGCAAAACTGAAGGTACGCTTGTGTGACGGTCGTGATCCATCAATCCATGTTCATTAAAGGCATCTTTGAAATTATCATCCGCCTACTTCCGTGGCGGCGTGTTTAGCACAACGCTCTACGGCGTCTGAGATCACGGGTTCGAATCTCGGTCTGGGCATGTGTGATCTTTATGAATGTTCATCAATTTCAACACATGTTCTTTCATCATTTGGGTTCTCCACGATGGCGCAGCGGAAACGTCATCGCCGGTTCGGAACCCACTCTGAACTATAGTTCCCTTCCCGATTAGCCTATCTGTGTATAAAGTGCACTTGAATAAAAAATAAAACTCAAGCATTCCGTACCTCAAACTAATTCTCATCTTCACGATTAGTCAGCAGTGGCAGAAAAGCGAAGTAAAGTACGCCAAATCAATCAATCAGTTTTAATTTGATTGATTGATTGATTTGCATTATTCTACTTAGCTTCTTATGCCACTTTTGGCTAATTTGCGAAGATGGGGATGAGTGATGACATGATGAAATTGATTAATAGACACTCACAAACATCCATGCCCTGCCGGGATTCGAACCCGGGACCCCTGGCGTCGTAGCACGATGTACTAACCACTCTTTTTTTTTTTTTAAATACCCCCTACACGGAGGTATCCCCCACCATTCACTCTTTTTCTCACTTTTACACTTTTCAATTCTGACATTTTCTTTGTTTCTTATCAACTGGACGAGCACAAATACCCATGCCTTACCCGGGACTCGAACCCAGAACCCCTGGCGTTGTAGCGCGCTCTGCTAACCACTTCGCCACGGAGGTCGACAAAACCACTCCGCCACGAGGGCCGGCAATCAGTTTTAATTTATTTGTGCCGCAGTAACTATTTTGTTTCGACTTACTGTCTAAGAGGCAAAAAATTTATAAAAGTTAATAGGTATTGGATTGTATCTTTGGATCTATATAGATAGATATGCATTTTAAAGGCAGGTGCTTGATATTTTAATTTTTTTCCTCCGAAAATGACAGAATAAAAATGGGGCCCATATTTAGACCTTCTCCTCTAATATTGCACCTTATTTGTAAAGTATATCTTTTGTTTAATATTTATTGTATTTTATGCTCTATTATGAGTAGTTCAATGTATCTTTATATTTGCGAGAGTGTACTATGTGAATTTGTATTTCTAAACATGTATAGATGTCAGTATTGTTGGTAGAATCTTTTTGTAGATAGTGAGTTATTCATCTGTGCTTGAATCTGTAAAAAACGAGGATATCGCATAAGGAATTTCACACATTTGCCACAGATCGTCGAAGATTATTAACTTAAAGAGAACTCCTCGGTGTTGTGCATACATCTTGGTATGGTAGTTCGGGGCGCAAGCTAAGCCTATGTGACCATTGGTATGTCGATGGCCAGGCATTGATGCTATGCACAATACTGGAACCATTAAGGAATGAAGCTAGGCTAAGGATTAATTTGGAATAAAATGCTAAGAGCAAACATTGGCTCGGTTATTATTGCATATCTCTTGGTGTGGTAGTTCTGGGCGCAAGCTAAACCCATGTGATCATATGCATGTCGATAGCCACCATGAGTTCATGCGTTTTAGTTGAGTCAAGTCATCGTCAGAGCAAAATCCTGACCTTAGTACTAAACCTGTTTGCATTATAATCTCAATAAATAAATAATAAATCCTTTGGTTTTTGTCTACTGCAATAATGTGGTATTATTCCTCTGTGCTGTGAATATTGTCTTTGCCTAACACTATCCCTGTACCTGAGAGGAGTCTGTGTACTTCACCGCTGGGTAATACTGAGTTATTATTAATAAGTATAATAATACGTTTAATAAATGATTTGTTGTTTTAAGTGCACTTTATGCACAGTAAGGCTAATTGGGACTGGACCTACAGTTTAAAGTGGGATCCGAACCACTTGTGCCTCCACCGGGTATCGAACCCGGGACCCCTTGATTACAAGGAGAAGACGCTACCACTGCGCCATCGGGGAGGCCCTCGTTTAATAAATAAAGTAGCTTGAACGTATCAAAATATTGGAACACAATATAGAACGTGTGGGAGGGCATATATCGTCGTTTCGGCCTACGAACATTCAAGAAAGTCCGTTTTGCCGCCTGTATGCGTGCAACCCAAAAAAACATTTGATCACATCTGCTACGTTTTCTCCTGTCGTGAAACTGCGTGTGCCAGTGTTGCAAAGAGCACACACATTATTCGAAAAATTACAAATTACCAACCACATTAAGCGTTGTAAAACGTAACGAGGATCGACCCCAATAAATCAACGATACGAGAAACATAGACCCCAGATATTCTCGATCTCGGCCATTTTGGGGCTAATGTGATCAGCACAACGCTCCGGACGCCTTTACCCGCAGGGTTACTCCCCTGTACTCATTGACTTGAAGCGTGGTGAGCACCATAGCCGCTTTGTGCGGGGACAAGGTAGAAATAAAGAAGAACATGTCCAAAATCAGTGTCTCGTTGTTCTTTGCAGTGCATTGCACATTTATTGTTAATATCAATTTAATACAATCATTTTTCATTGCTTTTTCATTAAAACATATCAAGTCATTGCATTAGATAATGTCCTCGACTAGTAATACATTTAAAATGTAGAGTCATAGCAGTGGCGTATGCTGGGTTAAGAACCTGGGCTACCGCACCATATCATAGTGTTCTAATGAACAAAAATTTGCTGGTGGGGGTGTTTTTTTTTAACTCATTTGGGGTTGCGGGTCGAAGTGATGTGACTCTGTGATTAAAAATATATACCTCATAAATAAAACATGGAAATGTACACTGTCAGTAAGAAAAGGATTTCAAGAATTTCATTCTCATTTGCATAAATAAGAGGCCCATATTGTGAAATATTATATAGGTCTATATTAGGGATGGCCAGATCCGGATCCTGGCGGATCCAAAATCCGGATCTGGATCATAAAATATTTCGGATCCGGATCCGTTTTGCCATCCCACATGAGCGCATCTTTGGAAAGTAAGAATGTGTTTATAACATATTGTATTGTTACCTGCTAATATACATATATATATATACCGCGTGAGGCACCTAAAAGTACCACCTGAAATAGCGAAGAAACCAGAAACAGTAGCGATATGAGGTTTGCGGGAAACAATAATATCAATAAAATCATTTAAAAAAATATGACTTTGCTCCAGATGCACCATTTGTCGATATTTTTCGACCCACCCCATACCTCCGATTTACGAGCCCCATTTGATATTATTGTTTCCCGCAAACCTCACATCGCTACTGTTTCTGGTTTATTCGTTATTTAAGGTGGTACTTTTAGGTGCCTCACGCGGTATATACACACCATATGAGGAGAAATTGAAGTGGGGATCTGACCCCGAAACCACGTAAATATGGTATAGGAAGAAACAGGGGGCATAGGGCCCCTCTATACACCTGCCAAATTTCATGGAAATCGGAGGGGGACACAAGGGTCAGATCCCCACGTCAATTTGTCCTCATCTTGACATTTGAGGCGGGTTTTGTCCCCTAAAACAGTTTTTTAGCCGAAACAAACACATATTTCTTCCTTTGGGCCCATCTATACACCTGTCAAGTTTCATGGAAATCGGAGGGGGACACTTATATAACCTCCCTTCTTTGCCATACACTTTGTAATTATATAACACTGCATACATTATAATGTTTTTTTTTTAATTTGTAAAACTATAACTGTATACTTTTTGTATAACATTTCTATCTTGTTAGTGTTAATGGTTTCATCCTGGAATGGAATGTCTCACATTTATGTGTGTTTCCATTTCTAACACATTCGAATGAATTCATATTTGTTTCAATGGCATTTACAAAATCACCTCTGACATTTTATGTTAAACAAGTAAGATTATTTTTGTGCACGAGTGTGTTAGCCGATGCGTAGGAAAAGTACGATACGAACTGCATTAATAACAAATTGTTTGGTCATGCTCGTCTTTATAACATTGTATTGTGACAGTGAGTAAACTGAATATAATTCATGCAAGCAGATTTCTTTGTATGTATTGCTCTATTAAATGATTTTTTTCTATTTTTGAACCCTTTCTTACCGAAGATAAGCGTGTATATGCAGCCAAAATAGTTTCTGCACCTACCGCAAATTCGGTTGTGCTTTATACTCGTTAGGAATTTCATATCAGATATATCTCTGTCATTTATTTTGCTTTGTTTTCCTTTGTTTTATATTCAAAGCTGTCCAAAGCACATCTTTCTTCCATAAGCTTGCCATTTCACTCGTCTGGATTAACCAAGATGTTTTTTATTATTGAATTAATATTGAATTTGGAAATTCATTCTAAAAATATTTTTCTATAAATGTTATTGTCATACTTGGTCTCGTCTTCCAAAAGGTATTTTTACCAAAGCAACTTTCAAATTCCTGTCAAAGCACAATAGGTGACGGTTAAAATTTCATAAAATAATCCTAATTATTACGAAATTAAATACATAAAATTTCTGAATTAAATAAAATAAATGCACAATGTAAAGAGGAAGAAAACTCCAACTAAATAAAGTTAAATATTCATTATATATATATATATATATTCATTATATATATATATTCATTATATGTATATATATATATATATATATATATATATATATATAGGGTAACTTCGGTGAATAACGCCAGGCGGGAAATAACGCCATTTCAAAGTTTCAACTCTGAAAACATGGACGCATGTAAAGTTAAGGTGTGACTCACCGTTGTGCGATAAACAATGGTGCCTGGTAGCATTGCTGATAAGAACGGTTGCCATTGTCGAGCCTTCATTTAAGAGAAACACTTTGAACAGTGTAGACGTTTGAGTTGAGTTTCGAGGAAAAAGGGTCCACATTTTCATCGCGCCGACAAAGGTGAGTGTTTTTCTATTGTAGGATTAGATTTTAAATGTTAACAATGCTGTACGTACACAATACGTTTATTACGTAAGTGAATGATGTGTGTACGGTTTTCATGGTCGGTATCGTAAGTTTAGAACAGTTGGTTAAACTACAGTCTGTTGTTTCGGGAAATAACGCCATCATCGTGTCGGGGTATAACGCCACTCAATTTAAACTCAAATTTAAGGAAATGTTGATTTCGAAAATAGGTTTATCCTTGCTCAGTTACTTTCGAGGCGTACAGATATTTATTCTCGGATAATTTCCTCTTTCAGATGGCGAGGAAATGTAGAAATATACGGGCCAAATGGTCAGTGGATGACTTGAGGCAAGCTATGGCGGCCATCAAACAAGGGATAGAAGATAGCATGTGCTGCACGTTCCTCGCAGAACTTTGAGGGACTGGGTATCGCGAAAAGACAAAAAAAGACTTTTTTTTTTCTAATAACTTACTACAGTAATTATTTTTCCTAGTACAGTTTAGTAAAGAAAATGTGAATGTTTTACTTGTAATTAGGATAATGTGAATGTTTTACTTGTAATTATGAACATGGCGTTATTGCCCGACAGGTCTGGAAATAACGCCATTTTGCATTAACACAGAATTTAGTATTTTATTGCTTTCATTATAACAGTGCAATCAATATTTTATTATTACACAATAGAGGAAAGTTCATTCTCCTATACATGTAAGTTTCATGTTCCTAACAATAAAAATGTATGAGTTCTAGAACGAAATGACCAATTGGTGGCGTTAATCACCGAAGTTACCCTATATATATATATCAAGGGTTCCTAAACTATTTCGTTTCACGGCTCCCTTAGCGTTTCAAAACATTTCCGTGGCGCCCAAGTCGGAACGTAGGCCTATCTAGCATTTGCAAATCTCAGATAGTGATGTTAGGTTGCTTGCCTGAAGTTTAAAGATAAACACATATTTCAAATTCATAAACATTTTGTGTGTAAAAAATATAATAGAATATAATAGTATTTTTATTTTCTACTAAATAAACACATATTTGGAACAATCATATCATTTCACTGAAAATATTGGAACATTTCACGGCCCCGCTGTAAGCCAGTCACGGCGCCCCAGGGCGCCACAGCGCACACTTTGGGACCACTGATATATATTATATGTCGTTAATATGCTATAAAAGTATATTACTTAAAAATATTTTTAGACCACACATCTATTATACTTGCTCGAAATTCAGAAAACTGTAAGGTTGTGTAAGGCAGTCAACTTGTTAATGGAGTTGGTAATAATTTTTCGCAGAGAAGAACATTAAGAAGTCTCTAATTACCTCGTGTCCGTCCAAACAGTGTGTTTGAAGAATGATCAATACTTTCGACACAACTTGGAAAAGAAGGAGTCGTGGCATTGTTTTGTAAATGGCAATATTCTCTATTATTATTCTGTCTGCAATCGTATCGAAAAATCATCGTAAGCTCTATCTTCACTAAATGTATGCATGTTTGTATGATTTCTCGCGAGAATGCCGTTATTGTCTCAGTGTATTCATCATCACGAAATGTTTCGTGTCAAGTAGACACGTAATTTCGTAATAATGCAAAATGAAGTAAATTAGATCACTGGAGCCGATATAACTATTAGTCTCTTATTTTATGTCGATTTTCTACTTCTACAGACTAATTGTTGGATGGTGATGAGTGGCGATTTGATGATTTTGGTGAAGAAACATAATATAATACACCGGGAAATACCTGCCGGACTACACATTCTTCATGAACTGTTTCATGCTGAACTTCCCTTTGAATTTTACCATTGACTCACCTACGACAATTTCCTGGTGAGTTTCATAGTATTCGCAAAAGGCTGTTCAAGTTGGGTGAGAAATGGTCTGCATCACTACGCCCCTGCTAAACAGGGGCGTCTTTGAGATATACGTAAGTCAACAGCCAACGAAAACTCTTCACACCAATACGCACTAAATTGAAAATATTTATATCTCTGTTCTCTGTAACTTTATTATGCTAATATACAAAGAAAAATGTTTGTATATCTTAAATATAGAAAAGAAACAAACGATTATATTTCCTTCTATATTTTATTCATCTAAATTAATAACTGTATACTGGGCACAAAATTTATGCAACACACACACACACACACATTTATTTCATTATAGTGGAATAATAATGAACATACACACACGTCATACAGAATGTTTATAAATAGCATTTTATGATATGAGTCTAGTTTTATTATACAGTAGGAGAAGCACATACATAAACATTATGGAAATTAATGTACACTTCGTTTGCAGTAAGATTGTGAACAAATTGTTCCGGTAGAATCATACACACACACACACAAACGCTGTATGAATTAGTGATAATAATAATTTAGTACTTAAATACAAAGCATTATTCAATTACACTAAGTAAAATCAATATAATAATGCTAATTCTACAAAAAACTAAACAAAATAGTGTTAAGCAAATTATCTACTAAAGAAATTAAACCTTCACCACTACGTGTAACTTATTCCAGTCCCTTGTAAAATCCTTCCGTCACGTCGGGTGTCCGGTTCGACTAGGACCTAAACGTGTGTCTTCTGGAAGTGGAGTGAAGTGATTCATAATACGTTCACTGATATCGGTAGACTGAGTGAAATAATACCTGCACTGTGCCATTTATCGGTCTTTACATTAACCAAACCTTTCTTACTTTCAGCGAGAGAGAAGTCAAAATTGTACACAGGGTTATAAACTGCCTCCTCTATTACTTGAAACATCGTATGCATGCCCAAACGCAATCCCATCATATGCCTCTCGAAATCTCCTTCCAGTACAAAATAACAGGGTTTCCGAAGAAGTCCATACCACAGAGAAGATGTGCAAGGTGTTTGCAAGGCTGAAATCCTGGAAAAGTCAGGGAATTTACGTTTTGCTGGAAAAGGCATGGAAATGTCAAACTGTATGTACTGTGTATAATGTATAATGAATAATAATCGTTTCTAGTAGTGTACAAAATAGGACATGAAAGTAATTGTAAATTTGTTGTGGGCAATCTATATTTCCGTTTGATATACTGAGTATTACACTACTGGTAGTTAAAGTAGAAATTTTACAGTAAATACTCTAGGAAAAGACGTCATGTTTTGAACTGTTCTTGCAGAAATCTATTGCAGTAAGCGTATGTTGGAATTCCCACTTGTTGCAATTTTCGTGTTGTGTTTGGTAGACATTAGGATTAATACATATATTACTAAATCTTACTAGTATAATTGATATGATCAAAATAATTCTTTGTTAACCATTCGTCAATATCTGGCAAGTATTTCATAAACCCTCATTCCTGATCCCCCCCCTATCCAGCGGTGAAATTCTGTTCAAGTTACAATTGTTACTTTTCAATTAAATTAAATTCATTTTATATTCAAGGGCGAGGTTAATCCTGCGGCTCTTCTGCCACTTACATTTGAAGTGAATATTCTAAAAAAAACTTGGTTAAGTGCGATTCTAAGTGTGATGTTTAGCTAAAATATAGTGACCTTCCTACACACGTGTTAAGTGCATGAATTGCCCTAATGATTTGGTCTGGAAAATTTTGGTTCTTGGTCTGGAAAACCTGGAAAAGTCCTGAAATTGTTTGTAAAATAAATAATAATCGGTTGGTTAGAATGTTTTCAACACAGTCAAAAATGCAAGAATCACACTTCCCCGATTATGTACTGGCTCACACGGTTGCCTTTCATTCTTAGAAGAGGCGCATTACACAGTGAATCCAATTGCACTTTCAGTTCCAAGTCTAGTCATCCCACCATGCGAAGATTTTCTTACTATCGTAGTTTTCTGCTTCTATAATCTAATTGGTAGGGTGGCGATGAGTAGTGATTTGTCAAATATCTAGCGGACTACATATTCTTCATGCACTGTTTCTTTCTGGACTTCCCTTTGAATTTTATCATTGACTCGGCTACGACAATTTTTCGGTGAGTTTGATAGCATGTTTCACAAACTACTGTGCACGTCGGATGAGAATTGGTCTGGACAACCACGCACTGCCCAAACAGGGGTGTTGAAATATACGTGAGTCAACAGCCAACCAAACCTCTTCACACCCATAAGGTAGAAGCACTACATTTAAAATATTAATCTATGTAATATTAACATACAATAACAATTAACACATATGTAGGTTTATAATGTGTCAGATATAAAAAGGAAATGCAATAATGTAAATGCAATGAAAAATGTTTGCATACTTCAAATATAAAATAAGAACCGACCAGTACATTTCTTTCTATTTTTATTCATCTAAATTATTAACTATACTGGGTACAAAATTGATGCAATATACACATCAATTGTTGTTTATTTCATTGTAGTGGAATGATAATGTTACATACACACACAAGTTATAGAGAATGTTAATAAATAACTTTGTAAGATATAAATCTAGTTTTATTGTACTGTGCACATAAATAATACATACATAAACATTGTAAAAATTAATGTACACTTCCTTTGCAGTAACATTGTGATGAAATGTTTCTAGTAGAAATCACACACATACACGCACACGGTATGAATTAGTGTGAAATACAAAGCAATATTCAATTACCCTAAAATAAATGTTAACTATGCATGGAATCCAGTGAACTTATATACGTACGACAGACCATATTTTTCTTGCATGAAAAGTCAACGATAGTAATGAGCATCTATCAAAATCACATCAATTTCAATTCATAAGACTTTTAATAAAATAGATAATTTTTATAGCCTAGGAACCAATTCCAAGAAAATGTTCATGTTTAGGAACTATACATGTTACTAGAGGACCATTCTACTCATCAAATGTCACCATTTTCAATGTACGTAAATTGAATACTTGTAGCCTATGGAAAAGCCACAATATCTTTCGATACATTTCTTTTGGGCATAAAAATCACACTGCCATTTTTTAAGGCATTAAAGCATGAAATTACTTCTTCACCTTACCCTGTCCAGTCATAAGAATACTGAATACAAGCAAAATAAACTACCTTGATAACTTATTTACTTCCATCGACATTCCGTAACGATTGCTCTAAACATAATGCACATTACTTCACACATAAAACGTAAGATGCAAATCCCTATCGCAAGAAACCATAAGAAGAACATTGGGGAAATATGTTAATAGTTATTGTTTTTTTTCGTTTCACTAGAATGGGCATATCTATTTCTGTATGCGCTAACAACTCTCCCATTTCAAGTTTAATCCACTTTCCATAATTATGATTGTCAACATGTTTAAGCTTGGAAGATAGACAGAATATTTAATATATTTTATGAAATATAAGTATTATCATGTCATTATCAATGAAAGGTGCGTCATAATTTGGATTGCCAATACAATTAGCAGAAATTCTTGGGAATAATTGGGTGGGGGTAACATCACTTCTTCTGGAGGCGAGGCTGAGGTGCACACCCATAAACCCAGACCAATCCTTCTAGAGATACTCATAGTCATAGGCCTGGTTGTGTCTTAATGTACAACCACCCCGGGACAGTACAAGGTTATCTGTGTTAAGCCTGAGCTACTCCACCTCGAGTTTAAAAGTAACATCGGTCTGGTTTTGGATTAAAGCAGACACCGAAAGGGTGAAATCATCACATTCTTTCTTGTTATCTGCATATTGTTTGTGGCCTCCCCGATGGCGCAGTGGTTTCGTCGTCGTCTTCTAATCAAGGGGTCCCGGGTACGATACCCGCTGGAAGCACAAGTGGTTCGGATATCACTTTAAACTGTAGGTCTAGTCCTGATTAGCCTTACTGTGCATAAAGTGGACTTAAAACACATAATCAATCAATCACTCAAGCATATTGTTTGTATTATATAATAAGAAATCCTTTCGTGTTATCCATAACGGTATTGTGTTTTTATTTCTCTGTGCTTTTACATACTGCCAGTGCCTAACACAATTTGAGAGGAGTCTGTGGGCTTCATTGAGTCTCTTCGTTCATTGGAGAGCATTTAGTCTGTTATTGTTAATAACCATTATATATATATATATATATATATATATATATATATATATATATATACAATTATAAACATTCTTTCATCTTTCTTTTTTATTATTTTAACGTGTCAAGTCATTGCTTCTTACTAGTGATATAAACATGTTTAGTCAGAAACACTTTTGGGTTGAAACGAAAACATTAAAGTTAATGATGATATAACCGACAAATGTCCGTAACACTAAGCATTAATATAATATTCAGTAAGCGTTCAATTCGATTAATAAGTAGTGAGAAACTATTCCGTACTGTGAAGCTACAAGAAATCATTTACGTTCAATTTCAAGCACTTCGAATAGACCACGTATGGGCAATACCTGAACAGCAATACATAAGAATTCTATGCCACAGTAAGACAAACATTACTTTCCATATTGGCTAATGTTCGTAAAATGGAATTGGAAATTCATTGAAAACAGCATTAGCAAATTGACTTCAAATTCAAAGACAGGCCAGATCAAAGAAAAATCTGCTTTCTTCAAACTTCCAGAGATGACATTTTTAGCTTTCATGATTCGTATCTTTTGTAATGGGAACTAAATAGCCTCATAACTCTCAGAAAATTATCTTAGGAGAGTAGTATGATTTGTGGTATTATAAACTCACTTATAGCGTAGAAATGAAGAGGTTATTTGATTGAACAATCCGATTTGGCTATACTTAAAACAATGCCAAGAGGGGCTTATACCCCAATTCTTCAAGTGTGATATGCTCTTAATTTTAATAATTCTGAATTCTAGTGTAGAAAAGAAGAAGCCTCAACAGACAGATTTGCGTACACTTAAAACTATGCCAAGTTCCCATATGATCTTATTGTTTACAGTGTGTTTTTCTGTCAAAATCCCAGGAATCTTGAATTCTAGTGTAGAAATGATGAGCCCCCCTTCAGATTGATTCTGCCATGTATGTATTGATATAAAGCTCATAGCTCCTGGGTTCTAAGACCCAGTAGAGTGTGGTGCATAGCTCCATGGTTTTTATTGCCTTGTAATCAAGAGGCTTCTGGGTTTGAGTCCTGATAAAATGTGAAGCCTCCCCTGATTGCAAAGTGTTAATATTGTTGCCTTGTAAACAAGAGCTCTGGGTTTGAGTTCTGATAAAATATGTAAGATTGAAATACATGTGGCAAAATAATATCTCCACATGTGAGATTTTGAGAATAATTACTGCTAGTTGATATACAACTGATAGCTCCCAGATCTGAAACCTGGTAAAGTGTGTTGTACAACAGCATAATAGAGCAAAATTATTTTATATTGGGGATCACCAGAGCCTAGTTACTGCTGTTGTCTGGGTATAAAAGCACCAGCTCAGCCACTAACTGCTGTTATAATTGTTTTGGCATAGTTCTGTTTTTTTGGACCAATAAATTTTATAAAAACAAACAACAAAAATGCCAAATCAAAAATATTGCAATCAGTGTAATAAAAATATATCTAGTTCTAATTGGTCTAGACACCGGCATATTTGTGACCCTAAGAAATGCAGAAAGGCCACAAAAATGTGTCCAAGATGCCATAAAATATTAAGCAAGGCTTATTACAAATGACATAAGTGTAATTCTTATGTACAGTTATCAACATTGCCCCAACAACCATCTACATCTGGTCTGAAAAGGAAGCATGAAGCACCTGTTAATGCTAGAGCAGCAAAGCAGCCACGCTATGCACTACCTATCCATAGCAGTTTTAATGGCCAATTAAGGGGTCACCGGTTTGTATCAGAGCCAAGATGCGGTATTAAGAATTTTTTGAACAGTATAAATTCTGATGTGCAGGCAATTCTAAATGCACAAAATGGCTCTTATAAGCTGTCCCTCAAATTGTTTACACAATATAAGAAGCCAAATGGCACAAAATTTACACAGCCCCACTTAACAGAAACTGTACCGGTATACTCAAATGCAAATTCAGACAAAATAATAAGCAGTTTGATAGATCAATTGAATATTAAACACTCTGAATTTGCAGCAAAAGAGTCTGGATGGAGCCTATGCGGATCTCCACACAAGTTATATGTTAATATTTCTGAATTCAGCCCATTACAAGGTTCTACATATCTGCCATTACCTGCCAATATTAAAAACAAAAGAGCCGTGGTTAATATAGAAAATACCGACCAGAAATGCTTTTTTTGGTGTATTTTAGCTGCTTTGTTTCCAGTTTCAAGGAATCCTGAGAGCATAACTTTTTATAAACAACATGAAAATGATTTTGATGAGGCAATGGAGGGTTTAGAATATCCAATGTCTGTTCAGAATATTGATAAATTTGAAAAAAAGGCCAGGGATATTAATGGTAAACAATTATCTATTAATGTATTTATTTGTTCCACTGGTCGTGGCAATTGCTTGATAGCACCTCTCAGAATCAGTACATTTGATGATGATTCTGCTGTTCCGACTGATCTGCTCTTAATTGAAGGGGATGATACACGCCATTATACTCTGATACATAATCTTGAAGCTTTAGTCAGAACACAACTAGACAAATCCAATACAATATTTAAGTTGTGCAGAAGATGTTTGTCTGTATTTGATGGTAGAAAAATGGTAAATGGTGTTTGTGAAGAGAATGCAGAAATTGCTAAAAACAAGTTAATTGAGCATCTGAAATACTGTGGCAACCATGAACCTGTTCATATGGTGATGCCTAATCCAAGTGAAAATGCCAAATTCAAAAAATTTGAAGCCTTGTTGGAACACCCAGCATATATAGTCTGTGATTTTGAATCAAATCTCAAACCTCTTGCATTCTGTAGCCCAGATCCTGATGAATCTTCAAGTACATCATACCAGCTACAAGAACCTTCTAGCTTTTGTTATGTTGTTGTACGGGATGGTGTAGCTAGTGAACCACACTTATACATGGGACCAAATGCTATCAAAGAATTTGCACATTCAATAGAAAATGAATGCCATAACATAGCATCTAATATCTTATTAAAATCAAAACCCATGTTGCCTTTAACAGAGAAACAGATTAAAGATTTCAACAATGCAGAAAAATGCCCGGTATGTGATTATGAATTTTCAGATGCAAATATCAAGGTGAAACACCATTTTCATACAGATGGTAAATTCTTAATGGCCCTGTGTAATAGCTGTAATATTAAGATCCAGAGACCAAAATTTGTCCCCATATTTTGCCATGGTGCATCCAATTATGATTTTCATCATTTGATCAGGTACGAGGGGTTTGACAAGCAGAATTTAAATATTTTAGCTGAAAATAATGAGAAATATATTGCTATTAGCAAAATAATTAAAGTTAATGGTGTTCCTATTCACTTAAGATTTCTTGATTCATACAGAATTCTATCTGCTAGCCTGGCTACACTGGCCACTCAATTATCTGATGATCAATTCAAAATCACATGTACCATGTTTCCAAATCAGGACCTGAAATTAATTAGGCGGAAGGGTGTATATCCATATGATTATGTTACAGATTTTTCTAAATTTGATGAGTGTTCTCTGCCACCACAACAAGAGTTTTACAGCAAAATCAGAGGATCTGGAATCACAGATGAAGATTATCACCATGCCCAATTGATGTGGAACAATTTAAAATGCCAGACATTTGGTGATTATCACAAGGCTTATTTAAAACTTGATGTAACCCTCTTAGCTGATATATTGCAGGCATTCAGAAAATCTTCCATGCAAAATTATAAGCTGGATCCAATGTATTTTTACAGTGCTCCGGGCCTAGCATGGTCTGCAATGTTTTTAAACACTAAAATGCAATTGGATCTGATCCAGGATCAGGACATGTATCTGTTTATGGAACAATGTATAAGAGGAGGCATGATGCAATGTTCTCAGAGATATGCCAGAGCAAATAACAAGTATATTCCTGATTATGATCCAGCACTGCCATCAAATTATATACTGTATGTAGATGCCAATAGCCTCTATGGTTATGCTATGATGAAAAAACTGCCATATGCAGGGCTTGAGTGGGTTGAAGATTTCAACATTGAAGATCTTAAGGATTTTGATGACAGTCACTATGGCCTGTTCTTAGAGGTTGATCTGACAATTCCTGATGATTTACACAACACATTTTCTGATCTGCCCCCAATTCCCGAGGTTAAGTGTTCACCTGGCTCTAAACAGAAGAAATTGATGATGACTCTGGAGCCGAAACAGGATTATGTCATATATTACAAAAACCTCCAGTTCCTGATGAATCATGGTGTTCAAGTGATCAAAGTTGGAAAAGTTTTGAGGTTCAGGCACTCAAGATGGTTGGAGCCATATATTGATATAAACACAGAGCTTCGAACATCTGCATTGAGCCAATTTGATAAGACCTTGTTTAAATTGATGGTCAATTCAGTGTATGGCAAAACAATTGAAAATGTCAGAAAACAAATTGATGTTAAAATAATTACTGACCCCAGCCGGAGCAAAAAATTGATAGCAAAGCCCAACTTCAATTACAGAAGAATTTATGATGAGAATATGGCACTTTTCAACATGAAAAAAAACAAAGATTAAGTTTGATAAGCCTATTTATGTAGGGGCTGTGATATTGGAATTGGCCAAATTACACATGTTAAAATTGTTTTATGATGTGTTGAAGCCTTTTTATAAGGATCGTGTAAAACTGATGTACATGGACACAGATAGTTTTGTTCTTGATATTCAAACAGAAGATGTTTATCAAGATATAGCACAGCCAGAATTGTTTAAATATTTTGATACCACTGAACATTCAAAAATTAAACCCCACAACAAAAAGGTGCCTGGCAAGTTAAAAGATGAGACACTTGGTGATGTTATTGTGGCATTTGCTGGGTTAAGGGCCAAGATGTACAGTTTTGAAACATGTAGTGGCGCTGTTGCCAAAAAGGCCAAGGGCATTGGCAGAGTGACTGTAGACAAAGAGCTTGAATTTGAAGATTACAAAAATTGCCTCAAATCATGTAGCACAATCAGAACATCAGAAAATAGAATTCAGAGTGTGGATCACTTGTTGACTACAAATATTGTAAGAAAAGTGGCTCTGGACCCACATGATGACAAGAGATGCATTTTATCATGTGGCATACATATTCTACCATGGGGTCATTGTGATTTGAAAAGTGGCAATCAATGCCCAATTACAGAGCATGATTTGAAATAAATAAACATGCCTATGAACTTATTTGTGTTCAAAAAACAGGCTATTATGAACCTGCCAACACCACAACCCTCTTCTGATATAATATCTAAACTAAGTGCTTTGTTAATTATTCATCTGACCAGCATACTTACACATGTTGATGATGAAACAGGTAAAACATTGTACATATTTAACAATAATTTAAATCATTACCAATTACCTGTAGGTGGTCAATTGCAATTTATTACAACCCCTGAGGGTAATGTCAAGATTTCAGTAGGGAGAAATATTTATAGAATTAATCACTCAAACATGATTTCTGGCACTGTATATACGGTTTCTGCTGGTGACTGCTTATATATTGAGGTCCCGGGGTCATATGACAAGCTTATACCTTTTTTTATAGAATTAAGAATCAGATATTCAATAATTAATAACCACTAAAACAAAAAATTCCTAATGATATTTTTGGCCATACAAGGCATGAAGATCACAGTGATGAGATTCTGATGCTTGATGTCAGAGTCAAGAAATTAAGAAGTGATTTACAAGCTTTACAAACCACACTCAATGCCAGTCTTCAACTAGAAATTACAAATTTGCAATCACAATGCATGGACCCTCTTCTTAAAATTGACTCAGAACTCAAATTGCTGCTTCAGAAATATACTGACTTGGCCACATTGGATAATTTTCAAAGTTTAGAAGAAGCTGTAGCAGCTCTTCAAGCCAAATTTAAGAGCCAGGCCACCAACTCTGAGCAATTGAAACAGCAATTGGAAGAGCAGATAAATAATGTCCAGACACAGCTCCAAACAATTGTCAAAAGCATAAAATCACAAGAAGATTTTGATCTAGTGATTTCCACTCTAAAGGAACAGATTCAATCACTACAGATACCTAATCAGGACCCCTTGAACAATGCCATAGCCGAGGTTAAAGAAAAAATTGAGACACTTGAAAATTTTATGAACAACTTGCCATCTTCTGATGCTTTGAGTGCAATAACTCGGAGTGTTGCCAACATTAAGCTGCAACTTGAAACATATGAATATTTTGGAAAAATTCAAAGTACCATAACCCATCTTGAGGGTACAATAGCAGCAGTGCAAAGTGATTTGACAAATGTACAAGAATCTCTAGAATCTCGCCTGCCTGGTATTGTAGACACACTTGTCAGTGTCCAGCAACAGATCACAAAGCTTGAAAACCTCAACACTGAATCTGAGCTATCTCATTTTCATCACTTGATCGATGATATCCAAACAAAACTTGAAATTTTACAACAATCAACACCCACTCAGACAGATATAGCCCTGCTCCAAAATGCTATTCAAAATGTGGCTGATGCTTCTGAATTAAATAATGTGAAATTGGCACTTGAATCTTTACAAAATACTGTAACAAATCTGCCTACATCACAGGAACTTAAAAATATTAAGAGAGCTGTGAATCGCATATTGAAATCAGAAGATATCAAGAATATCCAGACAGAGATCAAACAACTTACTCAGACAGTGGCCACTCTACCAACTAATCAACATATTAATGAACTGCATGCCCTGCTTGAGGATATCAGAAGACAGGTCCATGATCTTACTGCTCAAAATTCAAAATTGGCAGTTATTGAAAATTTGCAACAAATTGTAGCTAATATCAAGCAACAGCTAGGGACCATGGAATCCAATCAAGCAAATGCTCTGTCTGTTTTTGCCACCCAGCTACAAGAAATTGTGCAGCAATACAAGAAACTTGCTGTGGACATAAAAATCAAGCCAGGCCATGATGATGTTGTTAGGACCATCAATGAGCACCTTGAATCTGTAACAAGCAGATTGCTTACAGCAGAAAAAGAAATAACCGGCATAATTGAGAATCCAAAACATACAGTAATTCTTGAATTGTACAGCATCCCCAACAAAGAATATGATTCACCATTTACACCAGGTGGCAAAATATATATGCTGTCCCCTGCACAATTTTATTACCAGTTTTTTGTTGGGGGCACACTGAGACCAATCAAGATCAAATATTGGCTACAACCACAGGCACACCACTACCCCACCTTATCAATAACAAATGCTGACAACAAACAAAAAATAACCAGTGTAGAGTTAGAGGATTTTACAGATCCCAATACATTAGAAACATCTTATGCTGAAGATGATGGCTCTCTGGAATTTCATATACAAATAGGAGACAAATTATATTTAGAAAATCCTGCAGTATCAGCTGCTGAACACCCCATAGTTGCAATATTCTTGTTTTCATATTATGTCTAGACAAATTATTGTTGATGAATTACACAGACAAGCCAGACATAATTATAAGAGACTGCCAGTAGTCACAAAAGGCATAGATGATTTATGGCAGAGCGACTTGATTGAGATGGCAAGTGGACAGCTGAAAAACTTAGACAAAATCAACAAGGGCTACAAGTATCTACTCACTGTAATAGACACATTTTCAAAATTTGCCTGGGCTGTGCCACTCAAATCCAAGACTGGAAAATGTGTTACAGAAGCCTTCAGGACAATCATCAATCAGAGTGGAAGATCACCGCGCTATTTGCAAACAGATAATGGCAAAGAATTTTATAATTCTGTGTTCCAACAATTTATTAAAAGCCAGACAATACAACATTATTCGAGTTACAGTGATCTCAAGGCCTCAATTGTAGAGAGATTCAACAAAACTCTAAAAAATCTTATGTATAAACAACTTACACTTCAAGGTAATTATAAATGGCTTAATATTCTTCCAGAACTTTTACATAAATATAACAACTCGGTCCATTCCACAATCAACATGAAACCCTCTGAAGTAACTTCATCTGATGAGCAAAAATTGATCAGGACTGTTTATTATCCTAGATACCAGCCAACAACAAGAAAAGCCAAATACAGGGTGAGTGATCAAGTAAGAATCAGCAAATATAAGCACTTATTCAAAAGAGGCTTTACAAGAAACTGGAGCACTGAATTATTTACAGTGGTTCAAGTTAAACCTGGGACCCTTAACACATATATAATAAAAGATCACCGAGGAGAAATTCTCAAAGGCCGGTTCTATGAAGAAGAACTCAGCAAAACTAAACAGCCTGACACATATCTCATAGAAAAAATCATCCGCAGAAAAGGAAACAAGTTATTTGTCAAATGGCTAGGACTTCCAGAACACAGCTGGATCGATGCAGACAAAGTGATAATATGAACACCTGGGATGTTATAAAAAGGCTGCCAGAACCTGAACAGCAGATTAAGAGAAATGGCAAGTTGCTGCCTGATAATATTAGATGTCTTATTGTTGGGCCATCAGCTTGTGGTAAAACTACACTAATGATTGATAATCTTTTATTGGCACCCAACTGGTTAGACTGGAAAAATAGGCACTTGTATGTTTTCTCTAAGAGCTTGGAACAATTAAAATATCAGCAGTTGATGAAGCTATATGATGGATTGGATATTGCCACTTTTGAACCAGATGTTAAGCCACTCCATGAATGTCTTGATAACTCTGTTGTTGTGTTTGATGACATTATACTGGATAATCAAAACAAGGTTAGAAATTTTTTTACACAGGGGCGACACAAAAACATTGATTGTTTCTACCTGGCACAGACTTTTTCTAAAATACCAAAACAACTGATAAGAGACAACAGCAATTTTATATGTGTGTTTCATCAAGATCATACCAACCTCAAACACATACATGATGAATATGTAGGTGGGGACTTGAGCTACAATGATTTTTCCAAGTTTTGCAGTAGGTGCTGGAACCAAGACAGTTATGGGTTTGTCACAATTGATATGACAAGAAAACCCAATAGTGGCAAATACAGAAATAAAATCAACAATTTTCTAGACATTGAAACATATATAAATAACCATGAAAAGGCCAATTATTGATGATCTTAAATTAAGAGATTATCTTGTAAAAAGATTTAAGGGATGGAAATCAGAGAACCGAGGAATTTATGAACAACACAAACAAACAGAACAGCCTATTATTGATGCTATTAGTGAATTAGGTAAAAATATCAAAACTGTTACAGAGCAAAATCAAAATTTGATCACAGAGCTTGTACCTGTAGCTGCAAGGAACATATTAGATTATCCAATCACCCCACTTTCCAGTATTCATACACCTAGTCCTGTTGCTCCTCGAAGAATTGAAGCTACTCTGGATCCTATTGAATTGGGTCTTCTTGCTCAAAAATATTTAAGCACACCTAAAGACAACAAAGATGAGGTCTTTGGCATATATGCTGACACAGAGCGTGATGGTAGCATCATACATAGAATTGGCAATTTCAGAGTAACATTTATGGGAGATGATCTCATTGTATATTCAGAATCTCATCTTGGAGAAAGAGGTGCTCTTGTTAAATATCCCGGCACACCTGGATTGTGGGAACTGATGACTAGGAAAAGGCCTGGCAGCTATACAGATCAAGATTATGAGCATTACAAAGAAATATTAATAAAATCAGATGCTCTATACCAGAACAATGATCCCACACAAAAAAGAGTCAAGTCTAGCAGTGGAGCAAAATACAACAATTTAATCAAGCCCATATGGTCTCAAATTAAGACTGGCAGTGGAATAAAACAATACAACACCCTGCCTAAAGAATTTGTCTGGTTTGATGATGTCAGGAAACTTGTAGATAGGTTATTAGTGATAGCTGGGGAGGAAAATGCTGGCAACCACAATTTTTACAATGAAAAGGTTGGAATTATGGACATGATAAGCACCAAATTGTCTAATTTTATAGTGAATGACACTAAGGGGATTGGATATCTTATAAAAATTATAATACTCTACCACCTAAATTTTGGAATATTTCTGAGGGTCGGGGGTTGGTTAATGACATTATAAAAAAGCTGCCATTTGAACTACACATTCCAGGCTATCAGTATTGTGGTCCGGGCACAAAATTGGACCATAGATTAAACTGAGGTGATCCTGGTGTTAATCCCCTAGATGCTGCTTGTAGAGACCATGACATAGCATACAACACACATACTGATCTTGACAAGAGACATGTTGCAGACAAAAAATTAGAAGAGGCTGCATTTGGTAGATTTGTAAGCAAAGATGCTTCTTTGAGTGAGAGAATAGCAGCATTGGGGACCACCATAGCTATGAACACCAAACAAAAACTGGGGTGGGGGCTGTGAATATATATATAATAAACCTAGAATGTAGGCCAAGGGTGTTATGTATCGAATACCTTATGCAGGTCTTAAATCTCTTAAAACTATTGATAGCCTTTTAACCAAAAAGCAGCGCAAGAAAAAAAATTCTTGTCTTGCAAAGGGTCATGGTATGAAATTGTTGCTTAGTACCCCCCAATTAAAAAAATTACAACAATCTAGAAAAAAATCACATGTGGGGGGTTTTATATTTACTATCCCGGCCATCTTAGCAGCACTTGGGGCTGTTGGGAGCTTGGCTGGGGGATCACCTGCTATAGCAAAAACAGTAATAGATGCCAAAAAAATAAAGCAGAATTAGATGAATTGAAGCGCCATAACCTGGCCCTGGAGAAACAAGGGAAAGGTGTTAAGAGAGCCATGAATAAGTTTAAAAAAACAAGAGCCGCTTAGAAACCAAGATATTGAAGCCTTAATCAAGCCACTGGGCATCAAACATTTTAGAGGTGTGTACATGTCCGATTCTTTACCAGAACAACCACTCAACAAAGAGTGTGGCATTGTTAATTTGGATAAGTACAAAAATCAGGGCACTCACTGGATCTGTTATCTTAAATATTTAAACAATGAGGCATTTGTGTTTGATTCATTTGGAGGTGTTCCACCTGAAAATTTAATAAAATATCTAAAATCAGCTAATCTTTATTACAATAATGCCCGTGTACAAAATTTCAAAGATGTTAATTGTGGACATTTGTGTTTATCTGTTCTTAGATATATGTCTCAAATAAATAAATCAAAAAGCCCTGTGGTATTTAAAACATCATGGGGGTATTCCATCTCACCAGCCAAAATTCAATATTGAAACTCAAATTACATGATGATATAGTGTATCCCAAAACAATAGCTCTCAGAGCATTTTATGGCATGTACTTGATCCCTAATATTACACACCACAACAACAAAATTGCAGTAGGGGTCAAAAAATTGTCATCACTCCAGGGCAATATAATCTGTCCACTCTAAATGCTCAATTACCCAGAGGTATAGTATTAACTCAAAATTCTGTCACTCACAGAGTAGAGATTGTATCTGCTACAGAAACAGTGGATCTGGGTATTATAGGAGAGCTGTTAGGCTTTGAGAACTACACAAAACTTGAACCGGCCATCAAACACACTGCTATTAATATACCTAAATTCTTAGCCATAGAGACTCTGAATATTCACTGTAATGTGGCTGAGGGTATGATCACCAAATCAAATGGCATAGGCACTCACAAACAAACTGGCATCATTGCAACATTTAAACCTAATTCTGAATTTATGGAGCCCATCATCTACACTCCATCCCCAACATTATATTTTCCTGTGTGCCATAATAGAATAGATAACATTGAATTGATGGTCACTAATGAAAAAGAAGAATTAGTTGATTTTGCTGGAGCCACAACAACTGCAATCATAGAGATTAATATTTAAATAAAAATACATACAAAAAAAATGGAAAATATTGAGAGTTATGAGCTACAATCATTCCCCCCAAACAGGAGGACATTTGCAAATTTAAATCAACCCAACACAGAAATTGAGGTTGATCTTGATGTAGGGGATGGCTTTATACACCCCCACAGAGCAGATCTATACATCAAATTTGATGTTGTGAAGCTCGATGGAACAGATTATCCGGCAAATTCAAATATAAGATTGGTGGACAATTTTTGCCGCATCTGTTCTCTGAAATTGAGATCAGAAAGCATGGTGTTGTTATAAACAGAGTGGATTATCTCGGCATTACCTCCACAGCTTTGGCCACACTAAAATTATCCAAAACCGAGGCTTCTTACTACAAAATAGGTGGATTTGAGGCTATTGATAAAATTATATCTAAGAGCCACACAGTGCTGTTCCCTATGCGCCTGTTGCCAGGATTCTTCTCAGATTACAAAGATATTATGTGGAAGGGTGGTTTAAGAATTACATTTAGAAGAGCTGCCAATGATAATAATGCTTTGATGAGGTACAGCACATTAAACTCTACAGGGGAAGCTTTGCCTAATACCCTACCTGATGAAGGCAAATGCATTATTCAGACTATGGAGCTAAGAATCCCAGTTGTTGAATATGAGGCCAGTTATGCTCTTAAATACAAAGCTGATATCCTAAAAAATCCACAAGTACCTTTACAATTTTATACATATCAATGTGTACAGAAGCCTGCCGCTGGTACTTATTATGAGTTTGATGCTACAAATTCATTCTCCAGTATACTGCCGGACATGCCGGATTTTGTGGTGGTACTGTTTCAGACTGGAAGACACAATAATCATGAAAAAAATTCAAGTAGATTTGATAACTGCAACATCAAGAACATATATCTTAAAAATGGCATAAATGAGGTATTCCCTAGAGAAAATTATAATTTAGACATGTCCAAGGATGATTTCCTTAAATTATATGAAGCATTTACAGCATACAAAAGGGTTACTACTGGCAATACTAACATGTATTACACACCAGATGAATTCAAAGCACAGAGACCCATGTTTGTCATCAACACTTCAAAAAGGAAACAAGTTGTGGTTAATGACAGGACAAACATTAAAATTATCTGTGAATTCCACAATACACTCCCCGATGACACCATATGTAGTGTTATTCTCATAGGTGAAAAATCATATGTTTATGATGTAAGAAATGAGAGGGTCACAGAGCAATTCTAGAGGGCCGACTCAAACACACAGCACTTCTGCTTTTTGCAGGAAAGCTCAAACACAGAAATATGCAATGAATATTCTGTAAGTTACACACTCTACCAGGTTTCAAACCTGGGGGGGGGGCCTCTTGATTATAAAACATATAAGCCATGGAACTATGTCTACAGCACTTCTGCTTTTTGCAGGAAAGCTCAAATACAGCACTTCTGCTTTTTGCAGGAAAGCTCAAATACAGCACTTCTGCTTTTTGCAGGAAAGCTCAAATACAGCACTTCTGCTATTTGCAGGAAAGCTCAAATACAGCACTTCTGCTTTTTGCAGGAAAGCTCAAATACAGCACTTCTGCTTTTTGCAGGAAAGCTCAAATACAGCACTTCTGCTTTTTGCAGGAAATCTCAAATACAGCACTTCTGCTTTTTGCAGGAAAGCTCAAATACAGCACTTCTGCTTTTTGCAGGAAAGCTCAAACACAGAAATATGCAATGAATATATATTCTGTAAGTCTCTCTCGGGTTTATATTATCACAACAAGGCCAATTCAGGCTTGCCTTGTTGTCATGCAAAAGGCCAATATTCTCTTTACTAAGAATTTCCCTTTGAGTTAATGACATGATGGATGGCATGCAATTTTCCCTGAAAGGGCACAGTGTAGATTATATTTCTTGCATGCCAGCAGATATAATCTCCCAGGCGTGCATAATTTATTGCTGACCGGGACATGGAATTGATCAAAGATTAGAGAGAACATGCAAGCAATTTGCACGCCTGCCCCTTGTCCTAATGTATTGATCTCTAAGTTGAAAAGCATGAGAATATAAATATTTTTGGTTTAGTAATCAAGAAGCTTCTGTGTTTGAGTCGGCCCTCTAGAATCAATCTGAGGGGGGCTCATCATTTCTACACTAGAATTCAAGATTCCTGGGATTTTGACAGAAAAACACACTGTAAACAATAAGATCATATGGCAACTTGGCATAGTTTTAAGTGTAGGCAAATCTGTCTGTTGAGGCTTCTTCTTTTCTACACTAGAATTCAGAATTCTTAAAATTAAGAGCATATCACACTTGAAGAATTGGGGTATAAGCCCCTCTTGGCATTGTTTTAAGTATAGCCAAATCGGATTGTTCAATCAAATAACCTCTTCATTTCTACGCTATAAGTGAGTTTATAATACCACAAATCATACTACTTAGGAGTCATATCATCCAATGTATTGAACATTAGTATACATCGAAGAGCCGTTTATACAAAGCATTGTATTTGGTAGACAGACCTGTTTGTATTATTTCTGAGATATATTATCATTATCACTGTAAGCCCCCTCTGAACTAGTGTCCAAATTTTTACTTTACTACTGCTTTCGATTTTACACAATAAAGTGGGATGCATAAGTATTAGCAATTACATTTTCCGACACTGTGTATATTCCCTTTGTATTTCGCAATGAGAAGTCGAAAAATTCAAACAAAGCGTCAAACTTGTAAACTTTTCATTCTTTTTAACACGTAGAATGCAAGAGGAAATTTAATGACACTAAACACGGAAAAATTATTAAGCAATATTTCTACATCACGCGTAAGGAATATAAACATTTACATTCCACATTTTGTTTTCATCCATCGCCATTTCGAAGTAACCACTGTAAACGTGTGACAAACTACTTTACACACAAAACTTACCATGCACTCTCCTAGTAGAAGAAACCATAAGAAAAACACGGGAGATATACGTTCCAGAGTTATTCGCCTATTAGTTTCACTGGAACGTGAACTTCTATACGAGTGGACAACTTTTGCATTGTACATTAAATCATTTTTCTATTTTAAACTTATACCAGCTTCCATTATATAACTAGTCAAAATGTTTAACCTTGGAAGGTAGACAGAACCAATTGGAACAGGAAATCCACCAAAGAAGGAGATTACAGGTTTCTCAACAATATGCATCAATTCATCATGTACATCAGTTGAAAGCAAGTACTGTAGTCGTAGTATATGATTGAACACAGAACTTGTGCCATTCCGTACTCTGATGTATGTGCTCTCAGTAAATTGAGTAGTAGATAATCTGGAACTCATTTTTGTCAAATATGGATTGGCCGAAGAATTTAATACTGGACACTGACTTTCATGACACTCTATCATCAAACCTGACTCTTCCAATTGGTGTAATGTGTCGATCTCTTGATAATAACTAGGTTTCGTCAGAAACCCCACAACAGAACCTTGATATAAAGAATTGATTACTAATGAAAAGAACACGTACATAATGAAGAGTGTTCTTAAAATTCCACATTTAGGCACGTACCAAACAGAATCCTCCAAATATAGTGACTAGTACATAAATGTTCCTGTATCCTTGTCCCTAATGTTATGTATAGATATGATTCTTACCAGTACTCTCCAAGTAATACCAATCACTAGAGTTGTGGCAAGAATTCCACACCACACGTCGATTTCAAAAGGTAAGACCAGACTCACCATCTTGGAAGTGGTTTCGATTTAGGAGCTAGAAAGTTCATGGTGGATATCAAATATGGTTCCGTGAGAAGTGCATATTCTGTTCTTTCAGCACTCACTCGGAATCGGTTGAACAGAATGTCTACTCGATGATGTTTAGGTCGTCCACAACAATTGGCCAACTTTCAATACTCTCATGTATACATAAAATTCTCAATGTGTAATTCAAATAACGAGATACAGTCTTATGCTAGTCCCAATCAAAACCTTGCAAAGAGTTTGAACAACCAAAACCATATGGTGTTGATTTGTAGCCTGAAATTGCAAGTGAGTAATTGTGCAAATTTCTTAGTTTATAAGGGAATAATTCTTCTTTACTTTCTACCAGGTGTAATAAAGTTTCGCTTCGTATTTCTCGAGTCTGGATAACGTTAAGGAATGGGTTATATGTGCTAACTTGGAAGAAGTGTCTTGTTTTATCTCTACCTGTCAATTTCTCTTGTTTTATTACAATTGCATCTATTACCTTATTATTCCAAAGCTCCCTTAATAGATTATGAGATTTAAATGCCACGTCATAGTTTACTTCAAGCATAATTACAAACTTTGTGTTTGTATTAAACTGTTTCTTTACTAATGCAAGTATCTTATTCATAGTTGTATCTTTATTCACTATTATGAGATATATTGTTTTTCTTTTGGAATCCACAGAATTAAGGGACGCATTTGGTGAAGTTTGTATCACTACTGGTATTTTACATTTTTCGTATAAGCCTCTTACTAATGATCTACATATTTCTGGATCGTATGTTTCTGAAAGAAGTACCAAGAGATTATTATCTACTTTAATATTCTTGCAAGCTGGTATTAAAATAGGCCGTGTCGTACATCGTAACCCATTTCTTGTGCTTGAAGCATATTGGAAATGTCCAAAAACGTTGAAGAGAACTAAATTATATAGCACAATCATGAAGAGCTGCATCTTGAATTCTTTTAGCATTGGTTTCTGGAAATGAATTGACACTATTAGAGTTTATGGTATTCCACAATAAAGTGTCGAATATTCCAATGTGATTATAATCTATAACTGTAAAATGTCATAAAATATATTGCATCAAAGCTTATCGTTTGAAAACTATCGTTACCTATCGACACTATTGTTAAACGATATTGAAACGGACGATAAAAGAGCGTAGTGCTCCTATTATTATTGTCATCAGTATCATTTCACAGCAGCTTGAAACGTTTCTTAAAAGATAAACACACTGAGGTTTGGGTAAAACATACATTTGTGTACATTTTTGTGCAAAATATAACTACTTGTAACGTAATTTTATTTCAAAATTATCTTCATTATGATGTGAATTGGTGAGGAAAATCTGGTTTCCAATACTGACACACTCACAAACAGTACATGTATGTGTTTGTGTGTGTGTGTGTCTGTGTGTGTGTGTTTGTGTGTGTGCGTGTTTTCGTGAGAAAAATAATTTATTATTAGCATTTTTAACTTTTTTCTGTAAAAATTCATGTATATGGGTGTGGGGAGATGTTTATTCTTCCTAACAACACAGTCATCATGTAGAACATTTGCAGAAAATATCACTAATTTTGGATAAAAATAAGTAATTGAATGTGAAATAAAGGCTAATGAAATATTTATAGAAAAAGAAAACATTTCTTTCTTTCATGTATATGAAGTTTTTTAAATATTTTTCTGCATATTGTTATTGCACATTAATTGTCATAAACATTGCCATTACAAAACTAGATTATGCTAATCGTATCCAAGTAACCATCATATTACACGAGATACTGCATGAAAGAATGTTCTTTATTGTCTTCACGATGCTAGGCCAGAGCCTAAATTTATCTGCCTCCCGGAATCGAACACGGGACCAAAGGCGACAACGCTAAACAATTTCCCCCAGCAATTGCTCATTGCCGAATTTTGATTCTAATACATATACAATTATTGTAACAGAATGACACGTGGTGTAATATGCACTGCATTAATAACAGGTAATTTGCATATCATGATCGTAAGTAAATTAAAAAATCATTCATGGATTTTACATTTTGTAAGTCTTGCTCTATTTTTCTTACTTTTAATGTATTTTCCTTTCCGTAGAAAAACGTGGCTATACGCCCACAAATGACAAATAGCATATATATATTCTTCAAATGTCGTCGTACATTGCCGTTTCCAGGAATTTCGTATGAGAGATATCTCCATAAGGGGGCCGGCCCCGTTGCGGAGTCGTTAGCACATCGTTCTACGATGTGAGGTGTCCCGGGTTCGAATCCCGGCCTGGGCATGGATGTTTGTGAGTGTGCATGGCACAAAAGCGAAGTAAAATAAAGCAAATCAATCAATCAATCCATAACGGAGTTTTGCTTTCTTATCCTGCACTTCAAGTCCTTTTTTTCTTGATAGCAGGCCATAATCCCCCCCACCCATGCCTCTGTGAACACGCCACTACACTCGCCTGGGTTGATCAAGGTATGTTCTTAGTAGCGAGTTAATATTGAGTTTGAGAAATTATCTAAACAAAATATTTACACGCGCGCGTGCACACACACACATATAATATATGCATGTGTGTCTGTGTGTGTACGTACAATGGTTAATCTTTGTTTCGCCTTCCAAATGATGTTTTTACATAAATATACTTGCAAATTACTGTCGAAACACATTGGGTGACCGTAAAAAAATATCACTACTTCTAGAAATGAAATATCCTAATTATTCTGCAAAATTAAATAAAGATACAATAAATATCCTAAATCCAACAAAAGAAATAAATGATTTAAAGAAATACAAAAAGTTTTTAGCCCACACATCTATTATACGTACTCGAAATTCAGAAAACTTTAGCTTAACAAGAAATAATAAGGTTCTGTAAGACAATCAACTTGTTAATGGAGATAATAATAACTTTCCACAAAGAAGAATATTGAAATGTTTGTCATTTCCTCGTGTTTCAACACAGAGTGTTTAAGCTTAGATCAATGCCTTCGACACAACTTAGTGAAGAGGTGGGGTGGAATAATTGTTGTGTAAAAATCAACATTTTGTATAATTTCTCTGCCTGCTTTCGTACCGAGTAACTCCCTTCTTCATTAGATCTATGAATATTCACATGTTCTTTCGACGAAAGAACGCCGCTATTGTGTCAGTTAATATCAGGGAATGTTTCATGACAAGTTGACACGTAATTTCGTAATGTACCAAATGAAGTAAACGAGATCATTGAAGCCGATAAGTCGATAAGGTATCGCAAGGGCGGAACAAATAAAAGTTATGTTTGGGGGGGGGTTGTGTGTGTATGTGCGTGTGGTGTAAGGGGGGTATCGGCCTGCCGGATCTTGTTTTGGTCTACGTTGTTCTTTGTGCATTTTTTGCATATTAACCCAGCTTACCCGTGACGTGCGAGAAACTTACCTGAAGGGGGCTTCACAGGGCCAAACTTTTTCTTATCACTAACATTCAAGAATCCATTTTGTCATTGAATCACTGCTACCTTTGTTGATCATGTGCAGATATTTACTAATTATAATAATTACGAAATTTACCGTCATTAATAAAAAAGAATAACCAATTATTGCATGAGTATCGCACACATTTTTTACCATTCATTAAAACTCAAAAAAACATAATCATTGTTATTTAATGCTGTTTAGTTTATAGAGGTGCAGTTTATTAATTATAATAATTACAAAATAACAGCCAATTGTACACTGTCACAGGCATGAGTGTCTCTAATAACACGGTTTCATAGATAGCACCTTACAGCCCACCAAGCGCATTTTGAGTTCTATTTACATTAGCTACATTTATGTTTTTATGAACAAAATTAATACATAAGAATTGGGAACATCCTAGGGAACAATGCAATTTATTTTGAATTTTTAATAGACATTTTCACAGTTGAAAAATCGACAGCCCCCTCGAGTAAGCTAGGGTTAAATTTTTGCTTTTATTCACGTTTTCGGTTTTATTCGGAAATATATGAATTGTATATAGTTCAAACGTACTTTTGTGGGAAAGCCTCGCCTTCGTGTTTCCATCTGAGCGTATCGAAAAGGTACGCTGGGATAGTGAGGGATCGGATGTCACCTAAAATATGGATGCTGGGAATTGAAGGTGGTGAAAATACGTGTGTTGAGTTGATAGCCAAACTGAAATCACTTTTTCCATTCAAACATATGCTAAGCAAAGAAACGAAAACTAGCCTAGTCAACACACTTGTAATGCCAAAAATTGATTATGCTTCCCCCGCATTTATAAACATCAACAGTACCCTAAATTACAATCTACAAAAACTTCAAAACAGTTGCATAAGATTTATACTGAATGTCAAAAGAAGAGAACATATTTCCCCGTACTTACAGGAACTTAATTGTTTAAACGTTAAGAAAACGATAACATTTTTGGCATTGTCGGTATTGTACAGGACCCTGAACAATAAGGAACCAAAATATTTATATGATCAAATTGGTCCGTACAGGAAAAAGAAACAAATTAACCTTCGTCAAAAAAAATCACGATTCCTGTACACAGAACAACATTCTATGGAAATTCTATCATAGTCACCGGAATAAAAGAATTGAATGACCTCCCCCCACCACTGACCTCAGGGGAGCTCCACCTTGCAACACACAAAATAAACCTAAAGAAGCATCTACTGTCCAACAATAGTGCCTGACTTTGTATTTTCTGTAATGAATGGAAATGAGGTATTGGTTTCAATTTTAGCTGTAATAATTGTATTCTAATTGTGGTTTTAGATTTAACTCTGTACCTTCAATACATTCATTGTTTACATTCTAAGAATGAATGTTTTATTTTTTTTTAATTTTTATTCTTTCTATTGCAATAATGATTTTCAAGAAGTGTAAAGTGTCAATTGTATTTTTTTAAGGGTTTGTTGTAAGAACGGCCCGCGAGGCCGAAACACGCCCTCTCAATAAAGACGATATTATTATTATTATTATTATTATTAAGTGGCGGAGGATACTCTGCCTTCCGTTTGTAGAAACAAAATGTTAAGTTTTAAAATCCAATTTATGCACAGGCGCTAATCAGCACGCTTCTGAGTTGGATACATATCTTCCTCCAACACCACACAAAGTTCTTGCCTATCATGTAACGGTCGTAACAATTCATCTACGTTTGGTTTTTGTTGTTGTTGTTGTTGTTATTTAGCGTCTCATTTCTACGATTTTGTCGATGAGGAGGCCGGAATTCGAACCCAGGATCCATAGCGTCGTACTGTGCACTGTGCTAACCACTTCGCCACAAAGGTCGGCTCCATTTAGCTACGTGGTGGCCTTAAATACGCTACATGTAGTTTACTATTTCATAATCTACGCTGTGTTACGAACTTCAACACTCCAGGAAAAATCCAATATAAAGTAGCCCGTTGTTAATCTTGACATTTTCAATGATAAAGAAACAAAAGGTACCGCGACCTGAACTCGAATTTTGGCCTCTGGATTTTTGTACCCTCTACCACTGAGCTATACCTTCAACTGAATACATGCATTTTCATCTCCATTCACATCTGCATCATCCACATTTTCTACATCTGACCCCTTCGTTTACAGGGGCACCGCCCCACGAGAAAAGTAACTTTACACTGTATAAAATATACGTATCTCATGATAAAAGCAAACCTTAAAAGATGTTAAATGTTAAATTTACAAAAAAAATAAAATGTTATTTCATTTATTTAGTTTTTATTGTATTTTGGTTTTTAAAAGTTTCTTATTTCAAAAAATATTTACTATGTCATAGACAACTTTAATTTTAAAGTAAAGTAGTGAATTGAACTTGCTGAACATCAATATTCTAACATAGCACTGATGATGGCATACTTCTAAGTCGCCTGGCCAAGTAATTGGAACCGCCTGTACACTGCTACATATCTGGCAACAATGGTGCGCAGATCAATTTCAGAATACAGGATATACATATAAATAGATGGCAAACCCTACTAAAAAAACAATTATTCTATTCATACAATGTCCCAAGGTAATTACTGACTTTCATAATCTGATTGCGCACAGCACATGACCGTAAAAATTCTCATTTAGCTCGTTTGAAAATTGTCCCCAAACATGAATGTGTGTGTGGTGCAAAACATCAAGATGCCAATCATTTAATTTTCCAATGTTCGTAATACAAACAACATTATACAAAGGACTAATACGCTCGTGTAAAATTTCCTTAACGACACTTCTATCAGATCCAAGACTTGATGTAATGCGGCTATTGTATGTAATGCAAGATTGACATGTAAAAACCAAATGCTAAACTCATAAATCTCGGTCGAGTGGAGGGAGAGGATAATTATGTGAAGTGCAAAATGAACAGTGTGTGTAGTGAGTACATAATACAAACTATGACATACAATATGTGAACAAAGTTGACATAACAGTCGATAGGGTCAAAAGAAGAAGAAGACCTAACAACGGGCTAGGTCGAAAAACAAAATCAACATGAACATAGTAACTGAATACGGAACTAATTTAGAATGTTCTTGTGTTTTAGTTGGTGGTGATATAAATGTTATAATAATTGATATTTTCATCCTTTCTGGCATGAAGTGGTTAACCTTAAGCAACGGATATAACTATGTATATTGTTTGTTGACTTACACATAGAAATGAATATACTTGTGTGATCATCCAACATTTTCTAATCCTTGAAATCCGTGTTGTTGTATCACCCAACAACCCTTGGGAGTTAAAATTGAGTCTCATGTTCCTAACACAGGGAGTTGTGGCGACTTATGTCCAATTAGACATTCAAGTGGAGGACGTTGCAGTAAAGTAATCTAACATAACAAATTTTAGGTGCGCAAGAAACAACGAAAAAAAAACTATTGGCCCTCAGAGGGTGCTTACCCTCCATCAAAAAAATTCTGGTTCCACCCTCGGGCACACTTGACACAACGTTTCGTTTCTTTCCCTTATTTCTCAGTTTCCGCCACTT
Organism: Lepisma saccharinum; assembly: GCF_977018435.1. Taxonomy (NCBI): domain Eukaryota; kingdom Metazoa; phylum Arthropoda; class Insecta; order Zygentoma; family Lepismatidae; genus Lepisma; species Lepisma saccharinum. Next base: position 34,590,057 of record NC_139245.1, on the reverse strand, counting down.
CCTTTTGGACACGTTTATTGGTTCTCCACCGTTTCTCGTATCGTTGGGTTACTAGATGCATTCCTCTCAATGCTTCGCAAGAGAAACAAAACCTGAAACCCTCACCCCTTAAACATAGGAAATCTAAGTATTGTTCGTCACTGATACAAATTTGGAGTTCTTTCGTAGGCCTTATTGTAGAGGTCAACAAATGTCGGGTTTGATCCGCTCCGAACACGCAGACATGTTCAAAGTAGGGATGGCCAAACGGATCCGGATCCGAAAGTTCCGGATCTGGGTCCGAAAATTTCGGATGTGGATCCGGATCCGTAAGTTCCGGATCCGAAAATCCGGATCCGGATCCGAGAATTTCGTATCACAATCCATTATAATATTACCACACGTTAAAAGGTATTATGATCTTCGATTACAAAGAAATTTTTCATTAGTTAGTCCTACAATAATTTTTTTCAAGTGTTGTTCTTAAAATACTTTGCTACGCATCGGCTAACACACTCGTGCACAAAAATAATCTTACTTGTTTAACATAAAATGCCATTGAAACGAATATGTATTCATTCGAATGTATTGGAAATGGAAACACACATAAATGTGAGACATTCCATTCCAGGATGAAACCTTTAACACATAGAACAAGATAGAAATGTTATACAAAAATTATACAATTTTTCTACAGTTACAGTTTTACAAATTAAAATAAAACATTATAATATATGCAGTGTTATCTAATTACAAAGTGTAAGACTAACAGGGGAGGTTATCTAAGTGTCCCCCTCCGATTTCCATGAAACTTGGCAGGTGTATAGTGGGGCCCAATGGAAGAAATACGTGTTTTTTTGTTTCAGCTAAAAAACGGTTTTAGGGGGCAAACAAAACCCCCTCAAATGTCAAGATGAGGACAAATTGAAGTGAGGATCTGACCCCTGTTTCCCCCTCCGATTTCCATGATACTTGGCAGGTGTGTGTATAAACGGGCCCAAAGGAAGAAATACGTGTTTTTTTGTTTCGGCTAAAAAACTGTTTTAGGGGGCAACCCCCCTCAAATGTCAATATGAGGACAAATTTAAGTGGGATTTGACCTCTGTGTCCCCCTCTGATTTCTGTGAAACTTGGCAGGTGTATATATGGGGGCCCAAAGGAAGAAATACGTGTTGTTGTTTTTTTGTTTCAGCTAAAAAACTGTTTTACGCGACAAATTTTACTCAAATGTCAAGATGAGGACAAATTGAAGTGGGGATCTGACCCCTGTGTTCCCCTCCGATTTCCATGAAACTTGGCAGGTGTGTGTATAAACGGGCCCAAAGGAAGAAGTACTTTTTTTTTGCTTCGGCTAGAAAACTGTTTTAGGGGCAAAACCCCCCTCAAATGTCAAGATGAGGACAAATTTGAATGGGCATTTGACCCCTGTGTTCCCCTCCGATTTCCACGAAACTTGGCAGGTGTGTGTATAAACGGGCCCAAAGGAAGAAATACGTGTCTTTTTGTTTTGGCTAAAAAAACTGTTTTAGGGGGCAACCCCCCTCAAATGTCAAGATGAGGACAAATTTAAGTGGGCATTTCACCCTTGTGTCCCCCTCCGATTTCCAGTTCTAGGGGGCAACCTCCCCTCAAATGTCAAGATGAGCACAAATTGAATTGGGGATCTGACCCCTGTGTTTCCCTCCGATTTCCATTAAATTTGGCAGGTGTATAGAGAGGCCCTATGCCCCCTGTTTCTTCCTATGCCATATTTACGTGGTTTCGGGGTCGGATACCACTTCAATTTCTCTTCATCTCGACATTTGAGGGGGGGGGGGTTCCCCCATAACCTTTTTTTAGCTGAAACACAAAAACACGTACTTCTTCCTTTGGGCCCCTCCATACACCTGCCAAATTTCATGGAATTCGGAGTGGCACACAGGGGTCATATCCCCAAGTCAATTTGTCTTCATTTTGACCTTAGAGGTGGGTTTTGCCCCCCAAAACAGTTTTTTTGTAGCTGAAACACAAAAACACGTATTTCTTCCTTTGGGCCCCTCCATACACCTGCCAAGTTTCATGGAAATCGGAGGGGGAGACTTAGACCTCCCTTGTAAGTGTATTAATTAATTACAAATCCCGCACGCGCACGCACACACTATATATATATGTGTGTGTATGTATGTATATTATATATATATATATGTATATTAGCAGGTAACAATATGTTATAAACACATTCTTACTTTCCAAAGAAGCGCATGTGGGATGGCAAAACGGATCCGGATCCAAAAATTCCGGATCCGGATCCGAAAGTTCTGGATCCGGATCCGAAAGTACCGGATCCGGATCTGAAAATTCCGGATCCGAAAAATTTTAGGATCCGGAACCAACCGGATCCGGATTTCGGATCCACTAGGATCCGGATCTGGCCATCCCTAGTTCAAAGTATGAATCGTTTCCCGGAACCCAGCTCTTCATGCACAAGCGCAGCGTCAATCGTGGCCTCCTAGCTGCCGACGGAGTAGCGAGTAACATCTGCGCAGGCGCGGGTGTTTCGTGGTTCTTCCCGGATCTTACAGCCTGCCCGAGGACGTCCATGAGACGGAGCAGACGTTTCAGTATTGCGCAGATTATTTCGTGCATAGTTTATTTGGAGGATATTTCGTATGCGAATATGTAGCTGCGTTTTTCAATTTTTATACAGGGTGTTTCAGTGAAAACGCCGTGATTTTGAAGTACAACATTTTTTAATGATACCCATTGTAAGATAAATTTACATGATCTGATAAATCAAAGACTAAAGTTTAATGTAAGAGATGTTCAAAGTGTCCACCTTGACGATTGTGCACTTCCCTGACCCTGATGCACATGTTATCAAAAACCTTACCAAGGGTTACGTGACTAACTGCTGCAGTACACTGCTCAATATTTGACCTCAGTTCATTTAAAGAACGGGGTTTAAGCTTGTATGTAAAACCTGCTTCTTTGGAAAATTAATATTCGGTTGAACACAGTTAAATTACAGAAAGTGGACTTCAATGAATATGTACTGGCGTACGGAGTTACCTCGCAACTAAGATATTTCGGGTTTGATAGACAAATTGCAAAGTGGATCGAATTTCACCTTCAACTCTGTCTTTTCATCCAAACATGTGCACATGCACATATTTGTTATTTTCTTATTTTACGTTGTTTTTCTATTTTTATAGTCTATTGGTAGATTGGTGATTTGATTAATTTGGTGAATGAGCATAACATATTATACTGTTAAATATACCGGCGTATGTACAATGTATCTCTCACGAATTGTTTTATGCTGATGTCCGTTCGAATTTTACTATTGACATACACACGACAATTTTCGGGTGCTCTTGATAGCATTCGCAAACGGCTGTGCAAGTTGGGTGAGAAATGGTCTTGATCACTACGCCTGGCTAAACAGGGGCGTCGTTGAAATATACGTGAGTCAATAGACAATCAAACCTTTTCGCACCCATAGGCAGAAGCACTAAATTGAAATTATTCATTTCTTTGTTCTCTGTAATATTAATACACTACAAAAATTAAAAGCATATATCGGCTTTATAATGTGTCAAATATGTAAATATGACAGAAAAATGTTTGTACCCTAAGTATGAAAAAGGAACCAAGGAGTATATTTCTTATATTTTTTATTCATCCAAATTATTAACTGTCTACAAATGTTATGCAATATATACATCAATTGTTTAATTGTTATAGTTGAATAATAATGTTGCGCACACACACAAACACACACACAAGCCATACAGAATGTTTATAAATAACATTGTAAAGCATGAATCTTAATTTATTTTAAATTAGGAATAATACATACATAAACATTAGGGAAATTAATAAACACTTCCTTTGCACTTAGCTTGTGAGTATAATGTTTCTAGTGTAAATCACACAAATGGACACACACACACGATGGTTTGAATTAATGATAAGAATAATTTGGTATTAAAATGCAAATCATAATTCAATTACACTAAAATAAATGTTATATATGCATGGGATCCAGTGAATTTTTATAAGAGTCATTCTATAAGAAACCAACACAGACAACAACCTGACCATCTCAGATTTTCATGAAATTTTATGAGTTGAAACTATGCATGGAACTTAATAACTGTGAAAATTTCGAGTCTCGTGCGTCTAGGCAACCCAATTTACACAAGGCGTTGGTGGGTTGCGTGTAGAGTTAGGCTCAATTTCAGGGTTGCCACATGCACAATAGATATTTGTGAAATACGAGAAAGAAATGAAAAGAAGTATTTTTGTATAAAATTATTAAAAATTTCAATCGCAAATGACGAATTTCTTTCTAAAAGAAAGAAACTAGGTTCTCTTATATTTCATCGCTGGTGAGCCTAAGGAAAGAATAAGAGGTAAGAGAAAACGAAAGACAACAAAGGAGAGGAGAAAGAGAAAGCGAAAGGAGAAGAGGAAAAGTAGAGGAGAAAAGAAAGAGAGGATAGACGAGGAGAGGAGAAGTAGTGAGAAGAAAGGAAAAATCGAGGAGGGATGAGGAAAATGGAGCAAAGAAGAGAGGAGGAAACCGAGAGGAGAGGAGGAGAGGAGAGGAGGAGACGAGAAGAGGGGAGTGGAGAGTAGAGTAAAAGAGAGTAAAAGGGAAGAATGAAAAGAAGGGGAGAAGAGTGCAGTGGAGTCGGAAATCTAAGACAGGAAAGGAGATAAGAGGAGTGGAGAAGAGTGGGATGGAGACAAGATGCGATAAAAATAGAGAAGGTGATATGAGATAAAAGCAGAGGAGAAGGAGGGGAGAGAAGAATAGGAAGGAGAAGAGAAAATAGAAGAGAATGGAAACGAAAGGAGAGAAGAGGTAGTTGGAGAAAATATCGTCTCGGCGTCAAGAATTGATGAATTGTTCAAATTATCGACATGAAACAAAACACTCAATAACGTTTTGAAACATATTGGAGAATGTATTAAATCGGCGCCATATGCCTTTTGGTTGAGTTCAGAGCAAGATGAAATCATTCACGTAATATCATTGATTTTACCTGCGATTACCACTAAAAACATGAATGTAATTTTAACATTTATAAGAATTATCCAATTTTTCTCGACTTTTCGGTTCTTTGAAATGAAGATGTTGTAATTTAATAATTCCCTTCCCCCCATCGTTAATTCCAAACTGAATCATTCCATTTCACACTGCGTGGACAATGAACACAATGGGATATGTCTAAAACTTACGAAAATTTTCTGCCACGGGAGGGGTTTGAACCTACGAACATCAGGTTGACAATCCTTCACGGTAACCATTACCCTACAAGCTGTCGCTTCTGAAAGCAGGTAGAAGGAGCTGACCAACGTGAAATGTAGATGCAACTCTCCTCCTACGTGTAATGTGCAACGAATACTTGTTTGTAACAAAGAAAACGAAGGTAGAACGAATCGGCGAAAACATTTAACGGAGAATTGTACTTCTTGAAAACTTTTCATTCGATATTTGCGGAAGTATCCTTGCATTGATCTCGAGTGGGAAAAGGACTAAAATTAGTATATTCTGAATTGCCACAAATATAAAGAGTTATTTCATTAATATTGGTCAATGTCTTTAAACGAGTACAGAATTATCGTTAGAGTATCATAATTCATGATCTTATACATGAAAATATCCCTTTCAACGTGTGTCAATTCATTTATTTGTTTTTTTTTTATATACACATTCCAGATGCAGAACAATGTAGTCAGTTTACACTGCTATTACAAATAATGTTACCATGCTCTTGTTTAATAGAAGGGGAAATATGTTTTCTAGTATGGAGGATCGAACCAGGGACCGCAATCAATGCTTTCAAGAACTCTTACCAATATACTACGCCCTTCGTTTCCCTTGGAGCAACAATTCTTAACCATTCTCTCGCCTCAATATTGTAAACGTTATCCTGCAAAAGAAAAGTTCAATACTCTGATATAGCTCTGTACTTCTAGAATTACTTTATACATATGCATTTAACTCTGAATTTATTTCTGCGTATTAGTATATCTAAGCTTGTGAATAATTTATTTGTAATTTCATAACGGTTACATGAACATTTACGAAATAGTTCCTTACAACTTGGAATCTAGTTAATAGATACTTTCAAGTCTTCAAATTAATTTTAGACTACTAGATTTGTGCAAGGAATTGTATATGTGATCCGTTTCCAGTCATTCATTGCTGAAGCAAACGTTTTAAAACTCTGTGGAATTTTCATTCTGAGATAAGTTTCTTTACTTGCTACGTATATGCAAACTACACTCTATCCCACTAATCTCTGGAGCAGGTGAGCGAAAACAAGTATCTGAGCAGCGATGAACACGTGAGAGGAACGGGATTGCGTGGAGGGAGGAAAGCTACTGCAGTTACCAGCCTTCCCAGCAGCGTGCACTGTCTCGCTCTGTCCAGTCGATCCCCCTTCTCCCCTTCTTTTCTGCTATGCGCGGCTTTGCTCCAGAGATGCTGGGACAGGACACAATTAATTGTTTTAGCAAAACGTGTCTCTGTGTGCCACACATTTCATTCTTACTCACATGAAAAAATGTCAATTTGCATTCAGGGCTAGCTTCACAGTTACAAACTCTTTTGTCCTCGATGAGAAGTTTAGTATAAATAGGCATTTTGTTTATAATTTTGAAATTGAGGCCTAAGGTTAAAATCCTCATATTTAGGGCTTGAACTCGTAATCTAAGAGGTTTGAAGATCCGTCCTCTTCTTTGCGTGACCTTTCTTATTTCTTTCTCTATTCATTATTCATCCTCATCGTCGCGATTAGCCAAAAGTAAAATAAGAAAAGTCCCCCTCCTTGACTGTGCTGTCTAAGGCACTGTACTTTGGACTCCGACTGCGGGACGTCATGGGGTCATGGGTTCGAGTCCGCCTGTGTTGAGTCTTAGGGTTTTCGGTCTGGGTATAGGACCGGTAGGAACCCACTATCGTGAGGAAATTGGGGAGCTACGAGTGAGTAGCGTAATCGGGTCTGGGAAATCTCCTATATCGGCTGGCCGGACCCTGTGGCTGAGTGGTTAGCACATGGCGCTGAGCGTCTCCAAGGGTCCCGGGTTCGAATCCCGCTCGGGCATGGTTGTTTGTGAATGTCCATTCATCAATTTCATCATTTCATCAGTCATCCCCATCTTCGCAAATTAGCCAAGAGGCACAAAACGCGAAGTAAAATAAAATAAATAAAAAAATAAAAATCCTATAACGGCTGGGGTTCGACGTGCTGATCCCACGTCACCCCATTGCCGATTGAAGAACTCCACACCTCTAGGTAGGACTGTGGGAGGGAGACTGGCAGCCGGGAGATAGGTCAAGGCCCTTCGAGGATTGTCGAGCCATGGGCCATTATTATTATTATTTATTATTATTAAAATAATAAAATACAAGGGAATGAAGAAAAATATATTTTTTTAAATATTTATCTATTATAAAGCAACCATTCAGTTTTATTTTGTTTTTCATGGATCTATTGCCACTACTACGCTGTAATACCGATAAGTATCTTACATGTTACAGGATAAAGCACGTGTTTCTATTCGAATACTTATTTGATAAGCTTTTTCTTTGTCAGGAATTATGACTTATACTTATACATGTTGAGCTAGTGACCACCTAGACGCCTCTGATGAAATCTATCATTCTTCAAATTCTTTTTTAAAATTCGACTCTGGTCACTTGTAACTTGCTGGGTGCAGACGTTGTGCATCGAAGCACAGTGTTCTGCGATAAGAAGCGGCCTTCAATATAGCGTGAGTCACTTTGAACGCGAGCAAGCTACGCTATCAAGCTTGCCTGCCTTTGAAAACAGTCATTTTTTTCACCTTTTCCGAACGCGATTGCTGTTGTAGAAGTATATATTCTCCCAAAAGAGCAAGAAAGGAAATTCGACCAATGTTCTCCCCCTACCCCCCCTCTCTCTCTCTCTCTCTTCGATATATATATAATATAATATAATTTTGGGGCTGGCCCCATCCTCAAAGAAATCCTGGATAGCTGTCTGGTCTACGTCAATGACAGAAATGCAAGCAATATTTTTATTTATTTTTAACCCAATTAAAGCAATGTATAAGAATTTAAAAGAAATTAGAAAGAGTGACACTACTGTTGCTCTACCTTAAAAATTGTTGTTCTTCGATGAAGAAAAATAAGGAGCATTTAGTCCAGCGCCTTAACACTGTGCCCCACGAGTATCTCTTGACAAACACTGTCAAATGTTATGTGATTTCATGAATAAAATTTTTCCCCTGTCTACGTATAACGTTTCTCACATTGGGCAGTTCGCAAACATTTTTGCAAACGGTGTAATTATTTCGTGTTACTTTGCGCAACAGCAAATACATTTCATAAGACTGTTCTGGACACGAGACGTGCGTCAGTAAACAAGCATTTCGTCTGTTACAGTATCACGGGAAGAGTGCATCGTTCGGCAATGTTCAAGCCTCTAGATATTTTCCATTCCCATTCATAATATCTAATCACAATAATAAGTTAGAAGAAATTACTCGTATTTTCACAACTACTAATATTCTAGTTTTTCATCATCACATCAAATTATTTCTCGAAGATAGCTGCTATTGATTGATTGATTTAGTGTTTTAAGTCCACTTTATGCACAGTAAGGCTAATCGGGACTGAACCTACAGTTTAAAGTGGGATCCGAACCACTATGTGACTCCACCGGGAATCGAACCCGAGACCCCTTGATTACAAGGCAACGTGGAAAGAACTTGCAATACCGGACCCTTCTGTAATTTCTATGCTACGTCTTATACTCACGAAATAATTTGTCGCGATAATTTATCTCAGGTCAACATGTTTGAGTGAGGTGAAGAAATTGTTCATTAACGTGTAGAAGTTGTAAAGTAAGCTTTTTAATTCTCGCAATGACTCTCCGTATACAAGTATGGGAGCCATATTTGTTGATATGAACAATTGATGTTCGCAATTAGTTACGCTGTCTACAGCGTTGCCACACTGTTCATTTCATACTTGGAGAGTTGGAAATGCATCGAGGATGACGAAGAAGACGACAGTGACAGTGACAATCACGATGTAGAAGAACATGTGGAATGTGGACTGATTTGATTACAGGTACGTTTGGCAACAGTGCATCAATCGTAAAATTGCAGGATACGAAAATGGCGTCTTCGATGATGAACGTTTGCCGTTAAATTGCTACGAAAATAACATTTTTTTATCGATTCGTTAGGTTAGGCAAACATTTGGGGTTCTAAAACCATGCACGGGTAGACCCACACGCCATTCACGGATAGCCCCACGAACCATTCACGGTGGTTAGATTAGGTTAGGTTAGGCAAGGCAAGCATAATTAAAATCAGGAATGTATATTTCTTTCTTTTAAGTATTGGAAACACAAAATTTTCCGGTAAATAATGAGCAATCGCGCCGATCGCGACCACTCAATTTCTCTTATTTTGCAATTTCTACACGTGACCCCCAAATTTTAACTTCAAATTCGTGATTAGGAGGCGTCAATTAGTGAGTATTACAAAAATCGGGGAGGTGTCCTGTATTGTAAATTCTGCGCCATCGGGGAGGCTGATAGCTGCTATACTACAAGAAAGCAAGTCAAAATTAAAGTAAAAGTTTAACTACATGTATACCCAACGACAACTACAATATTGGAAGGACAGAATACTTAAAAATTGATGCTTGAACGGAAGGTAAAAGCGTTATGTAATGGCTAGTATTCTCGATCGGGCTGCTAGCGGTTCTAGAATCGATCCTCCTTACGATGTATTCTCTTTTTTTCGATTTTCATTTTATTAAACAACGGCAAGGTGGCATTATTTGTAATAACAGTGTAAAGTGGTTACATTGTTCTGCATCTTGAATGTATATATAAAAAAAAATAAAAAAAATGAATTGACACACGTTCAAAGGGATATTTTCATGTATAAGATCATGATTTATGATACTCTAACGATAATTCTGTACTCGTTTAAAGACATTGACAAATATTAATGAAATAACTCTTTATATTTGTGGCAATTCAGGATATACTAATTTTACTCCTTTTCCCACTCGAGATCAATGCAAGGATTCCTCCGCAAATATCGAATGAAAAGTTTTCAACATGTGCAATTCTCCGTTAAATGTTTTCGCCGATTCATTCTACCTTCGTTTTCTTTGTTACAAACAAGTATTCGTTGCACATTACACGTAGGAGGAGAGTTGCATCTACATTTCACGTTGGTCAGCTCCTTCTACCTGCTTTCAGAAGCGACAGCTTGTAGGGTAATGGTTACCGTTAAGGATTGTCAACCTGTTGGTCGTAGGTTCAAACCCCTCCCGTGGCAGAAAAATTTCGTAAGTTTTAGACATATCTCATTGTGTTCATTGTCCACGCAGTGTGAAACGGAATGATTCATTTTGGAATTAACGATGGTGGGAGGAGAAATGTTAAACTATAACATCTTCATTTCAAAGAACCGAAAAATTGGATAATTCTTATAAATGTTAAAATTACATTCATGTTTTTAGTGGTATAATCGCAGGTAAAATCAATGATATTACGTGAAAGATTTCATCTTGCTCTGAACTCAACCAAAAGGCATATGGCACCGATCTAATACATTCTCCAATATGTTTCAAAACGTTATTGAGTGTTTTGTTTCATGTCGATAATTTGAACAATTCATCAATTCTTGACGCCGAGACGATATTTTCTCCAACTACCTCTTCTCTCCTTTCGTTTCCATTCTCTTCTATTTTCTCTTCTCCTTCTTATTCTTCTCTCCCCTCCTTCTCCTCTGCTTTTATCTCATATCTCCTTCTCTATTTTTCTCGCATCTTGTCTCCATCCCACTCTTCTCCACTCCTCTTATCTCCTTTCCTGTCTTAGATTTCCGACTCCACTGCACTCTTCTCCCCTTCTTTTCATTCTTCCCTTTTACTCTCTTCTACTCTACTCTCCACTCCCCTCTTCTCGTCTCCTCCTCTCCTCTCCTCCTCTCCTCTCCTCTCGGTTTCCTCCTCTCTTCTTTGCTCCATTTTCCTCATCCCTCCTCGATGTTTCCGTTCTTCTCACTACTTCTCCTCTCCTCGTCTATCCTCTCTTTCTTTTCTCCTCTACTTTTCCTCTTCTCCTTTCGCTTTCTCTTTCTCCTCTCCTTTGTTGTATTTCGTTTTCTCTAACCTCTTATCCTTTCCTTAGGCTCATCAGCGATGAAATATAAGAGAACCTAGTTTCTTTCTTTTAGAAAGAAATTCGTCATTTGCGATTGATATTTTTAATAATTTTATACAAAAATACTTCTTTTCATTTCTTTCACGTATTTCACAAATATCTGTTGTGCATGTGGCAACCCTGAAATTGAGCCTAACTCTACACGCAACCCACCAACGCCTTGTGTAAATTGGGTTGCCTAGTCTAAAATGTCGTTGTCCTAAAACTTTTGAGAGACACTGTACAATGAGCTTTATCTGAGCTTCCTAAATCCTAGGCGAAATAGGGGTTGAGTTACAGACCATTTAGTATGACTAAGCGGGCTCAAAAAGAACGATTTCTGCGTATTCTAACCTTGAATAATTTGATAATTAAATCAAAATATTCACAGTTACTAAGTACCATGCATAGTTTCAACTTCCCAAATTTCATGAAAATCTAAGAGGGCCAGGTTGAAAATTACACATATCTTTGTTGATTTGCCATGGAATGACTCGTAACATAAATCACACATGTTTTTAGCTTGTAAAGTCAAAGTTCAAGATGTACATTTGTCAAAATCCCAACTTCAATTTATAATTTTTTTAATAAAATGAACAACTTACATAGCCTAGGGACTAAATCCAAGGAAATGTTCACAAGTAGGGACTATACATGTTACTAGAGAATATTTCTACTTATAAAATTTCACCATTTTCAACGTACGTAAATTGAATATTAGGAACCTACAATATATTTTGATACTTTCCTTTTGGGCATAAAAATAACACTACCTATTTTAGAAGGCATAAAAATATAAATATGCATCTTCACCGTACTTGTGGAGAAATAAGAATACTGATTACAATAAAAATGAATTAACTTTGATCCCTTCTTTCTGTCCATCGACATTCCCTAACAATTTCTCTATACTTAGTACACATTATTTCACACATTAAACATCAGATGCAAAACCCTATAGCAAGAAACCATAAGAAAAACACTGGCGAAATACTTTCCAGAATTATTGGTTTTTAGGTTTCACTAGAATGGTCCTTTCTACATATGCAACATGGCATCGCATCACTCTCCCATTTCAAGTCTAATCCACTTTCCATAATTCTGCTTGTCAATATGTTTAACGTTGGAAGATAGACAGAATGTAGTGGCGAAGGATATCCTACAAAATAAGATATTACTGGTTCCTTGGCGACATGCATAGGCACCTCGTCTAAAAGAGTCGCAATCAAATAGTCTAGCCGTGCTCTATGATAGAACACAGCACTTTTACCATTACGTACTCTGTTCAATGTGTCTTCAGTAAAGTTAGTTATAGACAGCCTGGAACTCATTTTAATTAATTGTGAATTGGACGAGAAATTTAATTGGGCAGTGGTGTGGGAAACACTCTTTCATCAAACTAGATTCTGCCAATTGATGCAATGTGTTGATCTCAGGATAATAACCAGGTTTAGTCAGGAATCCCACAAAGGATCCTTGATATAAGGAATTCATTATTAAGGAAAACATAATGTACAGAACTAAGATTATCCTTAAAGTGCCAGTAGTGAGTAGGTGCGTAACTGATACTTGCAAGTATATTGAAAACATCTGTATATTGCCTATTGCCATGTCACTACCATTAGAGTGATGTATAGAGGGTAAGTCAAAATGATGGACCCGATTACAGAAATTTATTCTGTGAAATCTAATAAGCATATGTTATTGTTAACTTTCAAAGTTCAGTTTCCACGCAGTGTTTCCACTTTCTACCGCTAGGGGTCAGCAGCGAGCAGCGAGCAGGAAAATGGCGTTGACTGGGGAACAGAGATCTTTCTGTGTGCTTGATTATCATGTGAACAAGTCTGTGATTATTGTGCAACGACATTTCCGTACCAAATATTGGAGAGAACCACCTACTGGGAAGGCCATTCGTAAGTGGTGTGAACATTTCAGAGATCCGGGCTGCATCTGTAAACGAAAATCGACTGGCCGCCCGTCGACTGGGGAAGAGACAGTGGAACGAGTGCGCACATGTTTCGTGCGGAGTCCACAGAAGTCCACCTACCGGGCAGCGAGAGAACTTCAACTTCCACAGAAAACTGTATGGCGGGTTATGCGGAAATGTTTACAAATGAAACCCTACCGCTTGCAACTAGTTCAAGCCTTAAAATACAATAATTATGCTTTGCTCACGTCCTTCTGTGCTGATTTCCTCTCATTAATGGAAACGGATGGGTTCTCTGAGAGGTTAATTTACAGTGGTGAAGCAACTTTTAACCTTTCAGGGTAAGTGAATAGACACAACGTAAGGATTTGGGGGAACTGCTAACCCCCATGAATTTGTGGAACATGAACGCGATTCTTGCAAAGTGAATGCCATTTGTGCCATTTCCCATGAAAAGATTTATGGGCCCTTTTTCTTCCATGAACGTACTGTGACAGGACTTGTTTTCCTTGATAGGCTGCAACTATGCCTCCTTCCACAGCTTGCAGAGGATAGCGCAGATTTCATACTCCAATTTGATGGTGCCCCTGCGCATTACCATGGCAGCGTTCGGGACCATCTCAATGGGGTATTGGAACAACGTTGGATAGGCCGTGCATCTCCGGAGGATCGATCTCTCCTCCATTGGCCACCTCGTTCCCCCGACTTGACTCCATGTGATTTCTTCATGTGGGGTTTTGTCAAGGATCATGTTTACGTACCACCACTTCCAACAACATTGAATGACCTGCGTGCCCGCATCACAGCAGCCATTGCTGATAATGACCGCGACATGCTATACAAGGTTTGGCAGGAGATAGACTATCGGCTTGATGTGTGCCGTGTTACGCGAAGTGCTCACATAGAACACTTGTGACTTGTTTGAAAAAAAAAACTTTGACAGTTTACCTTTCTTAGCACATGTCTCACAATAACATTTGTTTCTTATATTTCACAGAATAAATGTCTGAAATCGGGTCCATTATTTTGACTTACCCTGTAATTCTGACCAATAATTTCCAACTAATGATGACTATGGAAACTGTAATAATAATACCACAGCAGACGTAGATTTGGAAAGTAAACACCAAACCCATCCATCGAGGAAAAGGTTTGGATTTTGGAACTAGGAAGTTCATGGTGGAGACTATAGTATATGGTTCCGTGAGATGTAAAAATTTACTTCTTCTAACAATTGCCCGATATCTGTTGATCGCCAGGTCTAGACAACGATGTTTGAAGTCATCCTCGAGAAGTTGTGCACTTGCTATACTCTCATATACTACATTAGCAAACCTGATTGTGTGGTTCATGAAATGAGCTAATACTTTGTGATATTCACAGTCAAATCCTTCTAAAGAATTCCCATGTCTGATTCATAAAAATAACGATGTGATTTGAACGCGGATATTAAAATTGAATATCTATGGAGGTTTTTTTAATTTATCGGGGAAAAATTTCTCTCTCCTTTCTAACAAATCTAACATATTATCTGATAGTATTTCTTGTGTATGTATAACGTTAAGGAATGGGTTATAAGTGATTACTTTGAACATGCAACTTGTTACATTTTCATCAGTCTTTTTCAAGTAAGTTATTACAAGGGCATCCAGAAGCTTTTTGTGCCAAAGTGCTATCAGTAAATCAATTGATGTAAATAACGATTCATAATTTACTCCAGGCACAATTATAAAATTGTTTTTTACATTGATTTGAACTTGCGCTTTCACAATTTCAAGCGTCTTATTAGTTTAGGCATCCTCAGAAAGATCCATAATATAAGTTGTTGGCTTTTTTTCGTTCATGGTAGAAATGGAAAAATTTTGTGAACATTGTATCACCAGTGGCACTTCACACACTTCGAAGAAAACAATTAATAAGGACCAAGATATTTCTGTGTCATATGATTCTGAAAATAACACTAAGAGTCTGTTGTCACTGTGGAGATGTCTGAACGAACTAATAATCCATTGCATATTATTTTGTCGTGTTTGGAACCAGGAGTCCAAGTATCTCATGAAGAAACAAATTGTATATTATCACCATTAACAGCTTCATGTTGAATACTACATGCATTGTTTTCTGGAAAATGTTATTCATATTATTAATACGGGGTATGGTTTGATTATTGAGAGCAAAAGTAATATAACCCCTTCGTTCTTGTTCTGATTCAGAAATTGCATCTTAAGCTTTTAGTTTTAAATGGTCTGTATAATACCCTTCCGAAAATATAGGTGAATAATAGCTACGAACCAGCATAACTGGTATACCAAGGGTACGTGTTAGACTAAGTTAACAAGTATATTAATTAGTTTCATCAAATATGAAATGCACTGGATAATTTTTGGACAGTTTATTTAACAAGTTTAATAAATGTATTGGAACACAAATAAATATATATATTGTCCTTGCATAATTACAATAAACTTTCACAATAATTAGATTAATGTTTTTTTTCAGCATCATGAACATTCATGTAACATTGATAATCAAATTGTTTCTAAGTAACAATTGATTCTCTCTCTCCTGATTATTTAGAGACTATCATTATCAATCCACATTGTGCATAAGGCACTATCTGTGATTATTTCTGCTGATTTCACCCCCATTTGTGTGAATTGACTATCACTCGGGTAAGAGTTCAACAAGTAATGTCAATAAAATAATACTAATTCTACAAAAAACTAATGAAAATATTGTGTTAAGCAAATAATGTACTACAGAAATTAAACCTTCACCACTACGTGCAACTAATTCCAATCCCTTGTTGAACACGTCCGTCACGTCGGGTGTACGGTTAGACTAGGAGCTAAACGTGTGTCATCTGAAAGTGGAGTGAAGTGATTCAGAATACCTACACTAATATCGGTAGACTGAGTGAAGTAATACCTGCACTGTGCCATTTATCGGCCTTTACATTACTCAAACCTTTCTTACTTTCAGCGAGTGACAATTCAAAATTGTACACAGGGCTATAGTAATAACTGCAGATTTTGTGCGATTGTACTGAATCTAGAATTGCACATGTAATGCCTACTTGAAACAATTTATCATTCTCTTTTAATATTAACAATCTGAGTTCCCTCCGATATCGTAATGGTAACGTCGTCGCTTTGTAATTGAGTATCTGGGGCGTACAATAATGAATTTGTGGGAACAGACAAATACGTTTTTAAAAATGCTTCGTATAAAATCTTTCGCTTCCCTGCGTGAAAATAACATTCCAAAATAATATGATGAGGATCCCATCGCCTCTTATATTACCACAGTCGCAATTTGGAGATTTTAAAAAGTGTATTTTAAATAAACGATGATGAGTAATCGCAGGACTACTTCATAGTCTCCTTGTTAAAACAATTGTAAGCAAGAAAACAATCCAATCATTTTTATGTTACAATATGTACGTTAGTCCTTAAGCATGTGTTCCAAAAATCCGTATTGAAAACGTTTAGGTCACTGACACTGCCGTTATACCATTGAGCAAATAGCTTTTATGTACATATTAAACTCTACCGTACTTTTCTTTGAATGTGTTTTCACTTCTTGACATTGTAACGTTCCTGAAGGAATGGGAAGGCATAGCTCATTCATCATTCATTCCCAGGTTCTGCATTACTCATTTGGCGCAGAAGACCTTGGCGCCCACATGCTAAAAGGTAGAGACTTACGAGCGAGTTTTCCATAAGCCCAGTATGAAAATTCGGGTATTTGTATAGTACTATTAATTAAAAATCTGTAGTATGGCTTATGTGGGCTTGATACGTACAACTTGTTGTCCTTAACAAACGTAGAAGTTCTTTGCTGGTTTGGTATGCTATTGATTTAGATAGCTTGCAAAGAAAACAATTTGGCAATTTTAGTGTCGACAGTAACAGAGATTACTGTGAAGATGTCCCAGTTTATTTTCTATGGGTAACAATTGCTCGACGATATAATCCGTTATAGACGAAAATGATGGTTTGATTTTTATTTCAACATTCAATTCTTTGTAGTTTTCGTTCAGTTCTTGTAACTTAGATCCAAAGGCAACTAGCGTCGATTCCTGAGATGCAGCATTGGTTTCGAGAACACCAACCTGTTCTCTGACTCTGACGATAATTTGCTGAAGATTTTCTAATACATTCAATTTGGAACTTTCACAGTAAGATCGTTTGTTATGTTTCTCATCTCGGGAAACTGCGTATGGACATCCATTACACTCTGCGATGATGGTAACGTGTACACCATGTCACGGAGCGAAGAAATTTCATCCCGAATCTGTTCTGTTTTTGTCACTTCTGTTTCTATCTGTTTCAGTATGCATGCAATATTTATTTTAACGGTGCGAAGTTCTTGCAAGGTGGGAAGACCACCTACTGTGTTTTCGAGTGCAGTCAGAGAAGTTTTGATACTTTCCACATCACTAGATTCGGACAATGTCGACACCGCTGTTTTCAACTTCTGTAAATCTTCGTTCGATGGAACACTCGTCTGCAAGGTTTCGAGATCATGCTGTATGTTGTCCAAGACATGATGAAAATGGTTAAGATTAGATTCAACGTTCAAATTTTATAAATAATCAATCTTCTGGTGAACCGTATTTAAAGTGTCTTGAATACTGATCGTCTGAATTCAGAAGCTCTCTACAAGAGCATGGAAATTTTTAATTTCGTCATTAATCAACTCCAAAGACGCCTGGAGTGTAGCAATCGTAGTTTGAATGTGTTCAAAATCTTGGTACGCCTCTAACTGAAGCTTAATATTCTCTACGCTCCTACCGATAACTTGAAATTCTTCGGAGGAAGGTAAATTTGTAATGGTGTCTTCCAAAATCTGCAATTTACTCTTAATTTCTCCAAGATTGTTATGAATTTCTTCTGTTTGAAGCTTCTCTTTGATAAGTGTTTCACTTTCGATCGTGGAAAATTCCTCAAGTAAGTTAGAGATGGTGTTATGTAACTGTTCAACGTCTAAATCATTTTTAATGTCGCCTATCAAGTTTTGAAGTTCGGACATTTTTTTTTCTATATTTGAAGTTCGCTCCTCAAGTTTCAATTTTTCTATATCTTTCGTTTGAAGCTGCTGGAATTTGACTCAGTCGTTCTGAAGCGAACCAACGCTCAACTGTATATCTTGCACGTTGTCAACACACGGAACGTCAAAATAATTTTTTAACAAAGATTTCAGTTCAGACTCTATTTTGAGAATGGGGTCCAAGCATTGAGACTGAAGACTTGCTATTTCCTACTGTAGACTGGTGTTGAGTGTATTTTGCAAAGCTCTCAGATTGCTTCTTAACTTTTTAACCCTGATATCCAGCATAAGTATCTCGCTAGCATGATCCACGTTCTTCGGTATCCAAAAATATCGTTAGGCATTTTTATTACTATAGTTACGTGATTCTCAATTCTATGAAGAGAGGAATGAGTTTGTCGTAATCTCCCAAAAGCTGTGCATACAAGCAATCGTCGACGGAAACATCGTACGTGGTAGCGGAGTCCATATTATCGTGCTTGATTCGGTAAATGTTACGCCCTGATGAAATTTTGATTTCGCCCGCATTCTCCGGATTCGCGGTTATCTGAAGTTTACCGCCGATCGGAATCTTGTAAAAATTGAGGTTGTTGTTGGAGACGTAAAAAGTTTTACCAACTTCGTCATCGTATTTCGTCGAAATGCTGTTCAGGTGAATGATCAATAGACCGTTGAGATAACATTGAAACTTAGTGGTGCAGTTTCCATGACGGTTTGCTTTCTGAATCCGAACAAATTCATAGTCAACGTCAACCTTTAAAAACTTGAAGGAAATAAATGATCTGTCCAGGCTTCTGCAAGAACCGGGAGATGAAAGTGAAGAAGATGCCATTCGTCTCAAAGAACAAAGTATCTTGAAACTAGAAGAGACTTACAAGAAAAATGGCTAAGCAAAACAAATGGCTGAACTTATTAAGTAGACGAGACCCTTACTCTGCACCATTAGTAAGGCGAAGGCAGCAAAATTGGTTCGTGCTCGTTTGACATGTTTTTGGATCTGGAAGCCAGCATTGGCAGTAAGGTTCTATTGTGCAAGGAGTGCATTGAGTGTGCAAAACAAGAGAAAAAGACAATCCTCCGGCAGTATTTGGAAGCCTGCCTAATAGCTCTGTATTTTGACACTGGAATGTTTACTGAAGCTCTTCACTTGGGATCGGCCTTATTAAAAGAATTGAAAAAAGTTAGATGACAAAAAATTATTGCTAGAGGTTCAACTTCTAGAAAGTAAAATTTACCATGGCTTGTTTAATCTTCCAAAAGGACGTTCAGCACTTACCTCAGCTCGGACTACAGATAATTCAATATATTGCCCTCCAAAAGTACAAGCATCGCTTGATATGCAGTCAGGCATTCTTCATGCTGCTAACGAGAGAGAGTTCAAAACAGCATACTCTTACTTCTATGAAGCATTTGAAGGCTGTGATAGTGTGGAAAGATAAAATGCCTTGACTGCATTGAAGTACATGCTGCTGTCCAAAATAATGTTGAACACACCAGAAGATGTGCAACAGATCATAAGCGGGAAACTGGCTCTGAAGTATGCCGGAAGTGCAATTGAAGCTATGAAGTGTATTGCTCAAGCAAGTCATAAAAAATGTCTGGCAGACTTTCAGGAGGCAGTGGGTAAGTTTAAAGAAGAATTGGAAAATGACCCAATTGTTCGAGCACATTTAGACAGTCTTTATGACACAATGTTGGAACAAAACCTTTATCGAATCATCGAACCTTATTATCGTGTTCAGGTGGATTATGTTTCAAAATGCATTAACATACCTGTAAACCAAATAGAGAAGAAACTTTCACAAATGATTTTGGACAAGAAGTTTCACGGTATTCTAGACCAAGGTGATGGGGTGTTTCTCCAAAGTGTTCCAAATCTCCAGTTGAATGATAGAATTACAACCTTAGTGACAATGAAGTTCGACCAGTCACAAATATAGGAGTGCGTTGTGAAAGAAGGAGAACACATGCATATGCTGAACATATTTTATTCAGCAGGCTACATGGAACCAAGGAAAACATAAATTTCCGCTGCAACGCAGCAATGTGTGGTGTCCACACAAAATAAAACATTTTCGTCCATCTACACGTGACATTGAAGTTCGACCACTGTTAGAGGGGATCCTGTTTACCATGGTGTGACGCCGCCCCGTCGGCGAATAACTGTGGTAATGCGTCGGGGCATGCTGCGGACGAGTCGTTCAAGGTATTCCACATCGATGCGGTGCCATTCCTCCTGCAGGCAAGCGATAAGAGCAGCCACTGTCGTGGGTCCCCTCTGTTGCACACGTCGCTTAAGAACACGCCACACATTCTCAATGGGCGAGAGGTCGGAACTCGATGGTGGCCATGGCAGAGTTTGCACGTGATGGCGAGTCAACCATTCTCTTGTCAGCCGCGCTGTATGAGGCCTGGCATTGTCGTGTTGAAAGATGAGACGCCGCCTGTGGAACAGCTGCCTTCGCACTGTGGGAAGATGCCGCTCCAGCATGCATTTATAGGCGTGTGCATTCACAATGCCCTCGCAGACGTGTAGTGGGCCAACCCCAGATGCCGTCATGCATCCCCATACCATCACTGACGCAGGTTTCTGTACCCGACGTGTATAACATTTTGCTTCATTCTGTTTCTCCTTCCGACAAATGACTGTTTTCCGTATTTTCCCGTACACAACATTGAAAATGGATTCGTCCGTCCACAAAACCCTGTTCCACTGCCGAAATGTCCATCCCCGGTACATTCGTGCGCACCGTAGTCGATTGCCTTTGTTCAACATGGAAAGGAAGGGTTTACGTTTCGCCTTGTACACTCGGTAACCGCATCGCTGTAGGTAATGGCGAATGGTTCTGGTTGACACTTCAATGTGAAAGCGTTCTCGAGTCCACAGTCGTAATTCGGCTGCAGAAACATGATTGTTGGTCTGGATATAGCGCCTAAATATCCGTAGGTCACGCACGCTCAGCAGGCGTTTTCGACTGGAGGCCTTACCTGGCTCTGTAGTACCCGTATTTTGGTGGTGTTTGATGATGCAGTGGACGGTTGACTTGGGTAAGTTCAGTTGGCGCCCTATTTCCCGTTCACTGAGTCCATCCCGTTGCAATTCCACCACTCTTCTCCTCACGGTGTTTGCCCCTGGCCATGGTGATGATGCACTGCGGTTCCTCGGTGCACAGCACGCGCTCATATACGGCGGACTCCCTTATCGTGTCCGTGACGTCATGCTTCTGTCGAATGCGTTCGTAAAAGAACATTTAAGCAGCGATGTTTGAAATTATGGAGGAGAAAATTTCGTCTTGAAGAATTCCATGCTTTCTCCTCTCATAATTGTATTTTGACTGTGATAGCATGCTTGATCATGCATCGTACACATGTACGCAGAAGATGTCACGATGATGTCAAGAAGTTAAAGTTAACTTTACATTTGTAATGTCGTAGACTTACATTTTAATCATCCTATTATTTACCTTTAATGTATCTTTTCGAAGGCACTGTTGCAGTGTACAGACATGTCTTATTACATTTTATCACATATGTGACTGAAAATTACTTGATGGATAAACATTGTTACATACTTATAGTGTTTATCACTTGTGATTAAGTTCTGAATTACAGTAATATGAACTATAAGTGTTGTAACATTCTTATGTGGTTGCATATATTTGGAAAAAGTATGTTATGAAACATACATAGTTTTACTAGTATGTCAATATGAAACATACAGTTTAGCAAAATAACTTTATTGTGTACATGAAACATCTGATACGGATAGTTAACTAGAATACTTTTAATATGACAGTATCAGTATATGTTTTAGTTTGCATATTGTCGATGGAGTAAGGTCAGTGGTTACATAGCTTAACATGTTGAGTCATGAATATAATTCTGTTTCAATGCTGAAATAAATCAATCCCAAGCAAACCCTAAAGTTGATGGAGGCACAAGTGATTCGGATCCCACTTTAAACTGTAGGTCCAGTCCCGATTAGCCTTACTGTGCATAAAGTGGACTTAAAACACTAAATCAATCAATCAACCTAAAGTTGAAAAATATTATCAAAGATTTATACTTTACTTTGTTCTGTGTGAACATAAAGTATAACTTTGTGGCCTAAGGACAGGTTCACATGCTTCCGATGTCATGTGAAGGAAAAACATGGCGACTTCGAAGTGTTAGAAAGGGATGTTGAAGAAACCGAAGACAGGTTTCATCCAATCACAGAAAAGTCCCGGAGCATCGAGCCTTAAAAGGTTCAACACAGCGTGAGCACAAAAACACTCCCTGGTTTCAAGATATCATAAAATTGATATCCAAAGCTCAGTTAACTCAAAATATTTTAATATCTTTCTTTTCAGAATCGCTAGTTGTGAATTCGGTAGCTAGAGGGCAGTAACATCGAAAATGGCGTTCGCTCCGCAGCAAAGAAGCTGGTGCGTGTTAGAATTTGCCAAAACAAGCAGTGTTGTGAGAGTGCAGCGTGCATTTAAACGGAAGTTTAATGTTGATCCACCTACACACAAATCCATTCTGTAGTCTCATAAAACATTTGTTGAGAGAGGATGCATTTGTGATAAAAAAATGAACATTCTGGCCGACCGTCCATCTCTGAGGAAATTGTAGAGTGTGTGCGAGAAGCCATTGTACGCAGTCCCAGAAAATCAACACGTCAAGCCAGCAGGCAGTTGCAGGTGCTACAAACTTCCGTAAGCAAGATATTACGGAAGCGTTTGCGTTTTCATTCGTACCGGCTGCAATTGGTTCAAAAGTTATATCCACAAGACAAGGTAAAGCGATGTGAGTTTTGCGAGACTATCCACACTTTAATGGAGGACGATGAAACCTTTCTGACAAAGATCATTTTTAGTGATGAGGCGACCTTCCACTTGAATGGAAAAGTGAACATGCATAATGTTAGGATCTGGGGAAGCGAGCATCCGCATGCCACTCTTGATGTGGAACGTGACCCACCCAAGGTGAATGTTTTTTTGCAGTGTCAGAGCGTCGAGTGTAGGGTCCGTTCTTCTTTGAGGGGCCAACAATCACAGGTGAAAGCTACTTAACAATGCTACGTGACTGGTTAATTCCTCAACTTACTGCAGAGAGAGGTGAATACATTCTACAACAAGATGGAGCGCCCCCACACTGGCATCAATCTGTACGCAGCATTCTGATTGACAACCTCCCACACCGTTGGATAGGACGAGCTGGACCCAATGATCAAAATCTATGCAAGTGGCCCCCACGATCACCGGACATGCCAGTTTGTGACTTTTTCCTTTGGGGGTTCGTGAAGGACCAGGTCTATGTACCTCCACTACCCACAACCTTGAATCATCTTCAGGAACGCATCAGTACAGCTGTCAACTTCATCACACCGGATACGCTTGAGAAGGTGTCGTTGGAGCTGGATTATCGTCTCGATGTTTCCCGCGTAACAGGTGGCGCGCACATTGAGCATTTGTAATTCTAATGAGCACCACAAAAACTTTACGAGTTCTTACAGCTACTGTGAACATTTCTGTAGAATACTACTTTTGGTATTAAAGTTATACCCTTTCAAAACCAGGGAGTGTTTTTGTGCTCACGCTGTATAATGATTTGGAATTTAATATCCTTTATCTCAGATTACTCGGTGATGGTAAGGGGGGTAGTTAGAACACTCTCATCCGATGGAAACCTGTTGTCTAGGTAAAGTTGGGAGATATTAATAAATGGGTTCATGCATATTTATTTAGTTTATGTTCCGCAGCCTGATTCTTCTGTGGGAATATACTGTTAGCAACAAAGGTGCGGGAATTTGGGCACACGTGTTAACATTTGACCACATGTAAGCTGACAACATGTTATGATTGTATACTCATCTGACTTCCAAAGTTCTTTATATAATCATCTGACATCCAAAGTTTTTTTATATACTCATCTGACTTCCAAAGCCTTTTATTTTTAACAATGATTGATTCGCCATATATTCTGAAATATTGTTGCAGGATAATTTAATTTATACTTTCCATTCATAGAGTGATGCAACTCTAAAGGTTGGTTGGTTGGGAGTTTCTTATTGACTGAGTGTCAAGGGTGGTATATAAGACCTCAGTTCTTTACTTTTTTAATCTTCGTATATACATTTTGGCATTATGAAATTGCTTATGCTAACATGTTGTATATTTTCTTGGGAAGGACAAAAGATACTGCTTCATTTCACAACCATACCCATAAGGGTTGGTTGGTTGAGTTCTTCTCTTAGACTGTTGGTTAAGGGTGGTACTGTGAGTCACAGTACTTTATGCATAATTTTTCTTTTGTCGGATGTCAATGCCAAAATTTTGTCACTTTTCGTGTTTTTTTCCTTGAGTCTGAAACATTAGTTCAGGTATGAAGTATTCCTCTGTAAAGTTTGCCTTAAGTTGATCTTCATGATCCAACATTGGTCCTCATTCATATTTCTTTATCCTTAGTTGTGTTGAACGGTGGAAAAATTTAATATAACAAATATTCTGTGTTATGTGTATTTTGGAGTGCAAAAAATGTATAATATAATGTGATAGCATGTGCATAATAGATTTTAATGCTAAGATTTATCTTTGGCTTAAAAAAAATTACTAGAGCTCAAAGATTCCAATAGTTGAATTGTAGGCTCAAATAGAAATAAACTTGACAAGAAACAAAGAGATTCACGTGTTGATCCAAGCTTAAGTCAAGTGGTAGGTTCCTTTAAAATGCTAGAATGCATTATGGCTCCAAAATGTGTTCACAAGGGGCAGAATAGAAAATTCGTGCCGTGACGCTGTGAGTTCAGGAACAGGAGTTACTTATGATTTATATTTTCTGTGCGCACATCATAATTTATAAATTTCTTGCATGAATTGATTTGTGATGTAAGAAATCATATTTTCGGCACTACGTAAATCTGAGGATGTTTGCTTTTCGATGCAGGGATTTAGATTTTTGTCTTCTTAGCTGATGTTACTAGATAAATGGATGAAATCCCAATGGGAAACTTAGTTGGAACAGAGGCTACTTACTCTACATGTAGAAAGTTATAATTAATATATATTTGGATAAATAAAGATTAATATAGAAATTGTGCTCTCAGGTTGAGAATGAAGTTCTGAATGGTACTTCATTGGTTGATAATAAATAATAATGTTATGTAGGTGCATTGCTTATGTAAAAAGGGTTCATGTGGAACTTTACTGTATAATAATTGTTGGTATGTTGAACTTGATTTTTTTTGTTTTTCAACATTATTATGTACTAAAAATTCATTATGTGTAGTTGCACTGTATTGGTTCATGATGAACAATGTCTTGTTGTATTGTCGGAAAGCAAATATTCAGTTACACTCAATTATAATGCTGAACATGAAAACAATTTGTGAATATATAGGCATTATATTAATTATTATACAGGGTGATGCAAAATTCCGTTTACAACGCGGTGGAGGTGAATCGCCAAGTGAAATGAAGACGAAAATGTAAATATAATTTTGTCGAATGACGCACCGTGTCAGAGCTAGAGGATGCCGAAATCGTGTAAAAATGGACTTCACACCTCCATATGCTGACAAATAGTACTCATAAAGAAGATGCGGCACGATATCCCCAAAGAAAACACACCTGGGCTAGCGAATGATGGACAAATCACATGTCGAAAATGAATGCGGCAGGGATTCCCCACAAGAAGTGAGGGATTCCCGGGAATACTATGTCCAACATCAAACGCAGGTATAGAATGGGGGTACAAATGGAAATGACGGAGGTCACAGCACATGAAGAACATTTCGCCAGGAAGTGTCCGAAAAGCAGGCTGCAGAAGGGGATTCCCCAGAGAAGAGGGGACACAGACAACATGTGCAAGAGGTGTATGATGACACACACGTACACAAGTAGTATTCTTTATTGGCTGTGGAAATGACATACGATACATATCACAGACGTTGTTGAAAATGTGGAGGTGTGAAGTCCATTTTCACACGATTTCGGCATCATCCTCTAGCTCTGACACGGTGCGTCATTCGACAAAATTCCCTTTACATTTTCGTCTTCATTTCACTTGGCGATTCACCTCCTCCGCGTTGTAAACGGAATTTTGCACCACCCTGTATGTTACAAGTCTCGGTAGTGCTCAGATCTGTTGTTCTGGGTTCGTCCCTTGTTGAGCGCCAGTATGACAATGAAATTAATACATTGTCATAACAACATTTGAAAATGGTTAGGCTAAGTTCAGAGTTCCTCATTTGTGCAAGAGTTATAATAATTTAGTCATATGATTGCTCAAAATTTATTCATATAATGCAATTAAGTGTCTGAAATTACTATTTAAACTAATTTTATTAGATATGATGTTTAAAAAATCCAATTTGTATATCATGACAAAATTATCAAATTGTGCAATATTTTGAATTCATATTCATAACAGTTATTTTTGACTGATAATATGAAAATCAAATATCTTCAATCATATGTGTTCTTTCAGACAAGAAAGATACTATATATTCAAATTTATAATTAAATTTATTAAATTTGTGTACATTTGCATTGGCATCAAGGTTTATATACAAAGGTCAATTCTTTAAAATTGTTCAATGTATAATATGATGTTATTCTTGGTATGTTATATCAACATTCAAAAAGTGGTAATTGTAATCATTAGATAAGTAGATTGTGATACACAGTACATTGTAAAATAGCTGTAACAGAGCAAATATGTATATTTACTACACAAACATTCAAGCTGTTAAGCACTTATTGACAAAAATATGAAACAAAAAAATTGAAGATAACACATGCTAAAAACTCTTGCTTCAACTAGTTTCTCTAATACTAGTTGTCTGTGACTTTTGATGAATCTCAAGATGGAACAATGATAAGTACAGATATAGCAATATGACATAATCTTTCAAAAGATTGGAAAGTTGTGGAATGGCACTCATATGTATAAAATATGCCATGTTGAATTTGAAGCAGTTAATAGGTATCTGCTTTCATCTTTCTTAACAAGCAAGCTTATAAATGCTACAATTCCTCAAATGAATGCTTTGAGGAAAGTTACATAAAGTGACACACATATGTTCTACATTTTGGATGTGATTTAGCTAGATGCTGAGTTTTGAAAACTGAAGATCAGGATTTCAGAAAACCTGGATTAAGAAATTGGAATACTCAGTAGTAGAATGGATGCATGCTAAATTATAAAAACAAAGACTTACTCTATCTCAAAAGGAGATAATAAAGATATATTTTCTTCTTATAAAGAACATTTATATGTTATAAATGTTCTTGATTATAAATGCATAATTTGATTCTGTTGTAACTTTTGTTATTTCTAGTTTTTATCAATATAATAATTATAAAAATATTTATAATTGTTTCAGTATAAACATTATTCATCAGCATATGTAAGCTGAAATTTCCTTTTCATCATAGAACCGTAGCTTCCTACTGTGCTAACACTTAGTTTGAATTCTGACGGGTATATATGTATAATGCAGTGCCAGTCAGGACTTCAGATTTAGTCGAGGTCATTTATCAAAGTGATTGATTAGAAAGTGAGATAGATCAACTGAATATTCTTCTCTATATTTAGTCACACCGTCTACATCTCACTTTCTTTTTTTCTCATCACATTTATCGTCATAAGATACACACATGCAAGGGAAATAACAAGAAAAGGACGTACCTAAAAATCTGCTATCAGTATAGGGTAACACACCAACGGTTGTATAAACACGTATATAACTGTCAAGCTCAGTTGCAAAAACGTTACTGTAATCTAGGGGAACTTCCATACAACTGTGTTTGATCTGACCCACATCGACTAGAGCCAACGCCTCATAACGGAACTGCCCTCACCTACACGACAATATCAACAAACTAGGTCGAGAGCGAAAGGACATTCCCCCGAGCCGTTGAGGAATTCATGCCTGCAAGTTGCGTTGCCTGTAGAACTGTGTTCGGCACCACGAATCTCGGGCGGGCTAATTTTCTTTGTGGGCCAGGAATTATCTTTAAAAAACAATTACATTAACACACGTTGTTTGCCTTTATCATAACCTCGAGGAAATTAGAAAGAATTGTGTTTGCACACATACATAGGGGGAAAAATGTTGCCATTGTGTTTAGATAGAAAGAATTGTGTTTGCATGCATACATAGATGAAAAAATGTTGCCAGTGTGTTTAGGATAGCTTAAAAATACATCGTAGAAAAATATTCTGAGTGCCCTTCGTACTTATGGTGAGATTCGTACAAATGGTGGCGCAGAATCGCCCAATATATACTATATATATACTATATATATACTATATATATACTATAAATTATTGATGGCGTCGTTCCCAAAACTGACATACGTTATTATTTGGATTCCCTAAATCGTTGCGTGAGATGAAGATATCCTAGATGCTGAATGTATTTTGCCGAAGAACTTTATTCAGAAGATGCCAGTTGTGAGGAATGAATAATGTGTATCATGTGCAATCTTTGGGCTCATGTTCAATGTGCAGGTGCAGAACATGACCTATACGTCTGTGTCTTCTGTAAATGACATGCCATTGAGGGCTCAATAGTCCACACAAATTGCATTTGTTTCATGATGATTAAAGAAATTGCTTTACTCTCTAATAGAAACCATTTATATATATTCATTTGTGTTGCTTCGTAATTTAATCCCTCATTTAAACAGGTATGTCGGATTAGGAACCCATTTCCTCAGATGATATAATTGTACATTTTGTGATAAAACTATTTTGTGAAACAAAATGTTATTGGAATAGATCTTGTTACACAACTTATACTTGGGCATGGAATTGATGTACACATTGATGTATTCCACATCGGAAAATTCCTTTCCTACACCAAATTAAGAGTAAAAAACAAAATAGTATGTCCGTTTTGATGACTTTCCTCTACTCATGTCATTGTTTTGAGAATGGAAAGTGTCAGGAATTCAACATAAAGAAGTTCGTAGAAAAAGAAGTCGAATATTTGAGAAATAATAATGAAAATAGTCCTGGACAGGTGGTCGAACAATCTAAGCATTCTCATTTTAATCTCTCTTCTGACCCATCAGTATTTCCAACTTACTGTGATAACCTGTGATAAACTACTTCACACACAAAACTTGCCATGCAAACCCCTAGGAGAAGAAGCCATAATTTAAACACTGGAGATATACGTTCCAGAGTTATTTGCTTGTTAGTTTCACTGGAACGAGAACGTATGTAGGAGTGAACAACTTTTGCATGGTACATTACGTCATCTTCCCATTTTAAATGTATTCCACCTTCCATTATATGACTAGTCAAAATGCTTAACCTTGGAAGGTAGACAGAACCAATTGGAACAGGGAATCCACCGAAAAAAGAGATTACGGGTTCCTCAACAATATGCGTCAATCCATCCTCGTCTCCAGTTAAAATGAGATACTGTAGTCG
This sequence comes from Lepisma saccharinum, assembly GCF_977018435.1. Taxonomy (NCBI): domain Eukaryota; kingdom Metazoa; phylum Arthropoda; class Insecta; order Zygentoma; family Lepismatidae; genus Lepisma; species Lepisma saccharinum. Next base: position 34,560,462 of record NC_139245.1, on the reverse strand, counting down.
TAGTAAATGATTGATCACAGCACTTGTACCATCACGTACTCCTCTGTATTGGTCATTAGTAAGTTGAGTAACAGATAGTCTGGAACTCATTTTTATCAAAAGTGGATTTGTTGATAAATTTACTATTGGGCACTTGCTTTCATGACACTCTATCATCAACCCCGACTCTTCCAATTGGTGCAATGTGTCGATTTCTGGATAAGTACTAGGTTTCGTCATCAATCCCACAAGAGATCCTTGATATAAGGAACTGAATACTAATGAAAGCAACACATACATAATGAAGAGTGTTCTTAAAATTCCACATTTAGGGAGATACAAGACAGACTGCTGCAAGTACAGGGACCAGATATACAGAAATGTTCCTGAATGATTGTCCCTAACGTTATGTACATATAATATTCTTACCAGCACTCTCCAAGAAATGCCAATCACTGAAGTTGTAACAACAATACCACACCACACATCGATTTCAAAAGGTAACACCAAACTCATCCACCTTGGGAGTTGTTTTGATTTTGGTACCAAAAAGTTTATTGTGGAAATCATATATGGCTCCGTGATCTGTAGATATTCAAATCTTGATCTACTCACTCGGAATCGGTTGAAAAGAATGTCTACTCGATGCTTTCTTAAGTCGTCCACAACAATTGGCCAACTGTCAATACTACCATGTAAACATAAAATTCTTAATGAGTAATTCATATAACGAGAGAATGTTTTATGATATTCCCAGTCAACACCTTTAATGGAATTTGAAGAAGCAAGAACATACGGTTGTGTTTTATACCCTGAAATCACAAGTGAGTAGTTATGAAGATTTCTTAGTTTATCAGGAAATAATTCTTCTTTATTTTCTACTAGGTGTGAGAAGGTTTCGTCTTGTACTTTTCGAGTTTGGATAACATTACGAAACGGGTTATAAGTGCTTACTTGGAAGAGGTCTCTTGTTATATCTCCTTCATATAATTTCTGTTGTTGTATTACAATTGCATCTAGTGCCTTATTATTCCAAAGTTTTCTTAGTAGATTATGAGATTTAAATTCTACTTTACAGTTTAGTCCAAGAATAATTACAAACTTTGTTTTTGTATTAAACTGTTTCTTCACCAAAACAAGTAATTTATTAATTGATGTATCATTTTTTAGTATTATAACATATGTTGTCTTCCTTTTAGAATCCACAGAATTAAGGGTCGAATTTAGTGAATTTTGTATCACTACTGGTATTTCACATTCTTTGTATAAGCCTGTTGTTAATGATCTAGAAATGCCTGTGTCGTAAGTTTCTGAAAACAGTACCAAGAGATTATTGTCAGATTTCAGATTTGTGCAAACTGGTAGTAAAGCAGATTGCATCATCCATCGAAATCCATTTCTTGTGTTTGAAGCATATTGAAAGTTTCCAAATACATTGTGGAGAACTAAATTGCAGAACACCATTATGAAGAGCTGCATGTTGAATTCGTTTAGCATTAGTTTCTGTAAATGAATTGATACCATTAATATTATTAGAAATCTACAATAAGATATTGCATGTTCCAATGTGATTATAATTAGGGCTGAGCCGATGCGACTTTGAGCCGATACCGATGCTCTTACCGATTACCACCGATACTTGAAAATTGAAATAATTAAAATTTGTTCAACATATTGATCAGTATTGGTGTGTAAATATTGTTTTCCAATAATATGCATAAATTTACCAAGAAATTTGCTTTAGAATATTCAAGAATTACATCGATATATTAAAATACATATTATGTAATTGTAAAATATTGTTTTTCGGGCAAAATTGGTGCAAAATAAATAGAGAGTTTGCATTTTGCATAATTTCCAGAATAATTAAACACCGCAAAAGTGGCGGACAGCATTTTTGCGGACCCTGTGAGAGACCAAAAGGCGGGAAAAGTATCGGCTGGTATCAGTAGATGAATTCGTACTGACACTTTCCGATGCCGATACTAATGGTATCGCCCTATACGGATCATCGGCGTCGGTACCGGCTCAGCAGTAATTATAATCTATAACTGTAACTTTCATATTAAAATATATTGCTCTGCATTTGTTACCTATCTACGTCTATCGTTTTATCTACAATTATCCTTCAAAGTAGTGTAGGTGGCCCGGTTCTGCGCCCGAAAATGGGGCTCGGTGGGGCTCGCAGTGTTGCCAGCTCCTCACTCAAAAAAATCACCAAGGTTTTTGTTTTTGGGTCTAACCTAACCTAAAGCAAGGAGCTGGCAACCTTGCTTGAGGTATTTTCTCGCAGTGTTGCCAACTCCTCACTCGAAAAAATCACCAAGGTTTTTTTTGGGTCTAACCTAACCTAAAGCAAGGAGCTGGCAACCTTGCTTGAGGCTTGCCTTACAGCGCATAAAGCAAGGTTGCCAACCCACTGGTACTTTTGCCATAGCCTTTTACAAGAAAAAAAAAGAGAAAGGGAAGAGTTAAACAACCGACAGCTTACCCCACACAGCCTTTTTTGGTCTAACCTAACCTAAAGCAAGGAGCTGGCAACTTTGCTTGTGCAATCAACCCGGTTGACCGCCCTCAAGTAAATATCAGCGTTGCCAACTCCTCACTCGAAAAAATCACCAAGATATTTTTGGTCTAACCTAACCTAAAGCAAGGAGCTGGCAATTTTGCTTGTGCAATCAACCCGGTTGACCGCCCTCAAGTAAAAATCAGCGTTGCCAACTCCTCACTCGAAAAAAAATCACCAAGGTTTTTTTTGGTCTAACCTAACCTAAAGCAAGGAGGTGGCAACTTTGCTTGAGGCTTGCCTTACAGCGCATAAAGCAATTTTTGCCAAAGTAGTGGTATTTGTGGTGGGGACAGCGCGAGAAAGTACGAGCCCCCCTCAAGCAGATTTGCTACACTTAAAACTTGCTCAACATGCCCATATGAGCTTTTCGCTCAAGTGTGGAACCCTTGCCTAATCCAAGATTTTTGTAAAAATGCCCTCATGGATTCCATGAGAAAGTACGAACCCCCTCAGATTGATTTGTCTATACTTACAAAAGGCACTTCTGTGAGATTGTTGTCCATAAACCTGTCAAAAATATGCCCCTCTTGGGCCATACTTAAAACTAGGCTATACCCACCTATATACACCTACACCAACCTACACCCACCTACGCATATTCACTTCCGGTCCCACTTCCGGTTCACTTCCGGTCCCACTTCCGGTTCACTTCCGGTCCCACTTCCGGTTCACTTCCGGTCCACTTCCGGTCCACTTCCGGTTCACTTCCGGTCTACTTCCGGTCTACTTCCGGTCTACTTCCGGTCCACTTCCGGTCCACTTCCGGTTTAAGTTCAACTGGATACCATTCAATTTGTTTATCTATTATTAAAACAATGCAATATGCAGAGACCCTCTAGAATTGCTCCGTGACTCTCTCATTTCTTACATCATAAACATATGATTTTTCACCTATGAGAATGACGCTACATATGGTGTCATCTGGTAAAGCCTCGTGGAATTCACAGATAATTTTAATGTTTGTCCTGTCATTAACCACAACTTGTTTTCTTTTTGAAGTGTTGATTACAAACATGGGTCTCTGTGTTTTGAATTCATCTGGTGTGTAATACATATCAGTACTGCCAGTAGTGACACGCTTGAAAGCCGAAAAAGCCTCATATAATTTGAGGAAATCATCCTTGGAAATGTCTAAATTATAATTTTCTCTAGGAAATACCTCATTTCTGCCATTTTTAAGATATATGTTCTTGATGTTGCAGTTATCAAATTTACTTGAATTTTTTTCCTGATTGTTGTGTCTCCCAGTCTGAAACAATACTACCACAAAATCAGGCATGTCATATTGAATGCTGGAGAATGAATTTGTGGCATCAAACTCATAATAAGACCCAGTTGCGGGCTTCTGTACGCATTGATATGTGTAAAATTGCAGAGGAATTTGTGGATTTTTTAGGATATCAGCTTTGTATTTAAGAGCGTAACTGGCCTCATATTCAACAACAGGGATTCTTAGCTCCATAGTCTGAATAATACACTTGCCTGCATCAGGTAGGGTATTAGGCAGAGCTTCTCCTGTAGGGTTTAATGTGCTGTACCTCATCAATGCATTATTATCATTTGCAGCTCTTCTAAATGTAATTCTTAACCCGCCCTTCCACATAATTTCTTTGTAATCCGAGAAGAATCCTGGCAACAGGCGCATGGGGAAGAGCACTGTGTGATTTTTAGATAATATCTTATCACCAGCCTCAAATCCACCGATTTTGTAGTATGAAGCTTCGGTCTTGGATAATTTTAGTGTGGCCAAAGCTGTGGAGGTAATGCCAGGATAATCCACTCTGTTTATAACAACGCCATGCTTTCTGATCTCAATTTCAGAGAACAGATGCGGCACAAAATTATCAACCAATCTTATATTTGAATTTGCCGGATAATCTGTTCCATCGAGCTTTACAACATCAAATTTGATGTATAGATCTGCTCTGTGGGGGTGTATAAATCCATCCCCTACATCAAGATCAACCTCAATCTCTGTGTTGGGTTGATTTAAATTTGCAAATGTCCTCCTGTTTGGAGGGAATGATTGTAGCTCATAACTCTCAATATTTTCCATTGTATGTATTTTTATTTAAATGTTAATCTCTATGATAGCAGTTGTTGTGGCTCCAGCAAAATCAACTAATTCTTCTTTTTCATTAGTGACCATCAATTCAATGTAATCTATTCTATTATGACACACAGGAAAATATAATGTTGGGGATGGATTGTAGATGATGGGCTCCATAAATTCAGAATTAGGTTTGAATGTTGCAATGATGCCGGTTTGTTTGTGAGTGCCTATGCCATTTGATTTGGTGATCATACCCTCCGCCACATTACAGTGAATATTCAGAGTCTCTATGGCTAAGAATTTAGGTATATTCATAGCAGTGTGTTTGATGGCTGCTTCAAGTTTTGTGTTGTTCTCAAAGCCTAACAGCTCTCCTATAGTACCCAGATCCACTGTTTCTGTAGCAGATACAATCTCTACTCTGTGAGTGACAGAATTTTGACTTAACACTATACCTCTGGGTAATTGAGCATTTAAAGTGGACAGATTATATTGCCCTGGAGTGATGACAATTTTTTGATCACCAACTGCAATTGTGTTGTTGTGGTGTGTAATATTAGGTATCAAGTATATGCCGTAAAATGCTCTGAGAGCTATTGTTTTGGGATACACTATGTCATCATGCAATTTGAGTTTCAATATTGAATTTTGGCTGGTGAGATGGAATACCCCCATGATGTTTCAGATACCACAAGGCTTTTTGAAAATTTTCAATTGATGGTTTATTTATTTGAGACATATATCTGAGAACAGATAAACACAAATGTCCGCAATTAACATCTTTGAAGTTCTGAACACGGGCATTATTGTAATAAAGATTAGCTGATTTTAGATATTTTATTAAATTTTCAGGTGGAACACCTCCAAATGAATCAAACACAAATGCCTCATTTTTTAAATATTTAAGATAACAGATCCAGTGAGTGCCCTGATTTTTGTACTTATCCAAATTAACAATGCCACACTCTTTGTTGAGTGGTTGTTCCGGTAAAGAATCAGACATGTACACACCTCTAAAATTTTTGATGCCCAGTGGCTTGATTAAAGCTTCAATATCTTGGTTTGTAAGCGGCTCTTGTTTTTTTTAAACTTATTCATGGCTCTCTTAACACCTTTGCCTTTTTTCTCCATTGCCAGGTTATGGCGCCTCTGCTCATCTAATTCTGCCTTATTCTTCTTGGCATCTATTACTGTTTTTGCTATGGCAGCTGATCCCCCAGCCAAGCTCCCAACAGCCCCGAGAGCAGCTAAGATGGCCGGGATGGTAAATATGAAACCCCCCACATGTGATTTTTTTCTTGATTGCTGTAATTTTTTTAATTGGGGGGTACTAAGTAACAATTTCATACCATGTCCCTTGGCAATACAAGAGCTTTTTTTCTTGCGCTGCTTTTTGGTCAAAAGACTATCAATAGTTTTAAGAGATTTGAGACCTGCATAAGGTATTTGATACATAACACCCTTGGCCTTCATTGTAGGTTTATTATTTACAACCCCCATCCCAGTTTTTGTTTGGTGCTCATAGCTATGGTGGTCCCCAATGCTGCTATTCTCTCACTTAAAGAAGCATCTTTGCTTACAAATCTACCAAATGCAGCCTCTTCTAATTTCTTGTCTGCAACATGTCTCTTGTCAAGATCAGTATGTGTGTTGTATGCTATGTCATGGTCTCTACAAGCAGCATCTAAAGGATTTATACCAGGATCCCCTCTGTTTAATCTATTCTCCAATTTTGTGCCTGGACCACAATACTGATAGCCTGGAATATGTAGTTCAAATGGCAGCTTGTTTATAATGTCATTAACAAGCCCCCGACCCTCAGAAATATTCCAAAATTTGGGGGGTAGAGTATTAATAATTTTTATGAGATATCCAATCCCCTTAGTGTCATTTACTATAAAATTAGACAATTTTGTGCTTATCATGTCCATAATTCCAACCTTTTCATTGTAAAAATTGTGGTTCCCAGCATTTTCCTCCCCAGCTATCACCAGCAACCTATCTACAAGTTTCCTGACATCATCAACCCAGACAAATTCTTTAGGCAGGGTGTTGTATTGTTTGATTCCACTGCCAGTCTTGATCTGTGACCATATGGGCTTGATTAAATTATTGTATTTTGCCCCACTGCTCGACTTGACTCTTTTTTGTGTGGGATCATTGTTCTGGTATAGAGCATCTGATTTTATTAATATTTCTTTGTAATCCTCATAATCTTGATCTGTATAGCTGCCAGGCCTTTTCCTAGTTATCAATTCCCATAATCCAGGTGTGCCGGTGTACTTAACAAAAGCACCTTTTTCTCCGAGACGAGATTCTGAATAAACAATTATATCATCTCCCATAAAGGTTACTCTGAAATTGCCAATTCTATGAATGATGCTACCATCAAGCTCTGTGTCGGCATATAAGCCAAAAACCTCATCTTTGTTGTCTTTAGGTGTGGTTAAATATTTTTGAGCAAGAAGACCCAATTCAATAGGATCCTGACTAGCCTCAATTCTTCTAGGAGCAACAGGACTAGGTGTATGAATACTGGAAAGTGGGGTGAATGGATAATCTAATATGTTCCTTGCAGCTACAGGTACGAGCTCTGTGATCAAATCTTGATTTTGCTCTGTAACAGTTTTGATATTCTTACCTAAATTATTAATAGCATCAATTACAGGCTGTTCTGTTTGTTTGTGTTTTTCATAAATTCCACGGTTCTCTGATTTCCATCCCTTGAATCTTTTTACAAGATAATCTCTTAACTTAAGATCATCAATGATTGGTCGTTTCATGGTTGTTTATATACGTCTCAACGTCTAGAAAATCGTTGATTTTACTTCTATATTTGCCAGTATTAGGTGTTCTTGTCATATCAATAGTGACAAACCCATAACTGTCCTGGTTCCAGCACCTACTGCAAAACTTGGAAAAATCATTGTAGCTCAAGTCCCCACCTACATATTCATCATGTATGTGTTTGAGGTTGGTATGATCTTGATGAAACACACATATAAAATTGCTGTTGTCTCGGATCAGCTGCTTCGGTATTTTAGAAAAAGTCTGTGCCAGGTAGAAGCAATCAATGTTTTTGTGTCGGCCCTGTGTAAAGAAATTTCTAACCTTGTTTTGATTATCCAGTATAACGTCATCAAACACAACAACAGAGTTATCGAGACATTCATGAAGTGGCTTAACATCTGATTCAAAAGTGGCAATATCCAATCCATCATATAGCTTCATCAGCTGCTGATATTTTAATTGTTCCAAGCTCTTAGAGAAGACATACAAGTGCCTGTTTTTCCAGTCTAACCAGTTGGGTGCCAATAAAAAATTATCAATTATTAATGTAGTTTTACCACAAGCAGATGGCCCGACAATAAGACACCTAATATTATCAGGCAGCAAGTTGCCATTTCTCTTATTCTGCTGTTCAGGTTCTGGCAGCCTTTTTATAACATCCCAGGTGCTCATATTATTATTTTGTCTGCATCGATCCAGCTGTTTTCCGGATGACCCAGCCATTTGACAAGTAACTTGTTGCCTTTTCTGCGGATGATTTTTTCTATGAGATATGTGTCAGGCTGTTTAGTTTTGCTGAGTTCTTGTTCATAGAATCTGCCTTTGAGAATTTCTCCTCGATGATCTTTTATTATATATGTGTTAAGGGTCCCGGGTTTAACTTGAACTACTGTAAATAATTCAGTACTCCAGTTTCTTGTAAAGCCTCTTTTGAATAAGTGCTTATATTTGCTGATTCTTACTTGATCACCCACCCTGTATTTGGCCCTTCTTGTTGTTGGCTGGTATCTAGGATAATAAACAGTGCTGATCAATTTTTGCTCATCAGATGAAGTTACTTCAGAGGGTTTCATGTTGATTGTGGAATGGACCAAGTTGTTATATTTATGTAGAAGTTCTGGAAGAATATTAATCCATTTATAATTACCTTGCAGTGTAAATTGTTTATACATAAGATTTTTTAAGGTTCTGTTGAATCTCTCTACAATTGAGGCTTTGAGATCACTGTAACTCGAGTAATGTTTTATTGCCTGGCTTTTAATAAATTGTTGAAACACTGAATTTTGCCATTATCTGTTTGCAAATAGCGTGGTGATCTTCCTGAATGATTGATGATTGTCCTGAGGGCTTCTGTAACACATTTTCCAGTCTTGGATTTGAGTGGCACAGCCCAGGCAAATTTTGAAAATGTGTCTATGACAGTGAGTAGATACTTGTAGCCCTTGTTGATTTTGTCTAAGTTTTTCAACTGTCCACTTGCCAACTCAATCAAGTCGCTCTGCCATAAGTCATCTATGCCCTTTGTGACTACTGGCAGTCTCTTAAAATGATGTCTGGCCTGTCTGTGTAATTCATCAACAACTAGACATAATATGTAAACAAGAATATTGCAATTATAGGGTGTTCAGCAGCTGATACTGCAGGATTTTCTAAATATAATTTGTCTCCTATTTGTATTTTAAATTCCAAAGTGCCATCATCTTCAGTATAGGCTGTTTCTAATGTGTTGGGATCTGTAAAATCCTCCAATTCTACACTGGTGACCTTTGCTTTGTTCTCAGCATTTGTTATTGATAAGGTGGGGTAGTGGTGTGCCTGTGGTTGATGCCAATATTTGATCTTGATTGGTCTCAATGTGCCCCCAACAAAAAATTGATAATAAAATTGTACAGGGGACAGCATATATATTTTGCCACCTGGTGTAAATGGTGAATCATATTCTTTGTTGGGGATGCTGTACAATTCAAGAATTACTGAATGTTTTGGATTCTCGATTATGCCTGTTATTTCCTTTTCTGCTGTGAGCAATCTGCTTGTTACAGATTCAAGATGCTCATTGATGGTCCTAACAACATCATCATGACCTGGCTTGATTTTTATGTCCACAATAAGTTTCTTGTATTGTTGCACAATCTCTTGAAGCTGCGTGGCAAAAACAGACAGAGCATTTGCTTGATTGGATTCCATGGTCCCTAGCTGTTGCTTGATATTGGCTACAATTTGCTGTAAATTTTCAACAACTGCCAATTTTGAATTTTGGGTTGTAAGATCATGGACCTGTCTTCTGATATCCTCAAACAGGGCATGCAGTTCATTAATATGTTGATTGGTTGGAAGAGTGGCCACTGTCTGTGTGAGTTGTTTGATCTCTGCCTGGATATTCTTGATATCTTCTGATTTCAATATGCGATTCACTGCTCTCTTAATATTTTTAAGTTCCTGTGATGTAGGAAGATTTGATACTGTATTTTGCAAAGATTCAAGTGCCAATTTTACATTGTTTAATTCAGAAGCATCAGCCACATTTTGCATAGCATTTTGGAGCAGGGCCATATCTGCCTGAGTGGGTGTTGATTGTTGTAAAATTTCAAGTTTTGTTTGGATATCATCGATCAAGTGATGAAAATGAGATAGTTCAGATTCAGTGTTGAGGTTTTCAAGCTTTGTGATTTGTTGCTGGACACTAACAAGAGTATCTACAATACCGGGCAGGCGGGATTCTTGTATATTTGTCAAATCACTTTGCACTGCTGCTATTGTACCCTCAAGATGGGTTATGGTACTTTGAATTTTTCCAAAATCTTCATATGTTTCAAGTTGCAGCTTAATGTTTGCTACACTCCGAGTTATTGCATTCAAAGCATCAGAAGATGGCAAATTGTTCATAAAATTTTCAAGCGTCTCAATTTTTTCTTTAACCTCGGCTATGGCATTGTGCAGAGGGTCCAGATTAGGTATTTGGAGTGATTGAATCTGTTCTTTTAGAGTGGAAATGACTAGATCAAAATCTTCTTGTGATTTTATGCTTTTGACAATTGTTTGGAGCTGTGCCTGGACATTATTTATTTGCTCTTCCAATTGCTGTTTCAATTGCTCAGAGTTGGTGGCCTGGGTCTTAAATTTGGCTTGAAGAGCTGCTACAGCTTCTTCTAAACTTTGAAAATTATCTAATGTTGCCAAATCAGTATATTTCTGAAGCAGCAGTTTGAGTTCGGAATCAATTTTAAGAAGAGGGTCCATGCATTGTGATTGTAAATTTGTAATTTCTAATTGAAGACTGGCATTGAGTGTGGTTTGTAAAGCTTGTAAATCACTTCTTAATTTCTTGACTCTGACATCAAGCATCAGAATCTCATCACTGTGATCTTCATGTCTTGTATGGCCAAATATATCATTAGGCATTTTGTTTTAATGGTTATTTATTATAGAGTATCTGATTCTTAATTCTATAAAAAAGGGTATAAGCTTGTCATATGATCCAGGGACCTCAATATATAAGCAGTCACCAGCAGAAACAGTATATACAGTGCCAGAAACCATGTTTGAGTGCTTAATTCTATAAATATTTCTCCCTACTGAAATCTTGACATTGCCCTCAGGGGTTGTAATAAATTGTAATTGACCACCTACAGGTAATTGGTAATGATTTAAATTATTGTTAAATATGTACAATGTTTTACCTGTTTCTTCATCAACATCTGTAAGTATGCTGTTCAGATGAATAATTAACAAGCCACTCAGTTTAGACAGCATATCAGGAGAGGGTTGTGGTGTTGGCAGCTCCATATTAGCCTGTTTTTTGAACCCAAATAAGTTCATGGGCATGTTTATTTATTTCAAATCATGCTCTGTAATTGGGCATTGTTTCCCACTTATCAAGTCACAATGACCCCAAGGTAAAGTATGTATGCCACATGATAAAATGCATCTCTTATCATCATGTGGGTCCAGAGCCACTTTTCTTACAATATTTGAAGTCAATAAGTGATCCTCACTCTGAATTCTATTTTCTGATGTTCTGATTGAATTCTGGGATTTGATGCAATTTTTATAATCTTCAAATTCAAGATCTTTGTCAACAGTAACTCTGCCAACGCCCTTGGCCTTTTTGGCAACAGCACCACTACATGTCTCAAAAGTGTACATCTTGGCACTTAACCCAGCAAATTTCACAATAACATCACCACATGTCTCATCTTTTAACTTGCCAGGCACCTTTTTGTTGTGGGGTTGAATCTTTGTATGTTCACTGGTATCAAAGTATTGAAACAATTCAGACTGTGCAATATCTTGATAAACATCTTCTGTTTGAATATCAAGAATAAAACTATCCGTATCCATGTACATCAGTTTTACACAATCACCATAAAAAGGTTTCAACACATCATAATACAATGTTAACATATGTAATTTGGACAATTCCAATATCACAGCCCCTACATAAATAGGTTTATCAAACTTGATCTTTGTTTTCTTCATGTTGAAAAGTGCCATGTGCTCATCATAAATTCTTCTGTAATTGAAATTAGGCTTTGCAACCAATTTTTTGCTCCGGCTGGGGTCAGTAATTATTTTAACATCGGTATGTTTTCTGACATTTTCAATAGTTTTGCCATAGACAGAATTCACCATCAATTTAAACAAGGCCTTATCAAATTGGCTCTTTGCAGATGTTCGAAGCTCCGTGTTTGTATCAATGTATGGTTTCAACCATTCTGAGTGCCTGAACCTCAAAACTTTGCCAACTTTGGTCACTTGAACACCATGTTTCATCAGGAACTGGAGGTTTTTGTAATATGTGACATATCCCTGTTTCGGCTCCAGAGTCATCATGAGCTTCTTCTGTTTAGAGCCAGGTGAGCACTGAAACTCGGGAATTGGGGGCAGATCAGAAAATATGTTGTGCAAATGATCTGGAATTGTCAGATCAACCTCTAAGAACAGGCCGTAGTTACTGTCATCAAAGTCCTGAAGATCTTCAATATTAAAATCTTCAACCCATTCAAGCTCTGCATATGGCAGTTTTTTCATCATGGCATAACCATAGAGGCTGTTTGCATTTACATACAGTATAAAATTTGATGGCCGTGCTGGATCATAATCAGGCATATGCTTGTTATTTGCTCTGGCATATCTCTGGGAACATTGCACCATCCCTCCTCTTATACATTGCTCCATAAACAGATACATATCTTGATCGTGGATCAGATCCAATTGCATTTTGGTATTCAAAAACGTTGCGGCCCATGCTAGGCCCGGGGCACTGTAAAAATACACTGGGTCCAGTTTATAATTTTGCATAGAAGATTTTCTGAATGCCTGCAATATATCAGCTAAGAGAGTGACATCAAGTTTTAAATATGCCATGTGATAATCACCAAATGTCTTGCATTTTAAATTGTTCCACATCAACTGAGCATGGTGATAATCATCATCAGTGATTCCAGATCCTCTGATTTTGCTGTAAAACTCTTCTTGTGGTGGCAGGGAACACTCATCAAATTTAGAAAAATCTGTAACATAGTCATATGGATATACACCCTTCCGCCTAATTAATTTCAGGTCCTGATTTGGAAACAAAGCACGTGTGATTTTGAATTGATCATCAGATAATTGAGAGGCCAGTGTAGCCAGGCTAGCAGATAAAAATCTGTAAGAATCAAGAAATCTTATGTGAATAGGAACACCATCAACTTTAATTATCTTGCTAATAGATATATATTTCTCATCATTTTCAGCTAAAATATTTAAATTCTGCTTGTCAAACCCCTCGTACCTGATTAAATGATGATAATCATAATTGGATGCTCCATGGCAAAATATGGGGATAAATCTTGGTCTCTTGATCTTAATATTACAGCTATTACACAGGGCCATTAAGAATTTACCATCTGTATGAGAATGGTGATGTACCTTGATATTTGTATCTGAAAATTCACAATCACATACCGGGCATTTTTCTGTATTGTTGAAATAATCAATCTGTTTCTCTGTTAAAGGCAACATAGGCTTTGATATTAATAAGATGTTAGATGCTATGTCACGGCACACATTTTCTATTCTATGTGCAAATATTTTGATGGCATTTGGTCCCTTGTATGAATATTCTTTAATAACAACACCATCCCGTATAACCATAAAACAAAAGCTGGAAGGTTCATGTTGCTGGTACGGTGTAATTGCAGATTCTTCAGGATCTGGATTGCAGAATGCAATAGGTTTGAGGTTTGATTCAGAATCCCAGACAATATATACTGGGTGTTCCAACGAGGCTTCAGACTTTTTGAATTTGCAATTTTCACTTGGCATTGGCATCACCATATGAACAGGTTTATGGTTCCCACAGTATTTCAGATGCTCAATTAACTTGTTTTTTGCAATTTCTGCACTCTCTTCCCGAACCCCCTTAACCATTTTCCTGCCATCAAATTCAGTTAAGCATCTTCTGCACAACTTAAATATTTTTTTATATTTGTCTAGTTGTGTTCTCACTAAAGCTTGAAGACTGTGTATCAGAGTATAATGATATGTGCTATCTCCTTCAATTAAGAGCAAATCAATCGGAATTGCAGCTTCATCATCAAGTGTACTGATTCTGAGAGGTGCTATCGGACAATTGCCAGTGGAACAAGTAAATACATTAATAGATAATTGTTTGCCATTGATGTGCCTGGCCCTTTTTTCAAATTTATCAATATTCTGAACAGACATTGGATATTCTAAACCCTCCATTGCATCGTCAAAATCGTGCTCATGCTGTTTGTAATAACTTATTCTCTGAGGATCCCTTGAAACTGGATACAGAGCAGCTAATATACACCACAAAAAGCATTTCTGGTCGGTATTTTCAATATTGACCACGGCTCTTTTGTTTTTGATATTGGCAGGTAATGGCAGATATGTAGAACCTTGTAATGGGTTGAATTCAGAAATATTAATATATAACTTGTGTGATGAACCGCATAGGCTCCATCCGGACTCTTTTGCCGCAAATTCAGAGTGTTTGATATTCAGTTGATCCATCAAACTGCTTATTATTTTGTCTGAATTTGCATTTGAATATACCGGTACAGTTTCTGTTATGTGGGGCTGTCTAAATTTTGTGCCATTTGGCTTCTTATATTGTACAAACAATTTAAGGGACAACTTATAAGAGCCATTTTGTACATTTAGAATTGCCTGGAGATTAGGATTTACACTGTTCAAAAAATTATTAATTCCACATCTTGGCTCTGATACAAAACGGTGATCCCTTAATTGGCCGTTAAAATTGCTACGGATAGGTGCATAGCGTGGCTGCTTTGCTGGTCCAGCATTAACAGGTGCTTCGTGCTTTCTTTTCAGACCAGATGTAGATGGTTGTGTTGAGCAAGTATCTTTATGTTTATATGTGAAATATTCCATGTTATATTCTCTATGGCATTTGTGGCAAGTTATTGTGGGAGTTCTGTATTTGTCTGGGTTACAAATCTTTTGGTGCTTGGCCCAATTGGAGCTGGATATATTTTTATTGCACTGATTACAATGTTTTTGATTCGGCATTTTTGTTGTTGTTTATTATATACAATTTCTTGGGATTCAATTCAAAACTTTATGCTGGATAAAAATATCAGTTGGGTTCAACACTGTGCTGTGTGTGTGTGTGTACGTGTGTATGTGTGTATACACTTAATATTTTTGGCTTTGGTATTTATATACAATTTCTTGGGATTCAATTCAAACTTTATGCTGGATAAAAAAAGCAGAAATAGGCCACAACTTGGCCACAAGTGGACCGGAAGTAGGCAAACCGGAAGTGAACCGGAAGTGAACCGGAAGTGGACCGGAAGTAGACCGGAAGTGGACCGGAAGTGAACCGGAATTGGACCGGAAGTGGACCGGAAGTGAACCGGAAGTGGGACCGGAAGTGAATATGCGTAGGTGGGTGTAGGTGGGTGTAGGTGTATATAGGTGGGTATAGCCTAGTTTTAAGTATGGCCCAAGAGGGGCATATTTTTGACAGGTTTATGGACAACAATCTCACAGAAGTGCCTTTTGTAAGTATAGACAAATCAATCTGAGGGGGTTCGTACTTTCTCATGGAATCCATGAGGGCATTTTTACAAAAATCTTGGATTAGGCAAGGGTTCCACACTTGAGCGAAAAGCTCATATGGGCATGTTGAGCAAGTTTTAAGTGTAGCAAATCTGCTTGAGGGGGGCTCGTACTTTCTCGCGCTGTCCCCACCACAAATACCACTACTTGCCAACCTGCACACACTGGGCAAGGAGAGCCGGCACTGCCGTAAAAGAGAGAGAGATGGGTGGATGGCAACGCAGTATGTGTGTGCGTGTGTGCGTATAATATGTAGCATTATTAACTAGAGTGTGTTGGCAATTTACTTACAACTAAGAAAAATAGAGATGCCAACGTTGGTGTAAGATGAAGAGAGAGAGAGAGAGAGACCCATGGCTGGCAACAGTAACGAGCGAATGCGCCATATCGTAATTTTCCAACTCCGTATATCGTGACCTTTGTAAACCTCTCTCGGGGGAACGATGTGCCACACACACGCGCGCGCGCGCCTGTATTGTGACGCAAGCAAACAAACAAAATAATAATTGTTGTTTTTAGGATACCTGGCCCCTATAACCTCGCGAGGGGTGCGTGGTGCCCAACACAGTTCTAATGGCCACGGCTAACAAAGTCATGCCTCTGTAGAGTTTCACGTGTTTTTTTCTCAAACTTCCATGAAACCCTACAGAGGACCTCCGTAATGCATGCAACGTGTACTAACGACTCTAGTGTTATTTGATGTTGTGATATTTTTGGATATAGAGTTTTATTGTGAGATATAGATAAAAATAATTATGTTTATTATAATATTTTCTTGATGAAGATGGAGAATATGTGCGTGTTACAAATAAAGTTGCATGCTTTTTTCTAGTGTGTGTGTATGTGTTTTTGATGTTTCGACAGCATCTGAAACGATAAAAAAAGAAATTTTATTGTTAATTTTCACGTGTAAAAACAACAAATTTTTTTGTGCAAATTCTGATTGTCTCGTGCTATAGTGCAAAAAAGATATTGTAACTGATAACTAATGAAATTGACATTTGTAACTGATCTGAACTAGTGAAATTCGTATTGTGCCATTGTAACTGATTGTGCTAGTGCAGAAAATTTCTTATTGTGCAAGAAAAGATGTTAAAAAACTTGTTAAAACTGCTCTGTGACCCTCTCGTTCTTCACGTCGTAGGCGAAGGACTTCTCTGCAATCAGGATGACACTGCATAGGGTATCCTCGGGCAAGGCATCGTGGAACTCGCAGACGACCTTGATGTTGGTTCGATCGTTGACCACAACTTTCTTTCTCTTAGATGTGTTGATGACGGTCATGGGTCTCCGTGCTTTGAACTCGCTGGGCGTGTAGTACATGTCCACGCTTCCCTCGGTCACGCGTTTGTAAGCCGAGAACGCTTCGTAAAGTTTGAGGTAATCGTCTTTGGTCACGTCGAGGTTGTAATTCTCGCGCGGGAACACTTCGTTGCGTCCGTTCTTCAGATAAACGTTCTTGATCTTGCAGTCGTCGAACTTGCTGGAATCTTTTTCCTGATTCTTGTCCCTCCCGGTCTGAAAGAGCACTACGACGAAATCTGGCATGTCGAACTGTATGTTGTTGAACTGCGTCGTCACGTCGAATTCCATGTGACTTCCCGACGCCATCTTCTGCACGCACTGGTAACCGTGAAAGTGAATCGGCACCTGCGGACTTTTCAAGATCTCCGCTTTGTACTTGAGGGCGTAGTTCGTTTCGTATTCCACCACCGGCATTCTCAATTCCATGCTCCGGATGACGCACTTGGCTGCTTCGGGTAGAGTGTTGGCTATCGGCGTGGTGGCGTCCGGACCCAAAGTAGAGTATCGCATCAGTGCGTCGTTGTCGTTGGCCGCTCTTCGAAACGTAACGCGCAGTCCTCCCTTCCACATGATCTCCTTGTAGTCCGAGAAGAAACCAGGCAGCAGACGCATGGGAAAGAGCACCGTGTGACTTTTCGTCGATATTTTGGTCCCGGCTTCGAATCCCCCGGCCTGGTAGTACGCTGCGTCCGTTTTGGATAATTTCAACGTTCCCACTGCCGTCGACGTGATGCCTGGATAATCTATTCTGTCGATGACGGTGTTGTGTTTCCTCACCTCCACCTGCGAGAACAGGTGAGGCACGAAGTTGTCCACGAGTATCAAGTTTGCTGCTGCGGGAAACGCGTCTCCGCTTTCTTTCTTCACCACGTCGAATTGAAGGTAGAGGTCCGCTCTGTGAGGATGAACGAACCCGTCGCCTACGTCCACGTCGTATTCGATCTCCCTGTTCGCTTCGTTCAGATTGGCGAACGTGCGACGGTTGGGAGGGAAAGATTGCAATTCGTAACTTTCGATTTGCTCCATTTTACATGTATGGTTATTTATTATACGTTGATCTCCACGATGGCCGTCGTAGTGGCACCTGCGAAATCCACCACGTCTCCTTTCTCGTTCGTCACCACCAACTCTATGTCGTCTATGCGGTTGCGACATACTGGAAAATAGATCGGCGAAGAGGGCGTGTAGATGATCGGTTCCATGAACTCGGAACTTGGTTTGAACGTGGCTATGATTCCCGTCTGCTTGTGACTTCCTAACAATCCGTCCGAAGATTTCGTGATCATGCCTTCGGCCACGTTACAGTGTACGTTCAGAGTCTCTATGGCCAAGAATTTAGGAATGTTGGTTGCTACGTGCTTGATGCCAGCTTCGAGTTTAGTGTCGTTCTCGAAACCTAAAAGTTCTCCCATGGTGCCCAGGTCCACGGTCTCCGTCGCGGATAGGATTTCCACTCTGTGCGTGACCGAATTTTGAGAAAGGTATGTGCCTTTGGGTAATTGAGCTTGCAAAGTGGAAAGATTGTATTGTCCTGGCGTGACGACGATGTGTTCGCTTCCGACGCCAATTTTGTTGTTGTGCTGCGTAACATTGGGTATGAGGTACATGCTGTAGAATGCACGCAGAGCCACGGATTTAGGATAGACGATGTCGTCGTGCAGCGTGAGTTTCAAGATTGAAGATTCGCTCGTGAGATGGAACACGCCCATCCTAGTGATGCTGTTTGAGGTTCCACAATGCTTTCTGGAAATCCTCGATCGTAGGGTTATTTATTTTAGAGAGAAACGCGAGCACGGAGAGGCAGAGATGACCGCAGTTCACGTTTCCGAAATTTTGAATGCGTTCGTCGTTGTAGTATATGGAGGTTTTGCTCGTTTTCAGATAATGAACTAAATTTGTAGGTGGAACACCTCCGAAAGAATCGAAAACGAATGCTTTTTCATTGTTGTTTTTGTGGTAACATATCCAATGCGTGCCTGGATTTTCTTGACCGTCCAAGTTGACTACTCCGCATTCTCTTCTTTTGACGCTTGAAGGTAACGAGTCGGACATGAAAACTCCTCTGAAGTGTTTGATTTGTAACGGTCCGATCAGAGATTCAATGTCTCGGTTGGTGAGTGCTTCTGTTTCTTTTTTTTAAACTTTTTCATCACGCCCTTCCCCTTCTTCTCCATGGCCAGGTTGTGACGTTTCTGTTCTTCCAATTCCGCCTTGTTCTTCTTCGAGTCGATGACGGTTTTCGCGATGGCGGCACTTCCGCCGGCCAAACTTCCAACGGCCCCCAATGCTGCCAGGATGGCGGGGATGCTGAATATGAAACCTCCGATCTTTTGCTGTTTCCGCGAACGCTGCAATCTTTTCAATTGAGGTGTGCTGAGCAGCAATTTCATTCCGTGTCCTTTCGACAAGCAAGAACGTTTCTTCTCGCGTTGTTTCTTGGTGAGTAACCCATCGAGGGCACCTAGATTTTTAAGATTGGAGTATGGTATCTGGTACACGACACCCTTGGGCTTCATGTTGATGCTCTATGTGTTATTTTCACGGTATGTTATTTATATATATATTCTGAGATTTTTTCTCGTGTAGTTTTTTACGGTATGTTATTTATATATTTTCAAGGCCTCGCAGTCGTTACACAAATTCTATTACGTGCTTCGTTTTCTTGCCAAGAAGTTCCTTTGTCCCCTTGTACACGATTCGAGTTTTGTTCTCGATTAAAATAGATAGCTTCTCGTCGGATAACATGTTAGCGTATCGATCTGGTAAAAATAGACTGTATTGTGCGTTGAGCAACAGGCGTACCTTGGGACCATACTGGGTAGAAACGATTGAACCGGAAGTTATCGTGTAAGATTTGTCGACTTCCAATTCCTGAATTTTTACATACTCGACTGACAAATTTAGCATTTGTTTTAATGCTTGGAAATCACTTATTTTTTCAGTCGTCATATCAAAAAAATTTCAAAGTGTTAGAGAGAAATTTAATTGTTTTTCACGATGTGTGTTATTTATATATACCGAAGATTATTTATTTATATATCAAGTTTTTTTTGACACGTATATATATTATTATTTTTTAACAGAGGAAGAAAGTCCGTGCTTCGGAAAACGCGATGATGTGCGTAATGATATCTTCCCTCTCCTGCATAGACTTGTACCAATCTACTGTGTACCATCTTCTTCCCTGCATTGCCTCGTGCAATTCATCGAACCTATCGTTTAATTTCTCCCCTGCAGCCGAAAGCAGAATGTTGAGATCACCGCACCTCAGGCCGCTGATCTCCCGAAGACGGTCCTTGAGAACTATTTCACACGGAATTCGAAATGCCGGCGTCGTTCTTGCTATGATCACAAGTTTATTAACATCTCCGTTAACTACTTTTTTGAATATTTTAGATAGTAGCTCGGGTGGCAAATCAGTTATGCAAGCCATGCTGTTTTTTTACGGTATGTTATTTATATACCCCACCCCAATTTTTGTTTTGTGTTCAAGGCGATGGTGGTACCCAGTGCGGCGACCCGTTCACCCAGCGATGCGTCTCTGCTCACGAACCTTTCGAAAGCTGCATGTTCCAATTTTTTGTCTGCTTCGTGACGTGCGTCCAGATCCGTCTGCGTGGTGTTGTAGGCGATGTCGTGATCTTTGCATGCTGCGTCCAACGGATTCACACCCTTGTCTCCTCTCTCCAATCTTTTCTCGAGTTTGGTACCAGGTCCGCAGTACTGGTAGCCAGGTAGATGCATCTCGAAAGGTAACTTGTTGATGATGTCGTTCACGAGTCCCTTTCCTTCGGCCACGTTCCAAAATTTCGGAGGCAGCGTGTTGATGATTTTGATGAGGTAACCTATGCCCTTGTCGTCGTTCACGATGAAGTTGGAAAGTTTCGTGCTGATCATGTCCACGATGCCAACCTTCTCGTTGTAGAAATTACGATTGCCTGCATTTTCTTCGCCGGCTATCACCAACAATCGGTCCACGAGCTTCCTAACGTCGTCCACCCAAACGAATTCTTTGGGTAACGTGTTGTAGCGTTTGACGCCGCTGCCCGTTTTGACCTGGTTCCAAATCGGTTTGATGAGATTCCTGTACTTCTCGCCGCTGCTCGATTTCACCCTATTCTGCGAGGCGTCGTTGTTCTGGTACAAGGCATCCGTCATGATCAGAATTTCCTTGTAACTTTGGTAATCTTCGTCGGTGTAATCTTTCGGCTGCTTTTTGGCGACGAGTTCCCACAGTCCCACCGTACCCGGATACCTGTTCCAACTATCCTTGTCGCCTAAATTGACTTTAATGTCGTTGCCTTCGAAGGTCACCTTCGATTTCCCAATCTTCCACACCACACCGCCGCCTTCGCTGGTTTCCATGCTGGGATACAATCCGAACACTTCATCCTTGTCGAATTTCCCCGTGCTCAGGTAGTCTCGTGCCAAAGGTCCCAACTCGATCTTATCCGAAGACGACGTGCTCCCTATGGCTCGACGTCGTGCCGGTGCATCCTTCAGTTCGAACGGCGTCGAAGGAATGCTCGAAATGGGCGTGGGTACGGCGTAACTTTTAGCTGCGAGCGGCACGAGTTCGTTGATCAAATTTTTATTTTGTTCCGTGACACTTTTAATTTCTTTACCTAGACCGCTGATGGCATCGATCACAGGTTGATCCTGACGTTTCTTCTCTTCGTAGAATCCGCGATTCTCGGATTTCCAACCTTTGAAGCGTTTCGCGAGGTAATCGCGAAGCTTGAGATTTTCGTCTTCGATTTTTCGTTTCGTCATGATGTTATTTATATACGTCGTTTCTCACAACGTTGTAACGTTTAGAAAGTCGTTGATTTTGTTTCTGTATTTTCCGTCGTTGGGTTTCCTCGTCATGTCGATCGTCGC
This sequence comes from Lepisma saccharinum, assembly GCF_977018435.1. Classification (NCBI taxonomy): domain Eukaryota; kingdom Metazoa; phylum Arthropoda; class Insecta; order Zygentoma; family Lepismatidae; genus Lepisma; species Lepisma saccharinum. The sequence goes on along the minus strand of NC_139245.1, from coordinate 34,538,791 downwards.
GAATCCGAAATCGTCACCGTTCCAGCAAGTAGAGCAGCAGCCTTCCGAAAATTGATTGTAGTTCATGTCTCCGCCTACGTAGTCATCGTACGCGTGCTTGAGGTTGGTGTGATCTTGACGAAACAAACATATGAAATTAGCGTTGTCGCGCACTAACTGTTTTGGAATTTTGGAAAACGTTTGAGCTAGGTAAAAACAATCCATTCCTTTGTGACGACCTTGCGTGAAAAAGTTGCGAATTTCATTTTGATTTTCCAGGATGGCGTCGTCGAACACGACAACTGAATTTTCACGACAATCGTCGAGTGGTTTTATTTCCGAGGCGAACGTTGCAATGTCCAGACCATCGTACAGTTTCATCAGTTGCTGGTATTTAGATTGCTCCAAACTTTTCGAGAACACGTACAGGTGCTTGTTCTTCCAATCTAACCAATTCGGTGCGAGGAGAAAATTGTCCACGAGCAGTGTCGTTTTCCCACACCCCGAAGGACCTACGATCAGACAGCGGATGCTGTCGGGAAGCAACTCGCCGTTCTTTTTCTTCGTTTGACTTTCCGGATCCGGTAGACGCTTCACCACGTTCCACGTACTTACAAGATCACTTCGTCCGCGTCGATCCAACTCTTTTCCGGAAGTCCCAGCCATTTGACCAAAAGTTTGTCACCTTTCCTACGCAATACTTTCTCGATGAGGTACGTGTCGGGGTGTTTCGTTTTAGAGAGTTCCTCTTCGTAAAATCTTCCTTTCAAAATCTCGCCGCTACTATCTTTTATTATATACGTGTGTCGGTTTCCGGGTAGAACTCGAACCACGGTAAAAAGTTCTGTGCTCCAATTTTTTGTGAATCCCTTCTCGAAGGTGCGTTTGAATTTGCTGATCCTCACCCGGTCTCCAATTTTGTATTTAGCTTTTTTTGTCGTGGGAGTGTACTTTGGACAGTAAACGGTAGAAATTAAACGCTGCTCGTCGGAGTTGGTAACGTCGGCTGGCTTCATGCCTATTGTTCTGTGTACCGTGTGATTATAGGTGTCGACGAGTTCCGACAGGATGTCGACCCATTTGTAATTTCCCCGAAGCGTGAATCGTTTCCACATGTGTGTTTTCAAGGTTCGATTGAATCTTTCCACGATGCCGGCTTTGATGTGACTGAAGCTCGAATAATGTCGAATCTTGTGTTTTTGAATAAATTTTTGGAATACGGCGTTGTAAAATTCTTTACCGTTGTCTGTTTGCAGAAACCGTGGTTGTCTGCCACCTCTTTCGCGAAAAATTAATTTAAATGCTTCCGTGACGCATGTTCCCGTTTTCGCCTTCAAAGGTAGAGCCCATGCGAATTTCGAAAACGTGTCTATGACGGTGAGAAGGTACTTGTTGCCCTTGTTCAATTTATGAACGTTTTTCAAATTGCCGCTGCTCATCTCCACGAGGTCGCTTTGCCAGAGGTCGTCGATGCCCTTGGTTACCACAGCCAAACGTTCGTAGTTACGGCGTGCAGGTTTATGCAATTCTTCGACGATGGCTTGCCTAGACATTTTTTTAGAGATTACGTTTCAAGAGAAGCACAAGCGTGATGGGATTCAAAGAAGGTGGCACTTCGCTCGTGTTTTGAATGATCAGCTTATCGCCGGCACTCACGTCGGAAACGGTGAGATCTTCGTCTTCGTGTATTTCATATATGTTGCGCGTTTCGTTCCAACGTGCCAGAGGAATGTTTCCTGCTTTCTGGACACCACGATTCGATATCAAAGTCATGGTGGGAACGCTAGCTTTTCTACCGTGAGACCAGTACGAAAATTCGTTTATCTGAATCGTGCCATCGAGGAGAAACTTGTAGTACGGATGATAAGGATGCAGCATGTACAGTTTGTTACCTTCGACGAAGGTGGAGATTCTCTGTTGATTGGGTACGCTGTTGATTTCGATGGCTTGCAGAGAATGCAGTTTAGCGAATTTAGTGTCGACGCCGAGCAGATTACTGTGAACTTGTCCGAGTTTATTTTCGATGGGCAGCAAATGCTCGATTATGGTATCCGTTACGGCAGAAAACGACGGTTTGATTTTCACTTCCACGTTCAACTGCTTGTAGTTTTCGTTGAGTTCTTGCAACTTGGCACCGAAAGAGGCCAGCGTCGATTCCTGCGTGGATTCCAGCACTCCAACTTGATCTCTGATGTTGACGACGATGTTCTGAAGGTTCTCGACTTGATTCAATTTCGAGCTCTTCTCGGTAAGATCGTTCACGATGCTTCGCATCTCTGTAAACTGCGTGTGAAGGTCGGCGACGCTCTGCGAAGTGGGCAGCGTCGACACCAGCGAACTAATTTCGTCTCGAATCTCTTCCACGTTCGCCGTTTCCGTTTCCAGTCGTTTCAGCATTCGAGATATGTTCCTTTTCAAAGCGTGCAATTCTTTGGAGGTGGGGAGATTGGCCACTTTACTCTCGAGATCGCTCGACGAGCTTTTGATGTCGCTCGATTCGGATAGTGCCGTCACCGCCGTTTTCAATTTTTCCAAATCTTCGCTCGAAGGCACGCTCGTCCGTAACGATTCCAAGTCACCCTGTATGTTGTCCAGTACGTGATGAAAATGAGCGAGATTCGTTTCGACGTTCAAATTTTCTAAATATTCGATCTTCTGCTGAACCGTGCTCAACGTGTCTTGAATGCTCGTCAACGCTCTCGCTTCAGCGTGAATATTTTTAATTTCTTCGTTGATCAATTCCAAGGACGCCTGAAGCGTAGCGATGGTGGTTTGAATGTGTTCGAAATCTTGATAGGCCTCCAATTGAATTTTTATGTTCGCGACGCTTTTACCGATGACCTGCAGTTCGTCCGACGATGGTAGGTTCGTCATTGTATCTTCCAAAGTCTGCAACTTGGATTTAATTTCTTCCAACGTGCTGGTGAATTCTTCTTGTAATTTGGAAACGACGACATGTAAGCGTTCTGCGTCTATATCGCTCACGACGGTTTGAAGTTCAGAGAAATTCTTTTCTATTGCGGAAGTTCGTTCTTCGATTTCGAGTTTCAATTTTTCCAAATCTTCATTTTTCGATTGAAATTGCTGTAATTTGGCCAAATCATTTTGAAGCGAATCCACGCTCAACTGTATATTTTGAACGCTGTCGTAAGAAGGTACGTCGACATAATTTTTTATCAGCGTCTTCAGTTCGGAATCGATTTTCAGAATAGGGTCGAGACATTGCGTTTGGAGCGTAGCGATTTCCGACTCTAAACTTTTGTTTAAGGTTTCCTGCAAAGCGATCAAATCGGTCCTCAACTTCTTAACTCGAATGTCCAACATGAGAATCTCTTCTGCGTGGTCCACACGCTTGGTGTTGCCGAAAATGTCGTTAGGCATTTTTGGTTAACGGTTATTTATAATAGGATAGACGATTCGTAATTCTACGAAGAGAGGAATAAGTTTGTCGTAATCTCCGAGGAGTTCCACGTAAAGATAATCTCCTGCGGACACATCGTACGTAATTTTAGAAAGCATCTTGTCGTGCTTGATTCGAAAAATGTTCTTGCCGGTAGAAATTTTGATTTCGCCTGCGTTTTCCGGATTCACGGTGATTTGAAGTTTCCCGTCGATCGGAATTTCGTAGAAATGTAAATTGTTATTAAAAACATAAAACATCTTGCCCACATCGTCATTCAGTTTCGTCCAAATGCTGTTGAGATGAACAATCAGTAAACCGTTGAGTTTAGGTAACACGGAAGGTAAGACTTCATGATCTGGTATGGTTTCCATAATGATCTGTTTTTTGAAACCGAACAAATTCATAGGCATGCTGGTTATTTAAGAATACAGTCAAAGTTTCTTGTAATGACAGTCAAAGTGTTTTTTTTTTGTTTTGTTTTGTTTTGTTTTTATGAATCTTCTGTTGAAGATGGACATATGTTGCAGGTTTTGCTTTCTGCTAAGCGATAGTGCCCCCACGGCAGTGTGTGGATTCCACATTGGAGAACGCACCTCTTGTCGTCGTTGGGATCCAGCGCAATTTTTCTAACTTTGTTTGTGGTCAACACATGGTCGACGCTCTGGATGCGCTGTTCTGCTCTTAGAACCGGCGACCTGGTCTTGAGGCAATCCACGAAGTACTCGAATGTGAGATGCTCCCGAACCACCTGTCTGCCGACACCCTTGGCCTTCTTGGTAACGCTGCCCTCGGCTTTGATGGTATAGGCCTTGGGGCGAAGACCTGCAAACTCGAGAATTACATCACCGTCCTTCTCATCTTTGAGTTTGCCAGGCACCTTCTTGTTGCGGGCCAGGATACCGTACTGGTTCGGCTGGGGATAGCCCGAGGTGTCGAAGAGATTAACCAAAGATGAAACTGTGGCTATATCCCCGTATGCGTCAGCTGAGCGAACGTGGTACACCAAGCTGTCCGTGTCCGTGTAGAGAAGCGAGATGTTGTGGTCGTAGTGTGGACGTAATATGTCGTAGTACGTCTCGAACATGTGGAGCTTGCTCAGATCCAGAACAGTGGCTCCAACGTAGATGGGCTTGTCGAGTTTCACCACACCTTGCTTCATGTGAATCAGAGCCAGCTGCTCGTTGTAGATTGTTCGAGACTTGAACAATGGACTCGCGACAAGCTGACGACATCGCTCTTTCCTCGTCACCAATTTTATGTCCACGCGATTCCGTACATTCTCCATGGTCTTGCCAAACACCGCATTATTCATGAGCTTGAAGAAATCCTTATCAAGCTCGGACTCGGCTTTGGTGCGGTGTTCAGTGTTGACTTCAATATATGGACGCAACCATGGAGAATGCTCGAACTTGAGGATGTGGTGAACTGCGTGGACCGTGACCCCTCGCTGCATCAACCACCGGAGATTCCGGTAGTGAAGGACGTAATTCTTCTTGGGTTCGAAATCCATGACGAGCTTCGTCTGGTTGGAATCCGGTGGACACTTGAACTCGGGTGCAGGGGGAAGATCGCAGAACGAATCCTGCAGCTTCTCGGAGAACTCAAGGTCCACCTCGGCGAAGAACCCATGTTCCGAATCGTCGAAACCTTCAACGTCGAAGTTGGAAGGGTCAGCCCACTCGAACCCTCTAAAGGGGAGTGGCTGCATCATGGAGTGCCCGTACAAGTTATTCACGTCCGTGTGCATGATGTAGCTCGACGGTTGGGTGGAGTCGTAGCCAGTAGCCATGTGATGGTTGTTGGCGCGCGCGTGCCGTTGCGACACCTGGACCATTCCACCCCGCACGGCACGTTCTACAAACAGCATCATGTCCACGTCCGAAAGAAGCTCAAGCCTGACTTTCGTCACCAGAAACATGGCTGACCACGCCAGTCCGGGGAGACTATAGAAGTAGGCGGGATCCAGGTGGTAGATCTTCATTGCTGTCGCACGGAACGTCTGGAACACGTCGGCAAGAAGCGTCACATCAAGTTTGAGGTAGGCGTCGTGGTAGTCTCCGAGAGTTCGACAACCCAGCTCGCACCACATGGACTGGGCGTGGTGATATTCTTCGTTGGTGATGTTCGAGCCTCGTAGCTGACTGTAGAACTTCGCCTGGGGAGGTAGCGACGTCTCCGCAAACTTGGTAGGGTCTGTGATGTATTCGTAGGGGTAGACCCCCTTACGCCTGAAGAGACCGGCGTCCAAGTTTGGAAAATTCGCAGAGGTGATGCGCATTTGTTCGTTGCTCAGCTTCCCTGCGAGAGCATCGAGGCTGGCCGGGAGGAACCTCAGGGAGTCGAGGAAGCGAAGCTCGATGCTCCTGCTTTTTGAGTTGGGGATCGGCACCCACTTGCTGACGCTAATATAACGCACCTCGTTTTGTGCCAGGACATTGATTCTTGCATTGTCGTACCCAAGATGCTTGATCAGGTGGTGAAAGTCGTATCCCGAGCCATTGTGAAAAAACACAGGGATGAAGTGCGGGTCCCAGGCGTTAACGTTACATCCGTTGCACCAAGGACCAACATACCTACAGTTAAAGTGATCGTGGTGATGGACTTTACGGTTGTTGGCGGTGTACTCCTCGACGCAGACAGGGCAAGCGATGGCCTCGTCGTGTCTACGTTGATCGTCGGGGGACAGTGGGAGCATAGGCTTGGGGGTCAACAGTATCTTCCCTATCTCGTTGGCCTCGACAACCATCCTCTCGAGGAAGTGTTTGGCTGCGTCGGGACCACGGTACACATAGGGCTCGGGGTCAACATGTCGGTCTCGCCACACCACAACGTATGCGAAACTGGATGCCTCGTGGAGTTGGTAAGGGGTGGTGGAAGAAACTTCGGGATCGGGATCACAAGTAGACAGGGGTTTGAGGAAGGCCTCGAAATCCGCGATGATGATAGCGGGGTGTTTTACCATGGCACCGTGCTTGTGAAAATGCTCCACGGTGCCAGGTTCGGGCAAGTCTGCCACCCCAGGCTCGTTGGCATTGCAGTAGAGCTTGTGGTTAGCGAGCTTCTCGACAGCGATGTTGGGACCTCTGATGCGCTGATAATCCTGCTGTTCTCGATTACGAAATATAGACAAGCACCTGCGACACACCTCGACGTGGTGACTATCACTGCTCCGTTGGCTCGAAACAAGCCGAGAGAGCGAGCGAATGAGGGTGTAGTGATGGCGAGTTTCATCCTTGATGAGCAGAAGGTGAATTTCCTGCGCACCGTCGTCGTCTACGTCGCTCACCCGGATGGGGTACACCACATTTTCGTCAGTGAGGCCATAAACGTTGATGGCCAACCGAGGGTTGCGTGTACGGGCCTCGAACTTGCGAATATCCGGGACCTCCACGGGATAGTCGATCCCAGCAATGGCATCTATCAGCTCTGGCTCGTAGGGTAGGTAGTGGTTAACTCGGTGTGGATGGTTTTTCCGGTGGGTAGGGTGCAACGCTGCAAGCACCGACCAAACAAAGCACTTGGCGTCACTGTTCTGAATGTTCAGGACGGCCTTCTTTGCCGCAATAGCAGGTCGTAAGGGGACGTAGCTGGAGGCGGAGAGAGGCACAAACTTGCAAAGTTTGACGCGCAGTTCGTGAGGCTCACCACATAGCGAACCCCCCGAGCCCTTGGCTTGATGTTCTTCTTGCTTTGCCACCAGCTCCTCGGCAAACTTGTTGTAGATGTCCTCGAGGTTGTCGACATCCGCCAGATGCAGCGTCTTCGCCTTGGTGTTGTGGCAGAAGCTGTAAATTTCATCAGACGGCTTCTTGTACCAGCAACAAAGCGATGCGTAGAATTTGGTGGAGTGTGTTGCAAGCGCATCGCCGAGGATGGAAATAATTTGGGCTTGCACGTTCTCCAAAAAGCTACGCACGTCGCATGAGCCCTCCGAAGTAAGGGGAAAGTCCTCTAACAAACGCTGGAAAGCAGACTGACTCGCTTTCGCCACATGCTTGACGCGTTTGGCGGGTGGTGGCGAGTCGGCTTCGGCTTTCCTCTTGGTCGAGCTGGTCGACGGTTGAGCACCAGATGTATTTTTGCTTAGACAAATAAGCTTATGCTTCTTGGCATACGCAATTGTAATGTGTTTATTGCATCCGGAACATAGTTCAGTGGCAGCCAAATGCTTGCTTGGCACGCAGGTGCGACAATGTCTTGCAAAATGTTTGCTTGATATGGTTTTTTTGCACACGGGGCAACTTTTCATGGAGCGCATTTTTTTGGGGGGTATGTTTATTTATATGTGATCTGTTGGTGGTAGAGTGTTTACAAAAAAAATGCCTTACGAGAAAAATTTTGTAGGCTAATTCTAATTAGTGTTAGTTTGAGGGGTTTATTTATATATGGGTGGCGTTGTTTTCCTCAAATATGTGCTTTAATAAACCCTGTAAAAAATTTAAAACGTTGAAATTATCCAAAACGGACGCAGCGTACTACCAGGCCGGGGGATTCGAAGCCGGGACCAAAATATCGACGAAAAGTCACACGGTGCTCTTTCCCATGCGTCTGCTGCCTGGTTTCTTCTCGGACTACAAGGAGATCATGTGGAAGGGAGGACTGCGCGTTACGTTTCGAAGAGCGGCCAACGACAACGACGCACTGATGCGATACTCTACTTTGGGTCCGGACGCCACCACGCCGATAGCCAACACTCTACCCGAAGCAGCCAAGTGCGTCATCCGGAGCATGGAATTGAGAATGCCGGTGGTGGAATACGAAACGAACTACGCCCTCAAGTACAAAGCGGAGATCTTGAAAAGTCCGCAGGTGCAGATTCACTTTCACGGTTACCAGTGCGTGCAGAAGATGGCGTCGGGAAGTCACATGGAATTCGACGTGACGACGCAGTTCAACAACATACAGTTCGACATGCCAGATTTCGTCGTAGTGCTCTTTCAGACCGGGAGGGACAAGAATCAGGAAAAAGATTCCAGCAAGTTCGACGACTGCAAGATCAAGAACGTTTATCTGAAGAACGGACGCAACGAAGTGTTCCCGCGCGAGAATTACAACCTCGACGTGACCAAAGACGATTACCTCAAACTTTACGAAGCGTTCTCGGCTTACAAACGCGTGACCGAGGGAAGCGTGGACATGTACTACACGCCCAGCGAGTTCAAAGCACGGAGACCCATGACCGTCATCAACACATCTAAGAGAAAGAAAGTTGTGGTCAACGATCGAACCAACATCAAGGTCGTCTGCGAGTTCCACGATGCCTTGCCCGAGGATACCCTATGCAGTGTCATCCTGATTGCAGAGAAGTCCTTCGCCTACGACGTGAAGAACGAGAGGGTCACAGAGCAGTTTTAACAAGTTTTTTAACATCTTTTCTTGCACAATAAGAAATTTTCTGCACTAGCACAATCAGTTACAATGGCACAATACGAATTTCACTAGTTCAGATCAGTTACAAATGTCAATTTCATTAGTTATCAGTTACAATATCTTTTTTGCACTATAGCACGAGACAATCAGAATTTGCACAAAAAAATTTGTTGTTTTTACACGTGAAAATTAACAATAAAATTTCTTTTTTTATCGTTTCAGATGCTGTCGAAACATCAAAAACACATACACACACACTAGAAAAAAGCATGCAACTTTATTTGTAACACGCACATATTCTCCATCTTCATCAAGAAAATATTATAATAAACATAATTATTTTTATCTATATCTCACAATAAAACTCTATATCCAAAAATATCACAACATCAAATAACACTAGAGTCGTTAGTACACGTTGCATGCATTACGGAGGTCCTCTGTAGGGTTTCATGGAAGTTTGAGAAAAAAAAACACGTGAAACTCTACAGAGGCATGACTTTGTTAGCCGTGGCCATTAGAACTGTGTTGGGCACCACGCACCCCTCGCGAGGTTATAGGGGCCAGGTATCCTAAAAACAACAATTATTATTTTGTTTGTTTGCTTGCGTCACAATACAGGCGCGCGCGCGCGTGTGTGTGGCACATCGTTCCCCCGAGAGAGGTTTACAAAGGTCACGATATACGGAGTTGGAAAATTACGATATGGCGCATTCGCTCGTTACTGTTGCCAGCCATGGGTCTCTCTCTCTCTCTCTTCATCTTACACCAACGTTGGCATCTCTATTTTTCTTAGTTGTAAGTAAATTGCCAACACACTCTAGTTAATAATGCTACATATTATACGCACACACGCACACACATACTGCGTTGCCATCCACCCATCTCTCTCTCTTTTACGGCAGTGCCGGCTCTCCTTGCCCAGTGTGTGCAGGTTGGCAAAAATTGCTTTATGCGCTGTAAGGCAAGCCTCAAGCAAAGTTGCCACCTCCTTGCTTTAGGTTAGGTTAGACCAAAAAAACCTTGGTGATTTTTTTTCGAGTGAGGAGTTGGCAACGCTGATTTTTACTTGAGGGCGGTCAACCGGGTTGATTGCACAAGCAAAATTGCCAGCTCCTTGCTTTAGGTTAGGTTAGACCAAAAATATCTTGGTGATTTTTTCGAGTGAGGAGTTGGCAACGCTGATATTTACTTGAGGGGGGTCAACCGGGTTGATTGCACAAGCAAAGTTGCCAGCTCCTTGCTTTAGGTTAGGTTAGACCAAAAAAAATCTTGGTGATTTTTTCGAGTGAGGAGTTGGCAACGCTGATATTTACTTGAGGGCGGTCAACCGGGTTGATTGCACAAGCAAAGTTGCCAGCTCCTTGCTTTAGGTTAGGTTAGACCAAAAAAATCTTGGTGATTTTTTCGAGTGAGGAGTTGGCAACGCTGATATTTACTTGAGGGCGGTCAACCGGGTTGATTGCACAAGCAAAGTTGCCAGCTCCTTGCTTTAGGTTAGGTTAGACCAAAAAAGGCTGTGTGGGGTAAGCTGTCGGTTGTTTAACTCTTCCCTTTCTCTTTTTTTTTTCTTGTAAAAGGCTATGGCAAAAGTACCAGTGGGTTGGCAACCTTGCTTTATGCGCTGTAAGGCAAGCCTCAAGCAAGGTTGCCAGCTCCTTGCTTTAGGTTAGGTTAGACCCAAAAAAAACCTTGGTGATTTTTTCGAGTGAAGAGTTGGCAACACTGCGAGAAAATACCTCAAGCAAGGTTGCCAGCTCCTTGCTTTAGATTAGGTTAGACCCAAAAACAAAAACCTTGGTGATTTTTTTGAGTGAGGAGCTGGCAACACTGCGAGCCCCACCGAGCCCCATTTTCGGGCGCAGAACCGGGCCACCTACACTACTCTTCAAAAATACAGATATTTTAATGGAAATAGATTAGTTGCTGGTATGCTGATACTTTCCCTAGAACTCATTTATCAACACGCCATTCTTAAGTATATTGTTATTTTAGACTTTCTCGATCTGTAACATATTTGGTCATAATTTTTCGCATTTACAGAATTTGCAGCTTTGTGTAATCCAAGCGAAGTTAATTTACGTCCTGTATCTGTACTACTTGTTCACAAAACAGTGAAGTTATATGACAATGAATGAATGTATATGCATCTTGCTGTACGAAAAATTCTTCGACGCGACTTCTTATTAAGCTAATATACATACAATTTATTAATTAACATATTAATTAATTGACATTATTAATTAACTTTATTACATTTGGTACGATATGCACTGCATTAATAACAAATGTCTCGTATTTGCATATCATGTTCATTGCTGGTATTTCTTTATTACATTGTATTGTGACCGTAAGTAATCTGAATATCATTCATGAAAACAGGATTTTACATTTTTTAAGCATTGCTCTACAAAACTATTTATATTCTTAAACTCATCCTTACCTGGCTATGTTGCCACAATAGTATATGCACATTCTGTATATTCTGTCATACATTGTCTTCCCAAGGAATTTCGTATGAGGGATATCTCCATCAGAGGAGTTTGCTGTGTTTTCCTGATTGATTGATTGATTGCATTTGTGTTTTCAGTCATCTTCATGCAATAAGGCTAATCTGGACTAGACCTACAGTTTAAAGTGGGATCCAAAATACTATGTGCCTCCACCGGGTATCGAACCCGGGTGTGTTTTCCTGCTTTATTACTATTATTATTATTATTGAAATGGGCAAAGACCATCTTTCCTCCATGAGCACGGCATTGCACTCGCCTTGGTAAATTAATGTGTTTTATAGTAATTACTTAATATTGAGTTTGCGAATTCTGTTTAAAAAATATTTTCATTTAAATATTTTATTGTTTTTACTTTGTCTTGTGTTTCAAAAGATGTTTTTACCAAAATAACTTTCAAATTCTTATCAAAACACAAACAGAATGAGTGACGGTTAAAATTTCACTAACTCCTTCTAGGAATCTAAATCCTAATAATTACGAAATTAAATTCATAAAGATATAATAAAAATAAAATAAAATAAATACATTATGTGAAGAAGAAGAAACTAATCCCACTAAAATAAAGTTAAATGTTATTTATATAAATTATGTGTCGTTGATATGCTGAGAAAGTCTTATACAGGGTGCTCGGAAATTCCCCTTACAAACTCCTAGGGCTATTAGAGGGGACTGAGTAGACAATATTTGGAATAGAAACTCATTGCCTACCCAGTTGCATAACAACACCTGCACATCCGACACATTGTCATGGTTGTAGCACGGAAACGATACGTTTCCGGACATGGGATCCTATTCCAAATATTGTCTACTCAGTCCCCTCTACTAGCCCTACGAGTTTGTAAGGGGAATTTTGGAGCACCCTGTATTTTTAAACAAAGTTACACCACACATCTATTATACTTACTCGAAATTCAGAAAAATTATACTTCACAAGAAAACAATAAGGTTGTGTAAGGCAACAAACTTGTTAATGGAGCTGGTAAAAACTTCTCTCATGGTACAATATTGAGATGTATGTCAATACCTTGTGGCCAAACACGATGTATTTGAAGAATGATCAATACTTTCGACCTAACTTGGTAACAATGCGGAGGTGAAAGGATTGTGTGAAATACAATACGTGTGCTATCGTATCGTGAAATCATTGTAAGCTCTTATGTATCTTCATCACGTCTATGACTATTTGAATGATATTTTCGAGAGAACGCCGACCAATATTGTCTCAGTGTATTCATAATCACGAAATATTTCCTGTCAAGTTGACACGTACTGCATTCGTAATGTGCAAAATGAAACAAATGAGATCATTGAAGCCGATATAACGGTTTAGTATTGAGCGATATATCGTCTAGACGATATATCGCGTTATTGAAAAACGATCGACCATTCGATATCAACTTGACGACATATTGTCACGATATTTTGACGAAATATATCATGTAAATCAGTGGTTCCCGAAGTGTGTTACAGGGCGCTGCGAAATGTTCCAATATTTTCACTAAAATGACACTTATTCCAAATATGTACTTATTTAGTACTTTTTACATGTAAAATGTTTCTGAATTTGAAATATGTATTTATTTTTAAACTTAAAGCAAGCCACCTAACCTAACCTAACCTAACCTATATTCTGACCAGGGCGCGGCGGAAAAATCTCGAAACACTAAGAGCGCCGTGAAACGAAAATGTTTGGGAACCCTTAGTGTAGATGGTATATTGAGAAAATATCATATCGTATTGTCTGTGACGATATTTTCTTGACGATATATATTTGTTTCTGAGAATGAAATCCTATTGCTTTTATTTTTGGTAATCCATAATAAAATTTTCAACGTTCCTATTTGATCACAATCTATGTCTAACATTTATCTTACAATATATTGGCATGTATCTTTTTACCTATCATCGCTCATCGTTTAAGAAATAGCTTGTGTAGAGATAATTTAATAGAAACGATTAAGTAAGTTTCCATATTGATAATTTTCTTTAACGCTTTTACGAATGTACTTAATTCCTATCCTATTCCAGCCTTTCTTAATCTTTAATGTGCATAGCCAGAAAATTTTACATTCTCAGAAGCCATATCTTGGTATAATACTCTGTATTACTTGACTATAATACATAAAAATGATACTAAAAACCTGAGGAGAAGTTATGAATCTTGATGTAGGTAGGTCCCAGTATGAATATATTCAGGTGGGGCACAAAACTTGTACCGTCACCTCCGCTTTTGCTGGTGTATATTAACATTATTCGTAACATTATCGACCTGTTATCAAGATGTCCAGGATTAGGTTTTCAGTGAAAATGCATTTAAATGTCAAATAGATCCAGAACTTTTTCTTTCTATTCTTTACCATTTTGGAAATTATATTATTGAATAGTTTTATTTTATGTTGCTACTTTTTTTGGGGGGGAGGGGGCCTAAGCTTGCCTTGGGTGCGGGAAGCCTACACACATCCAAGTGACCATCGGAACATTTGGAAGTCCAACAATGTCTTCGCCTTATGAGATGCACTTGGAAAGTTTCAAAACTTTGAAGCGTCTTTTTTCTTAAGAAATGACTGGCTAGCGCGCGCTAGTGCTGGTATAAAAATTATTATAGCAGGGTACGCTACCACTACATTTCTACACCTACGTGAATTCCCATCCCAAACTCAGTTTCACATAAAGTTTCCTCTCGTAAGTTACACCATTTTTCAAGCTAACCCTTCAATTGTTCCATATGTTGCTGGTTCAACACCGAAATCTTGCTGCTACGAAGGGTATTGAACTCCGGGTCCCTCACACAGAAAGAGAACAACTGCTCTTTACTGAACTTTGATGCTAATACAAAATAATGTAACGCAATGACAGCAGATGCGGTACGCAGTGCATTAATAACAAGTATTTTACAGATAACATTCGATGCTTAAGGTACATGTTATATTACTTTACTGTGGTCATGAGTAAATTCAAAATGATTCACCAAAACAGGATTTTACTCTTTGTAAGCCTTCCTCGGTTAAATTATTATCTTTAATTCTTGAACTATTCTCTACTGAAGGAAGATGTGTCTGTACGCCCACAAACGGCAAATTGCACATGCACATTCTGCATATTTCTTTGTATACTTTGACGTTTCCGGGAATTTCTTACAAGAGATATCTCCGTATCGGATGTGGGGTTGCTATCATCTCCTCCACTGGATGCTCTTTTCTATTCAAAGCAAGCCAAAAGACACCACTCCTCCGTGAGAACGCCATTGAACTCCTCTGCGTTGATCAAGGTATGCTTTTCAGTAGCAATTTATCGTTGAGTTTGGGAACTCTGCATTGAAGACTATATTTTTTTTACATATTATGCCTATTCTCTGTCTTGTGTTCAAAAATATAGTTTTATGTAAAACAAAATTGCAACTTCTTGGCAAAGCAGAATGGGTGAAAGTTAAAACTGTACTTATTATACACACACACACACACACACATACGTGCATATGCTACCTTGTGGGGACTCTGTTAGTGCACATACACTGTGGGGACCGGGGTAAAGCACAGTCGTAGTCTGATGTGTTTCTTGAAATTATGTGACAAATAACACAGTAAAACTATAAACTCCCGAAAATTAGAGGTAACCTACATTGTGAGCAAATTATACAAGAAAAACGTTTCCTATCCTTGTGGGGACACCAGTACCCACAAGGCCTGTGAAATCAGGTGGCCTCGGGTCCCCACAAGGTCCATTAGATTCATGAAAATTTGCACATACACTCCATACACACGATTGATTCTGTACAGACGCTGTGGGGACCGATGTGTAAATAAGTTTGAAAATGCTACCTTGTTGGTACTTCACAATAAAAGATAGAAAATACTTTTAGTCGGTGTGGATTTTTGCAGTTTTTGTCGGATATGATATTTTTCACAAACAAAATCGTAAATACTTGTCCTGCAGAGAATAAACCACTAGAAAAGAGAAACAGATATTACATGAAATAGGAGATATTTAACGGACACAAGAGCAGTGATAAAATTATTTGGATGAAATTAAATGACTGATAAAGAAAGTTACGAAAATAATTATAATAACGAGTGTTGTGCTATTTTGGGTAGAAAATAAATATTCTTGTTTTGTAAAGTGAAGACAAAAAGTGAAAAGCTACATAGCACGCGGATAAATAATAATAATATCATTTTGTGTGGAAATTCAGCATCATACAGAGAGATGTAGGACTTGAATTTAGCGCCTAAGTGACGAGCACGGTTGTGATCGATTCACGAAAGTTCTGGGTTCGAGTATTTTCTTAAGTGTCCCTTCATCAATGTTATCTAATCGTCACGATTAGCCAAAATAGGCAGAAAAATACGATTCAAAATGTGATATATAAACAAAGTATCTTGAATTCTTCTCACACATTATTTGTGTTTAATTTATATACATTTCAAATCATGCTTTCCTTTAAGTCGAATGTTATTTTATACCTACATTAAATTAATCATTTAAAAAGTGTTTTCACAAGGGATATAACTTCTGATGGAAAAACGAGTAGTGTCCCTACAACGTTATCTTCCATTGCAGAAATATATAGCGCTCTCAAAGGTATAGAAGCGGTCAGACATTTTCCAAGGAGAAGGAGGAGGGGAACAACATGAGCAATGTCAATATAAATTGACAAATTTTAATCAAAGAAGCTAAAATGTAACTTTACAAGTCATTAAATTATCAAAAGTAACTGTTATTATTATTATTGTATTATAATATACACATTACTAATTTATGATAATATATTATTTTTTTATGCATTATTTACTTCCCACAAATATCATCAATTTACTTTATGTGCTCGCTTGTTTTGAAATAACGAGGTCATGGCTTTGATTTGCGATAGAAATTCTATAGACGTTTAAGAAACTTTTAGCCCACAAGCTTATATTTTTGTTGTAGTTTATTAGTGCCAATGCAAAAGTGAGTAATGTTCCTACAAGTTTGTAATCTTCTGTTGAAGAAGTGTATGATGTCCTCACAAGGTTTATTACTTCTGATGCAAAGGTGAGTAGTGTCCCCACAAGGTTGTTATCTTCTGTTGAACAATTTTATGATGTCCTCACAAGGTTTATTACTTCTGATGCAAAAGTGAGTAGTGTCCCCACAAGGTTGTTACCTTCTGTTGAAGAAGTGTATGATGTCCTCACAAGGCTTATTACTTCCGATACAAAATGAGTAGTGTCCCCATAAGGTTACTATATTCTGTTGAAGAAGTGATATGATGTCCTCACAAGGTTTATTACTTCTGATGCAAAGTGAGTAGTGTCCCCACAAGGTTGTTACCTTCTGTTGAAGAAGTGTATGATGTCCTCACAAGGTTTATTACTTCTGGTGCAAAGCGAGTAGTGTCCCCACAAGGTTGTTATCTTCTGTTGAAGAAGTGTATGATGTCCTCACAAGGTTTATTACTTCTGATGCAAAGCGAGTAGTGTCCCCACAAGGTTGTTATCTTCTGTTGAAGAAGTGTATGATGTCCTCACAAGGTTTATTACTTCTCATGCAAAAGTGAGTAGCGTCGTCCCAACGCACACAAGGTTGCTGCCTTCGTTGAAGAATTATAGTGTGCGCTCAAATAATATAGGAGCGCTTAAATTTTTTCCAACAAAGAAGGAGGGGAACATAACTCATGTGCATAATCAATATTTTAGTGAGGAAGCTGAAATGTAACTTTATATGTCAAAATAATAGTAATTGTAACATTTATTGCATATTACTTATTTATGCTAATATACTATTGATTTTGTTTATTTCACTTCGCTTTTCTGCAACTTTGGCTAATTACGAAAATGGGGATGAGTGATGATGTGATAATATTTTATTGTTGCATGCATTATCTACTTCTCACAAATTTGATCAATTTACTTTATGTGCTCTATAATCTCTGGAGCAAGCGAAGGAAAGCAAGTGTCTGCGCAAGTGGTGACGCTAGACGGCTCCACCAATGAACAGGTGAGAGGAAATGGCATTGCGTGAGAGGGAAGACAGTCTGTCGTTACCAGTCTTCATAGCAGCGTGTACTGCTTCTTTCTACCCACTGGATTTTTATTGTTCTCTACGCCCTTAGCCAGGAATTCTTAGAAGGGGAAGGGGGGATGCAAACTTAATCCAAGAGGGGGAAAATTTTTAATATATGGTGTTGGATTGGTGAATTTAGCGGAAGGTATGTGGATACGTAACCATCCTCCCCCCCCCCCCAGTGCTATAGTCCCAACATTTTCAGAGAGTATACGCTAATTTTAGCCAAACGCTAGGGCAAGATAAAAAATGCTGTTGATGATGGAATATTAATGATGATATACACGTAATTGAATTGGCATAAATGAGGAGTAGAAGAGAAGAGGAGGCATTTTAAAAATACGAAATGCGTATTTCAATGATTGAATTAAAGCACTGGCATACATAGATATTTCTTTAGGAGGGGGCTGCTTTCTAGTAGGAACGGAATACACAATCAAATGTTCCGTAATTAAAATTTTTAACCTTCGATTTGACAGTTGTTCAATGACAGAAATGGCAATCTGGGGTCATTTATAAAGAGTTCGGTTTTTCCCTGAGTTCTTTACGGCGTTCATTTGGAAATGTCGATTTCTCATAATTTCGGACGAGTCTTACGCCAGAGAAAGTAAGGGATGCAGTGCTACATGTTATTGTGTTTTATTTTCTTGTTGATATTGCTTTTGTGAACTGCCTTTTTGTTTACTGTTAATAACTTTAATTATACTTCTAACAATACTAAAAAAGCCGGCCCCGTGGCGGAGAGGTTACCACATCGCACTACGACGCCAGGGGTTCCGGGTTCAAATCCCGGCCTGGGAATGGATGTTTCTAAGTGTCCATCCATCTATTCCATCATATCATCACTTATCCCCATATACGCAAACTCGCCAAGAGTGGCACAAAAGCGAAGTAAAATAAAACAAATCAATAAGAACAGCACTAAAAAAATTAAAACTTGAAAACAATCATCTGAAGACCGCATTGGCTACATTACGCAACAAAGTGATATTCTAGAACTGTTTGTATACCTAAAAAATGTATGTTTTGATACATTTCAACATTTGTCACTAACGATTTGCACAAACTCTTGAATTGAATTAGCCATATCTTCATTTATTTCTGAATGTTAGATAAGGTGATATTTCCCCATACATTGAAGGTTGAAAAACGGCCTAATGTGCCAACGCACCCAAAAATTTTAATTCAATCACTTAATCAATTAAACATTTATTTCCGAGGCTATAACTGATCGATGGTTGACTTTCTCGACATTATGTTCATGATCATGAGAAAGCAGAAATAGCAATTTGACAGTCATAATCTCACTGGAGTAATGGCCAAGTTACATTAAATAAGTAAATTAAACGAAAGTAGATGAAATACGCACTGTAGAAAAGGTAGATCCTAATGAATAAAGTATACCTTCGGCTACAGCCCTGTAGTGCCACCCCCTCCATCCAAGTGACAAGTAACCAGAAAGGGGTGATATCGTGAAACTCCAGCGAACGAAAGAGCCCAAGCAAGATCGAAAAAAAAAGGGTTTGATATTAACATTTATCGGACTGTCAAGGAATACAACGAAAAAGTTTAACATGAATAGGCTACTCGGAACAGGTTCTATTTCGAAATTAAATGTGTCTCCACTGAAAATCGAATCTCAATCTGAGGCATCTTGATTACAGATCGATAATGTTACTTTATATATAGCGTTAATACACATCAGCATTTTTGCACATAACTGATTAAGGGAACCCTTTATAAATCGATTTTCATAATTTTTCCCCTTTATTTTTTAGTACGTAATATTCTTACACATAAGTAAATCTAATAACAACCTGATTGATTGCAATTAAAATTGTTATTGCGTCAGCACTTAGGCTATTTAGTCCCGTTACATTATACGGGGTCTAGCCCCTTACCGTAGTCTCTGAGAACTAAAATCTTCTTTGGGCGTAAGGGGTGAACCTTCCACGTAGTACACCCAATTGTCAACCTCACTTCCACGTTGTGCACCCTGGACTGCATTTTGCAGACTAACGAGGCTCTGGCGTCTGGACCTACGGCCAATATAATCCTCTTAGGAGTGTGTGTGTGTGTTTCCTGTGATTCGTCCTTGTATATGCTGAGTGTCCAGGTAAGGATATTTTAGTCTTCAAACACGGTTTCATATTTGTTACAGTATGAGGGGTGCAAAATAGCCTAAGTGCTGACGCAGCCAAAAAATTTAAATTCAAATTAAAAGATCATCTTTCTTAGTTAAACGTTGGGGCTGTAACTCAGCGCATATATGGGCAAAACATAGAAAAACACACCCGCACTGATGATTATACTGGCCGTAGGTCCAGACGCCAGACCCTCGTTGGCCTGCAACATTACAGTTACCCGGGTGTACAGTCATGTAGAAAATACTTCCCCATACAGCCTTATTACCAATAGGCATGTGGCGGAAGTATTTATTTCCACGACTGTACTACGTGGAAGTGAGGCTGACATATGGGTGCCTTCTCAAAAGGTCAACCTTTACACCCCAAATCTAATTAGAAATCCAATAACACAATTTAAATAACAATGGTTACGTTACTTATACTTGGATGAATACTATGAAAATATGTAATGCATTCTTTTTTTGTCCTCGCTGAAATATGGGTTTCTTAGTCTAATTCAGATCCTTTTCCCTACAAAGGGAGACTCTTTCATCAGTACTGGCAATGTAGGCCTGCTGGGTATGGTTGTCTTTTTGCAAGATATTGTGTACATTATTAGAAAAGTATTATTTTGTTATTGAAATACATTTGTGTGACGTAGGACAAAGAAATAGGATCCCCGTGATTAACCAATGGTTTTATATTAAGTTTCATGGACATTTTGTATGCCTTTACATTATGAAAAAAACAAATCTTCCTTAACAGACCGGTATCCAGGAGAGGCGCCATGGGGCCATTCTAATCATAGAATTATCATGGCTGTTCGACGGTACTGCTATAAGAAAATTGAAGGAAATTTGAAATCATTGATAATTTGCGGAACATTGTACTTACTATTAGAATACTTCTGACAATTGAATCCAATCAGAGCAAGACCATTAAAATATGTACCAACTGAGGTACCGAAAATCGGGAAGCCATCCCGAAATCTGGATCTCAAGGGATTTTTCCCCCAACACTGGTATGGTATTGCGGAATCACGCACATCTTTATAAATCAACAAATCAATAAGTGTCTTTGTTACATTGCTAGAGCAATTTAGGATAAAATTGTAAAGATCAGTGAGAATATATAGTAGGAATGTATTCGATATTTTTCACAGGGGGGGGGGGCAAAGCCAGTTCTCAGGTAGGGCAGTTTCCTCACCTACCCCTCTAGCTACGGGCCTGCCCTTCTCTGACGCGATGCACAGTTTTGCTCCACTTGCGTCATGTGATGCATTTGTGGTGTGTCTCTTTTACGATTAAAAAATATATTTTAACCAATTGCATCAAATATGAATCTTATTCTTCGCAAAGACCTGATGCGTTCTGGTGCATGAATTACTATGATACATTTATTTTTCTGTGTGTAGCCTTTTCCACATATATTCTGGCTACAAAAATCCGCTATGTCAGTGTTATATCTAAGGATAAGGCAACTGTGAATTAATTATGGAGGTGAAACAATCATGATTTTAACCAATATCGTTGTTTACGCTTTGAAACATTCCTTCCACTGCAACTGCTTACTCATGATATCCGATTACGTGTAAACATGTTGAAGGGAAAGAACGGCGCCACATATCACAGATGAAGAAGGAAGTTCAGCCACAGTGAAAGATCTCGTGGGTAATCGAGTCGAAAGCAGGTTACAATGATTTTTTTTTAATGCAAATGCCATTTTTGTCTTCGGTTCGTCCATTCGGCACTACGAACATTCAAAAGAGGCCGCTTTTATGACATTGCTTTCTGTGTTGAAACCGCGCGTGCTAGTGGTGCAAGTAACACATATTCTGACAAAAAAAAACAACAACGTGATCAGAACATCGAGCCTTCGGTTAGCAGAACCGACATTTTAATTGTTTCAAGTAGTGTTTGGCGACATATCGCCCAGACGATAATACCGCAATTTTGAAAATACTATTGTCCAGACGATATCAACTACACGATATTACGTCACGATATTTTTGCGATATATATAGTTCGAGAGGTAGACGATACCGACAAATATCGTATCGTATCCTCTGTGACTATATTTTATTGACAATATATCGGGATATCAAATTTACGATAACGTCGATTCCTAGTTTCAAGTCCAATTTATGCACAGACATTAATCGGCCGGCCTCTGCGTCGGATACGCTGTTTGTTTATTAAATTCCACGTCATTCGACGTTACGGTTTAATTATAATGACGGGGATGACTGACGAACTCAGGAACATGGTGATTGAACAAACACAATGACGAGGGTTCGAAAATGGGACCTCTGACATACTACCAGCCGCAAAATGATTTTTTAACTTATCAAGAGAAACGTCTGGTAACCCAACGGAAAGCAGGCTACAGTTTGCGGGATCCAGAAATCCTGTCCCGGTCCAAACTTCGGGAAATGATTTCCCTTCTTTCGGGATTTCCGATAGGTTAGGAATTTGAAATGATCGCGATGTAAGAATTCGGGATATATCAGAGTGTTCTTTACTGCAAGTAAGGGAAATCTAGAAATGGCATCACAATCCCAAAAAGAATATATTTGGGGACAAAATGTTCGTCGAACTCAATAATTTCAGGAGTGTCTGGAAATTCTGAACATTGCCCATCCCTAAAATTTCCTGATTTGGTTTGGAAATACGTGAAATTTTCTGTCCTGAATGTGGAATAGTTTTCCTTACCGTCTCGATCCCGTCCCGTACCAATTGGGGAAGGGAGGGAGGATCGCAGGGGAGCAGGGGAGCACTACCTGAGATGTCTGGGAACACTTAATATAATTTCAATAGTGAAATTGTTGCGTGAAAACATGGACAAGGTGTGTCTTCAAGACCCAGAGTTGGTGGTCTCTAATATTTGAGTTTTTGTTTTAAGCCCACTTTATGAACAGATAGGCTAATCGGAACTTGACCGACAGTTTTTAGTGGGATCCGAAGCATTGTGTGCCTACGCTGACTACCGAACCCGAATCACCTTCATTACAAGGACATGCCATTACCACTAAGCCATAGGGTAGGCCCTAGTCTCCGACATGAGCATCGTGAAGAAATACAAATAGACGCTGAACTGTTCATAAAAAAATTGATAGATGTGTATGGAAAGGAAGCAAGTCGAAACCAGTTTCTATCTAAATATTGGACTCAAGTCTGAACTTAGCAACAACACCACCGTATTTTCAATTCAATTTAAATTTTATGATTTGTAAAACAACGACAATAATAATAATAATAATAATAATAATAATAATAAATGTAAAGGTGATTTTGTATGACTGACGGGCAAGATATGAAATCTTACCCTGCCCCTTAGTGCTCGAAATAAAAATGCTTTGCCCAGTTTGGGGATGCTTGTAGTTGTATGGAGCAATTCTGAGAAATGCTGAAGGTGGAGGAATGCCTATGTAAATTATCCCTGTAGTGGGTGCTTTGTGAGAATTATCTTAACTGAGGATAGCATTACTGTATGTTTCCTCACTTTGAGCACTGCTGCTCCCCCTGAGGAAAAAATCTTGGGGACGGCCTTTTATGTTAATATCACAAACCATCTCATAAGAAGAAAATATCGAAGAACGCACGCAAAATGCCGGCGCTCGGGGGAGGGTAACCGTGGGTAAGGTGCCAGAATATCTAGCTGCGGGGATGATTACATATTTCATTATTGACAATGTAATTGTGATTGGAAAAAAGGAACTCGTTGGATGCATTACTGGTATTAAATATCTGAATTCAAAACACCTGAAAAAATTGTACGTGGATCGAACTCAGAAAGAAACCCATTGGAATGAAAGTGGCGACAGGTGAGCTGCATTCGCGATCTTTCGTTGCTGATCAGTTAATGTCGACAAATAAAGTCAAGGTCGACAGATTCAGGGTCGCGTGAGTGTGTGCAGCGAAACGTGAACTGCTGACCTGTCACCTATGATGTAAGCGCTCTCTTTTTGATAGGAGTGTTTGGGACTGATTACGTCAGGGAAAAGGATATCCTTACTCTAACTTAGCTGATGTGTAGGTGTGAAGTATCAACTAGCAATGAAGTTGATGGCAACCAGAATCACTTGTTGTGTGTACGTAGAGGTTCAATTATGCACACGTGTAAATACTTCATGAATTAATTATTATGGTTGATTTGGTGTTTTAAGTCCACTTTATGCACAATAAGGCTAATCGGAATTGAACCTACAGCTGAAAAGTGTGACCCGCACCACTGTGTGTGCCTCCACCGGGTATCGAACCAGGGACCCCTTGATTACAAGACAACGACCCTACCACTGCGCCATCGAGGAAGCCGAATTAAATATTATCATGAGGATTCATAACAACAACTATTTAATAGCCAACTTAATGACCCTATTTCCAAGATGTCTCAACTTACAATTTTACATTAAACAACTTCTCGAACAAGTGAATGTCGATGCTAAATTATGATGTAACACAATTCAAACAAGTTTCACATGTAGCAGTTTGCTTCTTCCTTGCTCAATGCATTCAACTTAAATTGATAATGTGTACCAGGTGGTTAACCGTGGCGGCAAACTAAGAGAGTGATGGAGAAAGTGATAAGAAAATGAGAAGCGTTTGTCTCAAGTGACGGTGGAAAGTCACGGAGAAACATATAGTTAACGTCCACTGAGACGCGGAAACAGATCTTCTGTTGTCTGCTTCTATTGAAATCAAATGGTGGAACGCCCACTACAGGGAAACACGCGGAACCGAAGCGGGAATTTCCGTACCAGAAGTCTGCAGGTTATCTTAAAGACTCACGCCCACTGACACGCCGGAAACGCGTCTGTTGCGTTCTGCTGCCGTTTACAAGCTTCTCATTAGGCGTTAAGCTTAACTCGTGTAATTACAACGGATTATTTCAAAAAATGAGTCCGTTTTCTTAGACTTTAAAAGTTAACATGGGTTCTGACAGACCCGAGTGAAATTTAATGAGCTACAGTGAGTCTAAATTGTCTTGGCGTCCCTCGGACCCACATTACCATTTGAGTTACACTTCTTGACACAAATGCCTCTGCCTTTTATACCACAGAAGTCGAGATGAGTTGAACTTTAAGTTTTGAAAGTGAAAGTAATTAGAAGATATTAACTAACTTTCTGGCATTTCTAAAGTGTAAAGTGCGTGCATCCCGTTGTAATCGAGGGATCCCGGGTTAATCTGCGTTCTCTGGTATTTAAGAGTCACAGTGAGTCAATAGTTGAATGGTGAATAAAAATAACACGATTGCAAGATCGAATTCTGTCAGACGGGAGAACGGATCACTTTTTGATGGCTTGTCCACACCAGAATCCAAAGAAAGCCAAGCACATCTGGAGTACGCCATCATACTTGCAAGGTAAAGCACTCGAAAATATAAATATGTGTCAGATGTTTAACATTTCTTTGCAAAAATGGCCATGACCATTATTTGCAGTAACAATAAGATGATAGAAATATCCTAACCCTGTTTTTCCTAGGCCTATTTGAGATTGATTGCTTGATAATAGGCTATTTTACAACGTTTTTCCACTTTTGGCTAATCGCGAGAATGAGTATGAGTGATGATTTTATGAAATTGATGAAGATACACTCACAATGATAAATCATCACAAGGACCAGAGCGTAATTCTTGCCCGGGACCCCTGGTGTCGTAACGTATTGTGGTAACCACTCCGCCACGAAGGTCCGCTTCAAGGCCTTCCGTGAATTGAAATTGGTTTATTTTGGGAATCTCGCACACAGTATAGTGTTACAAGTACAGACTTTTACAAGAAAGTTCTCTTTTGTTTGGTACAATAATACAGAATCTTTTACAAACATACTCTTATCGCATAAATTCCAAAAAATATATATACAGTGGCGTGCCAAAAATGGTTGGTGGAGGATATCATAGCCCCCTTTTGCCCAGTAAAAAGAATGTCAAAGGCAGGAAAAGGTGGCAAAATGATGGCTGACTATTAAAAAATGCACATGTCCCCCTCCCCCATTTCAGAGTTCTTGGTACGCCACTGTATGTAGAGTTAGGTAGAGTTTAGTTTTTAAACCCTCTTTATGCACATAAAGGCTTATCGAGACTGGTGACTTGCACTTTAAAGTGGAATCCGAACAACTTGTACCTCCACCTTGCATCAAATCCGGGACCCGTTGATTAGAAAGAGGTGGCATTAATACTACGCTACCCATCAAAGAAAGAAAAACTGTCCCAGACACGAACTGTTCCATTTGGAACAAAGAGGGAGAGGAGAAAGGGCAGTTCCTCTTTCCGATATGGGAGGAAGTGTGATAATTTACATTGACATTTATTTCTTAACATTTTGAAAAACATTTTCTCAAAAATGGGAGAAGACCATATTGACTTTTCATTCTCATGTGTTAGTACATACATTCAGCTACAAGATGTTATACCGAGTTTTCTCCTTCCCTTTTGCTGTTTTGAGATAACTCTAATTCTAAAGTTTCCGATTTTGCAAATCTTTTGTATTTAAAGGGTTATATCTGCTAACAGCGTCAATATCGAAGTAATTTACTATTTCAGGAATCTTGTTCTAATAGTAAGCTTCTATGTCTAGTAAACAAAATTTTGGGTAGTGTTGCTTAACCAAGATATTAAGGGCCGAAATCAGTCAAAAACTGTATTTTGGACTCTCTTTGTTGCCACATAACAATGGAAAGCAACAATGCCCCATCAAAACGCTTGAATGTATGTACTATATCAAAATAGAAGTTCAGGTTGTTGTTGCTTTCCAAAAGATATAGTACTCCGAACTTACCACGCTTCACTTTCACGAAAAATGAACTGTGATACCTTGAATTTTGACATTTTCTATACGGGAGGGAAAATTGTTTTAGGGTATGAAATTGCACAATATTCATTTCTCACGACATTCTTCAAGATATAAAAAAAGGAACAAAAAATGTAAAGTGCACCCCTGTGCTATGCACCACGCCACGAAGGCGTATAGGGGGTGTGGGGTTAGAGTCCCACACTTTCTTGGTCACGGTCGAAGGTGGGGGTGATGTGATACTGATCAGCATCACACCCCTGGCCGCCTTTACCCTCCAGAGTTTCCTCCAGGTACCCACTTTGTACGACGCTGGGTGGGCGCATTAGCGGTTTGAACAGGTGGAAAAAAATCACGTTTCTCCCTCCCCGGGGATCGAACCCGGGTCTCTCGCATGGTAAGTAAGCGAAACAAAAAATATAACTACCTCACTTTGTTCGAATTTCAAAATAATGATAAGCTGTAGTAGTTAATTAATTATGAAAAACACACAAGGGCCAGAAGCTGAATTGACATAAGTGGAAACAATTCTTAAAACAATAATGACGAAAGAAGCACAACAGTTGCTGATCTTTGTAGAGACCGCTGCCAACACTAAAGTAAATGTGGCTTTAATGTCACATTAGGATTAATGGCTTGCTTACCTGTTGTATGTCTCACTTCGAAAGTGTTCTACGCTGAATATGACATGGTTTAACAAGTAATAATGTAATATATGGGTTCGTATTCGTAACAATAAGAGTTCGGTTCATCATGGTTGGTTGGTTGATTTGTTGTTTTAAGTCCACTTTATGCACAGTAAGGCTAATTGGGACTGGACCTACAGTTTAAAGTGGGATCCGAACCACTTGTGCCTCCACCGGGTATCGATTACAAGGAGAGGACGCTACCACTGCGCCATCGGGGAGGCAATGGTTCATCATGGGTTTTCATCATGGGTTTTGAACAAGGGTGCTGCAGTGGATCCTGGCAGCGCTCCTGATTCTAAGTAAACCCAAACTCATACACGAAGAAAGCTATCGAATTAGTAACACCGAAAACGTGACCAAATTTATAATGCCAAGTTCATACTTAATGCCAGTCTTACCTACCTACAAGTTTCTTGTGAACACTTTAATACGTGTAAAATATCAGGACTATGCCATGAAAACTTGAGTGGAAAACAGCCTTCTGTTGTCTCGGCACGGTGAGGTTGTCAGTTTCAGAATGGTGTCCTTCCTTAATCCACAAAGCTACATACTTTTGGCCAGAAAAATCTTATGACTGGACCATTAATGGACAAATGATTTTTCAATCGTGTCTGTTATATAGCTAAGACTAGAGTACTTTCGACGTGGCCTTTGGCCACGTCTTGTACGCTCACATGCGTGACCTTCGGCCACGTTGTGGGCGTAATCTTATTATGCTAGTAGATGGGGCAAAATGTCTGCATGTTGTATTGGATGAAGGGAACAAGTGTATATGTTCGCTAATTTGAAAAGTTTAGAAAGTAACTTTATGTGTGTATGGGCTCTAATAAGGTACAAATATTCAAAATTGTATTGTTTAATTTCTTAATAATAAAATGAGTAAGTAATAGCCGTTTCAAGATAATTAGTTGGATGTTTTGCATAAACGAATTCATTAGCGACACTAAATTGAAAATGCAATATTTACGTCTTTTGTCATTTTCACATTTTTAAAGGTAATTGGATAATAATTGTTTTCCTTCATTCCCCTCAAATTCCTACCTTGCATCTGTAATAAATTCTGACGCTCGTATTTTGAAATTTGAAAAGTCTAGCATAATTCCCTTACAGTAGTTTTTGGAGTAAAAATAAACTTTCTTTTAAGTTCTCTAACAACGACCGTTTCCTTGGACAACATCAGGCACGGCAAACTATAAAGTATTGTGTTATTATACTCCTAAACATTTAGTTAAAACAAGCGCGATGTAGATATTCTCGCATTGAGTATAACAATGCATACGTAATTGTGTCTGGGCTGAAACTTCTTCTTGTGTAGACGCCAACCTTGTTTGAGCCACTTTTTCAAAGCCAGGAGTTGATTCATCTGTGTGTTGTAGATCTGTGAGAAATATAATGTATCTCGACAATTAAGAATTGAAGGAAACAATGTGTGCTGCAAAAAATGCCCGTGGCAACGGTTGCTAAGGACGTGAAAAAAGGGCATTTTCACCCTTAAGGAAGGGCCGATTGAGCGATTTCTTAATTTTCTCGGCCTTTTGGGACGATTTCATGGGTGGTCGTAATCGGGCATTTTTTGCCTCCGGGGCTTCCTTCATGGAGAACATTTATGTCAGTGAGTCAGTGGGATTGGGGCTATATAACGTTATATATTGGACAAGGAATACTACATATATTCTTTCAATTCCATTTTCATTTAGAAGGATAAAAAACACCCTGGCATGGATAATAACAACTTTCTTTTGCAGGGTATAAAATTTATTGCGGCGGAGAAATCCCCGGCATCCTCACCACCCCCGTTAATTCGCACACTCCGAAACTCATTTAAAAACCTTCATAAAATTCCACTCTTTTTCCCCCCTGTATAAAATTCCACTCTTTACCCCCTGTCTTAAAACATCCCCCCAACCTTCGTTTTATTACTAACACAAAATATAAAGTGTTCCCCTGTGCTTTGCACAACGCCATGAAGGCGTATACAGGGTGTGGAGTTAGGACCCCACACTTTCTTGATCATGGCCGAAGGTGGGGCTGATGTGATCAGCACCACACCCCTATCCGCCTTTACTCCACAGAGTTTCCTACAGATACCCACTTTATACGACGCTGGGTGTGTGCCGGAGCCGCTTGAACAGGTGGATAAAATCCCGGTTTCCCCGCCGGAGATCGGACCGAGTCTCTCGCATAGTAATGAGACGCTAGCTTAGCAACCGCAGCTATTATACTATCATACAGATGCCATTACTTTTATTCAATTAGCCGACCCCAGTGGCGGAGTGGTTAGCACATCGCGCTACGACGCCATGGGTCGCGGGTTTCGAATTCCGGGCCTGGACATGAATGTTTGTGAGTGTCCATTCATCCATTTCATCATATCATCACTCATTCCCATCTTTGCAAATGAGCTAACAGTGGCACAAAAAGCGAAGTAAAATAAAGCAAATCAATCAATCAATCAATGCGGCAACTTTCTAACATTCTCATGAATTTCACAGGGCCTCCCCATGGTGCAGTGGTATCGTCGTCGCCTTGTAATCAAGGGGTCCCGGGTTCGATACCCGGTGGAGGCACAAGTGGTTCGGATCCCACTTTAAACTGTACGTCCAGTCCCGATTAGCCTTACTGTGCATAAAGTGGACTTAAAAAACAACATATCAATATCATGAATTTCACCTGATTAATTTTGTGAATAGAAGGTAGCATTGGTGTTATCGAGAAGTAGGTCTGTAGGGACTTCATTCTATGTGTCCTCTTCTCTATTAGAATCGACAAAACGAAAGATGTTTAATCTTTTGTGTATTGGAATTCAATAAAGTCCCAAAACGTGTAATTTGGTGTGCGAGAGGACGCGTTGAACATAAATTTCTCTCGTCAAAATGTTCTCTTTTGGTTCCTTCCGTTAGTCAATTATCCAAACAATAAATTCCTTCTATTTGATCGGAAACTGTTGGACATTCAAATATAACATTTTGTGTACTGAAAGTTGTATTACATGATATGGTATTATAACATATTTTATGTCTCGCTCAATCTGTGTCTTCAAATGTGAGATAAAAAATTATCAAAGATATCAAAAATTAATGAGATTTCAATGGTTGCCCATGGATTGTTTGATACTAATACACAAATGGATATCGACATCCTTTACGCTGTATGCTGCTACATACTTCTATTAGGTAGGCATTGCGATTTTTCTATCTTACATAGTTTCTATGTCCAAACTAAAATGCAATAATACGTCATGTTGGTTGGTATTTTGGACATCTTTAAGTTCAACAAATCCCACAGCCATACTGCAGGGTCGAGTGTAGAGTACTGTGGGAACTACTTTCTCTCGCTCGTACTTGTTCGAGGCTCCCACGCTCGAGTGTTTACAATGGAATAACATTTTAATCTGACAATAAACGTAGACACATGTATGTAAAATAACTGTGCTTTCAGTTTCAGCCCATAACCATATGTTTCATTTTCAAATACCATATACATTTTATCAAGGAGATAATTACAATGTTTACTTACGTTTCAATTTCAATGCGTCTCTCACCTTACGATGCATATTTAAGGGTCCACTACTACAAATATATGGTTATATCACTCGTTTTTAGAGTTATTAGCTCGAGCGAAGCTGATCTCAATTCCGTACGCTATCCAGCGTCGTCCGTACGAACTATTTGGCGCTCGAGAGAAACCCTCTTCCAGCACTACTCTACTTCAAAGGTTTCACAAATTGTTAAAGCAAGGTATAGTGATATCCATTGTGCAATAAAACCCATAATTTCCTTAAGGAATTTAATTCCGTGTATATTCCATAGGATTTTTTTAATGCTAGCTCTGAAGTTAATTTACATATTATGTAGAACATTGTTAAACTATTAATATCAGAATGCACAATAAACACTTATTTAAGTGATTGAATGTTATACATATATGGCATATACATAGAGCAAATACAGAATAATGTCTACCTTTCATTTTGAAATTGTACCTTTCAACAAATTATACAATATTGCTAGTTTCTTTATGTAATATTACATCTTTTCAATATCACTACGA
Organism: Lepisma saccharinum; assembly: GCF_977018435.1. Taxonomy (NCBI): domain Eukaryota; kingdom Metazoa; phylum Arthropoda; class Insecta; order Zygentoma; family Lepismatidae; genus Lepisma; species Lepisma saccharinum. The sequence goes on along the minus strand of NC_139245.1, from coordinate 34,507,834 downwards.
ATCATATACAGGGTGTCTCAAAAAGTCACTTAACACCCTCGGTACAAAGCCACTGCAGCGCGCAACATGAAAATGGTGATGACCAATCGTTATCAAGCCAAGAGGGTACCACATTGACACCACCCGCATGGTCGGCGGCCATCTTGATGTTCGACATCTTGAATTCAACTTCAGAATTTTAAATGGGAAGGGGGTGATATGATATATCAAATCAGGCTAGAATTTCACGAGAAATGCAATGGTGGAGGTTTTTTTTTTATGGATCTTTAACAAGTAAAAAGTTATGACTGAATTTTGGTACCAATTTACTCCTTTTCGAGGTGTTAGAAAAATGCCTTAAAATTTGTTTAGCTCATCGGTAATGCATCGAGATCAAAGAGACGTCTAGGGAGAGAAGTTCGCATGCCACTGCACAAGATTTTAATCGGATACATCCATGATGAGCTGTGCATTATGAATGGTTGTCGCGAAGAATTACAGTGTGACGCTTCCATTAAATGAAAAGTCCTTCACAGTGACAAGGCTAATGTTTATGTTCATAAGGAAGTTCATAAACAGAATATTCGATGCTTTTTTATCTGATAACCCATTTTCGACAGATCAAAGCTGAATGGTTAGTGCTGGTAAGTTAATGGTGTGCCGTGCTGTGTGGAACACGACTGGTTAGTCAATTTTCTATCAACGGAACCTTAAGTGCTTAGGGCTACTTGGAATTGTTAAATAAACAGGTTTTTTCATCCTTGCTTATGGAAGAAGGTACTTTTTACAGGGTTTTTTTTCAATAGCGAGGAACACCAGAACACTATGGGAACGTTGTGAAGCAGTTTCTGTCCAACGTTAGTTATCAGATGACAAGGGTCGAATATTCAGTTTATGAACTTCCTTATGATCATAAACATTAGCCTTGTCACTGTGAAGGACTTTTCATTTAATGGAAGCGTCACACTGTAAATTGTTCGCGACAACCATTCATAATACGCAGCTCTATGTGGATGTATCCGATTAAAATCTTGTGCAATGGCATGTGAACTTTTCTCCCTAGACATCACTTTGATCTTGATGCATTATAAACAAATTTTAAGGCATTTTTCTAACACCTCGAAAAGGAGTAAATTGGTACAAGAATTCAGTCATAACTTTTTACTGGTTAAAGATACATCGAAAAAACCTTCACCATTGCATTTCTCGTGAAATTCTAGCCTGCTTTGATATATCATATCACCCCCTTCCCATTTAAAATTCTGAAGTTGAATTCAAGATGGAAGACATCAAAATGGCCGCCGACCACGTGGGTAGCGTCAATGTGGTTCCCCCTTGGCCTGATAACGATTGGTCATCACCATTTCCAAGTTGCGCGCTACAGTGGCCTTGTACCGGGAGTGTTAAATGACTTTTTGAGCCACCCTGTATATTTTCTAAAATCGACACTTCCGATACACACGTATCAATTTCTAGTAACTTCTATCATCATTCAAAGTAGAGATATTATGTAAACATTGTATGACAAGATCAGATGTAGGTAGACTATGACACTTTTAAGTAACATACACGTTTATATTTTTAAAAAATCACCTTGCGAACACAATATAAAAAGTTACAAAATTATGTGAACGGATGAATGAATATTTGCCCCAATAAATTCTGTATTTGGAGTAAGACATTTTGTAAACACACTTACATAAACTAAGCAATTGAAAACTAATTATTACCACGAGGTTTTTAGATGTTGTAGCAGTTCGTGATTATTCTTATTTCACAACATCAAGACTCACATTTTGAAGGTAAATACTTATTGTCCCAAAACATAAGTTAAAATTAAAGAAAATCTGTGACTGTGACATTCGCGTAGAACCCCATGCTGCGTTTAACTATTAATATCGGACTATAGAGCGCTCTATTGCATTGGTTGACTAATAGGATATAGTAATATTGTAATTCCCTCTTCACTTCTAGTGAATTACTTAACATTACGTACCTTACATCTCAAATTTGAAAGGGAAAACATTATTAATAGGCAGGCTTTTATTATATTTAGAAATATCTGATGAATTAACATTTAAAAAATACTAAGTTATATGAATACATGTAGCTATGAATATTTGCTTTAGAAACGCTTTACTCAAAGCAAGTTTTTTTACACACATTATAGAAATAACTAATTGCAAACAAATTAGGAATAAATTATTCCTAACAAAAGCTACAATGAGGAGTATTTTTTACTTTTTATGGCGCAGAATGGTGAATCTTATTGTACCAAAATGCACACTTATTTATCATAGCAACACAAGATATTCTTCTATGTGTTTACACAAAATTCTCTGCCATATGATATTAATTTACAGTTTCATGTTGGATTGAAGATTAATGAACTATGGACATAAAAAAGAATTTAAACATTTGTTTTAATAATTTAATATTACACTCCTATAGAAATATCGCTTGTGCGTATAGAAAGTTCTCAATTTAATGCAAAAAGAACACTAGCTTCATGTGAGAGAGAAACTCTAATAGTTTTTATTTCTTCTGCAAGAGTTCTTAACTCCTCCATTCACTGCAGTTGGTGTTGCTTGTCAATATTTAGCAATTTTCTACAATTGCAACTGCAACCATGTATGAACGTTTGCATTCAAGCACGTGATATTTGTGACAATAAATATTAAAATTAACGAAATAAAAATTTGGTGACTGCAAATATTTTTTTTCTTATCACAATTCTAACAAAGATCAGAAGTAGTTGTTCACACTCTACAAAAACAACCATTAATTATTTGCTATTTTAAAATAATTTTTCTTTCTATAATTTTAGAAAACTGTGCAATTGAGCATTATGTTATTCTCTTTCTGACTATGCGTCGGACAATATAAACATTATATTTACTCTCAATTTATTCCTTAAACTTGTGTATAAAATGCATCAATCACATGAGAGATTCATTGTTAACTGATTCTTTTAATAAAACATGAAAATACTTTCTAGTTTCTTTCAAATTCAGATTTACTTGAGAATTGTTTGAGTTTAAATTTCTTGTTCTGAGTTATTCTGGAATAAATAAAATACTTGACACCCTTCCATTCTCTATCTTTTAGGATCCCATTACTTTCTTGAATACACCTCTCACACTCATCCTTCTTGGGAATTATTTCCCTAACTAAATGCCTCTTGAAAAAGTTCGACACTACTTCTACTTCCTCTCTTGACCACCACTTCTTTTTAGATGGCTTTCTCTTCTTTTTAAAAATGTTTTCTATTTCAGGATGACTTTCAGCAAATGTATGCATATCTGTATGTTCCTCACTTGTTTCAGATAAACGTTCTTCAACGCTATTGCAAATATTGCCTTGTAGTTCCTCAAATCTTTCATTGCTGACCATATCTGTCAAATGAAAAGTGATTTTTATTAATTGTGTACATGTAAGAAAGGTAACAATTTTCTAACTGAAAATTGAATTTAAGATACCATAGGACGGGACGTGTATGATATAAAATCAACGTCAGCGTAATGAATGACTATAAATTATAAACATAATTTCATTGAAATTTCAACACATGTATTCCTGCTCCAAAAATAACAATACGCCCAGGGTTTTTTTTTTTTTTTGTTATTAGCGATAAACCCGAAATGTAACGGAGAGACGCAGCAAGTAGTATATGCACGATTTATAACAAATGTGACTGATTCACGGCTGTAATTTTGTCGCGAATTTTAGCGAAAATTTACCGTTTCTGCGAACATTTTCATTTTTACGATAAAAACGAAAAAATGGCATTTTTTACAAATTTCTTTTTAAGAAATATATTCGATTTGAAGATGTTGGCTGCAAAGGAATGAGAAATCATTTGGAAAGGCACAGTAACCTGAAAGTTTATTATTTTTTATGTTGTTTTATGAATGAAAGTAAATGAGAGACAGATTGTTTTGTACATTCCACTTTTTCTAAAATATAAATATAACTGAGTAAGGCTGATTTTCAGAAGGTGAAATTTATTATTTACTATTTTTAAGCTTATTTTCCCATAAATGTTGCAAACATTAAGCCTTGTATAAATTAATAATTCATTGATTTAGTAACATTATGTATAAGTGCATGGCATTAAAAATTACCACGAAATTTTCACGAAATTACTGCCATATTTTTAACTATAAACACGATATTTCATATATTTTTCACGAAATTCTTGAAAAAATAATACAAAAAAACCAGCCCTAAATATACCCATTCCATGGGTTTATAAATTTATGTGGTAATTTGGAAAATTGTAAATCTTTCTACACTATATGAAAGGAAATATTCATTGAAGAGTACATGAATCGAGGTTTCCTAATCATCCGAAAATGGAACACTGTCGCGTGATTTAGAAGATTCAAAGGAAAAGATGAATTTGAAATTATTAGATATATTGCCTAAAAATAATCTAAATTTTTACCAATGACTTGCAAACCAAAATTATGGGAGTGTGTGCATGTGCATGTATATATATGTCTGATACAGAATAAGAATTTTGAGAAATGGTACTCTGATCATTGTATAAAGTAACGATTATTTGTAAAAACGAAAATCATTTACATATTTGATATCCCTGCATTCAACGTATAATTACTTGATATTTTGTATGTATATATTATAAATAAAAGTTGGTCTCGATTTTCATTTTAAGTAAATTATGCTACAAAGATGATAACCTCCCCCCTCGAAGTCTGAAAATAACAATAACTTTCAATTAATATTGTGAAACAGAGTCATTAACAGAATGAGACCGGTGTCAAACAGGCGAACTATGGATGAGTAGCCTAATCCGATCACGGAAGCCTGCACAGGCTGGGGGGTTCGTCGTACTGACCACACGTGACTCCCACCTCTGCTGAGAGCAAGTGGAAGTATGAACAGCAGTCGGTGAGTTGGGCAAGGCTCTCAAAGTGTTACCTATTGATTGTAACAAAGGAAAGGAATACGTATGATCAACACTCAGGTTTTCAAACATGTGTTCTTGGAATTACATTCGTGTAACGTAAGAATAGAAATAGTTCTTTTTAAGAATAGTGGCTATAGTCATTCGTTCTTTTTATCGTTGCCAAACCTGACTGAATCAATGTAATCAATGAATGTGACATCATCTAACATGTTCCGCGCCCGTGGCGAAATGGTGTACATATCGCGCTATGACGTAAGGGGTTCCAGATTCAAATCCTGGTCAATACATGAGTGTGTGTTTGTCCCGTCATCTATTTCATTCCTTTATCATCGCGATTACCCCAAGTGGCTGCAAAGTGTAGTAAAATAACCAAAATTAGCATCTAGAACTTAAAGGCATGCATAAGTTTTATGTTGTTGAAGGTACGATGATAGTAAAATAATATGGAATTGTGAGTATATTGCGAGTGGAAACTTAGTCCATGCTACAAATATAACATAAGTGAAATATATTATAAATGTGGTATTCATACCTGGGAGTTGAACATCAAGCTCGCTCAGTGATTTGCCCCTGCACTCTTCTAGTCCTCCTCTCTGATCCAATGTAAGGAGTAATTTGCTGACACTGGCGAGCTGCACGGTTGACTCTGGCAATCTGTAATATTCTCTGTGGATCTGAATATCGTGTCCCATATGTCTCGCGATTTGGTCCAGTTCACAGTCCTTCAGATTAAGCAATTGGGACATGGTTGCAATATGTTTCCTTAAACGTGTAGATCTTAATGCAGCTGGGTTCTTTGCTCCACATTCCTGAGAAAACTTTCTTAGGCAATCGTGTGCCCTCACACAACTATCTTGGGTTGAAGGAATGGCAAAGAAATACGGATTACTTTCACGGATGTTTCCAACTGTTCTAGTATGGATTAATATTTGCATGCATTCGTCAATGCCAGGTGTTAGAAATAAAGGAACGCCTCGGCCTCTCTTCCCACGTATTTCTATTCTTATTAAAGACTGACACAATTTCTTTTCCAGATCAGTTAAGCTGTTGAATACATCTTCATTAAATTTATTATTTACCCTGTGCTTAGTGTAAGTTTCTGTTAACAGTCTTTGAACTTCACCAACTCTTCTCCGATTGAATAATATGAGGTACGTTAACACAACCTGACAGAGCGAAGTCCATGTATATTCATCGGGATTGTCTTTCATCTTCTGTGTGAGGTCCTGTTTGGCCTTCTTAAGATACGACTGTAGTTTTAGCAGATCGTCTCTTAGTGGCAGCAAAACATCCGTATTCCATTTCTTTTCCTCCAAAGTTTTCAAGGCATTCCTTGAAATTTCAACATTCCATTCAGATGTCATCAAATGAAGGAAATCATCTGCATTCTCCTTCATTTGTATATCATGAGTTATTATAGCGTCGGCCTTCATTATCTTTGCCGTCTCAGATAGGGAATTGCCAATTTTCAGTGCTAAGGAGGGAGCTTTATATGTATTAGATTCTCCCTGGAAACCACAAAGAATACGTACAGCTTGAATCACACTTTTAAATTTTGCAGGTGAAATACAGTCTCGTAGTGTGATTATTGTATTGTCAAGTTTTCTAATTTCTATCAAAAACCTTCCGAGTTCTCTCATTTTGCTACTGATGGTACTGTGCATATGTTTTAGGTGACCATGGATATTGTGCAGTCGGCTTCCTAATTTGAGAATCAATTCATCATTTCGAACCACTAGAGATACTCTGTCCTGAACCATCCTACCAAGAACATTCTCCTTCAGACCTTCAGTGGCTACTGATGAAATGGGCATCAGTAGCGAAGCGCGTGCTTGGTGGCGATACTTGGAAGGTGGTCCATTTTTCGGAGCAAATTTACAAATTTTCTTGTGTCTCCAGATATTAGATTTTACAAGCAATGTGAAGCAATATTCGCATGGCAAATATTCTGGTGTTGCTAATTGGATATATGGCCTTCTATTAACAATGAGTTTTCCTTTCTTATTTTTCACAACTTCAACATTGTGAGTATAATTTCCACGGTTCCTAAGTAATGTTAAGGCTTCCTTTCGTTCCTTTGAGTTCTTAGGAAATGCAAAAGCTGCCTTGACGTCTAATTCATCTATGTGCTTTCTGTGTAGGTGCCGTGAAAGTTTTATCATTGTATCTCCACAGTAAAAACAATGTTGTCTCTTATTAAATATTCTTTTAGTTCCATTCTTTCTCGTAATATCTACTTCCAACGTGTCACTACTGGAAGACAAAGTGTCTTCTTCATTAATCCTCTTTGATCTATTACAAGTATCGCTATAACTACACTTTTTACTCTCCTTATCAGAATTAACTGACGCCAAGGCTTTATTTTTCTTAGTTGATTCAAGACAATTTTCAATTTCAGTATCAGAATTATCTGTGTCTGGAAGATATTCAGATTCTGAAGGAGTTAAGTCTATTGAAGAATCTTCCTCGACCTCGTTACTTTCCAAGACACGATTGGTTGATTGAACATGTTCTCTTCCTTGCAATTGTAAGTCATCATGAAGGGATGACCCAGCTTCGTTTGTTGTTGTATTTTCCACAGAAATCACATCCACCACCATGTTTCCTTTCTTATATATAGCTGTTTTTCTAAATTCCGATAATTTTGGAAAGGATGGAGCTGTCTCTCTGCATGTAGATTTCTGATCATTAAAATTAAGTCTCTCTGATTTGCCTGACCTTTGCTTGATTGTTGTACACACTTCTACCTTTTTTCCGTTGTGTTTATTAGTACTGCTCTTCTTAAATTTTCCCACGGACGACGATAAATGTTTTTGTCTCAAAGATCTATTTATTTGTTGAATTTTACTTGTTTTGCGATTTTGTTGCATTCTTTCTACCATCCTTGTTTTATCCTTCTCTATTCTTGATGAAATGTTTCCAATTATATTTTTCTTTGCATATTCTTTGTTTCTATCAGAACACTTTGAGTAGTCTTCCATTTCAAACTGATTATTTGCAATAGGTATACTGTTAGAATTTGATACCTTTATATTTTCTTGCCATTCACACCACTCAGTTTCCCTTGAACATAAAATAATTGCATTTTCCACTCTGTGGTTATTAGCTAAATGTGTTACTTTGCTTTTCTCTGTCAAATCCGGTTGATAATTCGGACGTTTTACCCCATCACACGCAGTTGCTTTACAAGATTGCCTTTGTTGGTAGGAATTTTCATGTTCAGTACTAGATATTTCAGTTTTATCTTGTAAAGGAGAATTGTTCACTGTCTCCACATGTGGCAATTGCATATCTTCCAATTTTCTCTTCTTAGACGTTTGTAATGCCTCTTGAGCATTTCTGTTGATCCATTCTTCTTCTTTATCTTCATTCACAGATGGTACGTTGTTTGCATTGGATGTATATACGTCTGTTTGACATTCACGCCACTCAGTTTCCCTTGAACATGAAATAATTGCATTTTCCACTCTGTGGTTATTATCTAAATGTTTTGCTTTGCTTATCTCTGTCAAATCCGGTTGATAATTCGGACGTTTCACCTCATCACACGCAGTTGCTTTACAAGATTGCCTTTGTTGGTAAGAATTTTCAATTCCATTTACTACATGTTCAGTACTAGATATTTCAGTTCTCTCTTCTACAGGAGAATTGTTCACTGTCTGTGACATTTGTATGTTTTCGAATTTTCTCTTCTTAGATGTTTGCTTCACAGTACTTTCCAATGTCACTTGAGCATGCTGTCTGCTGGCAGAGTCTTCTTCTTCACCGTCATCCAGAGATGGTCCTGTAAAAATATTAACAATTTGTTCACCTTAGAAACTAATGAAATCAACATTTCTTGAGAAATGACTACGTCTTTCTCTTCGTAATTAATATTTCTATGCGATATTGTATAACATTATATATTATGTAAAATAGAAAACAAGCGTAACCAGAGAGGGATACCGGGAGGGTTATATTCCCCAATTTTATCAGATTTCCTTTCCGAAGAGAACTTTGTTAAATACTTAAATCAAGTTGGAGCAGCATTCACAATCTTACCGTGATGTGCTTAATGGGTACTAATCAGAACATGTTATATCCACGGTTAAACTTATAAACAGTCAGACTACTCTATTTGTATCTCTAATAAAGAGATATCGGTTAGTTTGATTGTTAAATAGAACGGATAATGGGCGGATCAATAGAGAACATTTTCACGAAAGAAGTGACTGTTCAACATGGCCTTCAAAACACAAAATTGCACGTATTACATGTTTCAGTAATTCCAGGATCTCAACGGTCAAATATATATTGATTGTTGAGTTTCAATTGTTTGACCCTCCCCTTCCCCCTTATATACGTGGACCTTCATATTATTTATGTCACTTCAGAGTAGTATTGAGTAGGTCTGCCAGTGCATCAAATTCTATTTTCATTTCCAATAATTTTTCTGACTACCATATATTTATCAATCGGTTTCGACTGTTGACTACAAAAATCAAATGGATAGCCCAATCGAGAACGTATATACTACATCAGGTGCGTATTTCCAAGATGTTTCAGTTTTTACCAAGTTTCAAATTTCTAGCTCTAATAATTCCGGTGATATCGTAATGTTAAAAATATATAGATTGTTGACTTTCGATTTATTTGCTACCACAGACAGACGGATATGTCGATTCAGATAACTTATATCGAGATGATCTATTACATTTTATTACGTAGCATTAACAGTTTCTGAGATATCGGCACGTAACGTGACTTCGATTGTCCCTCACGGAAAGACGGTGCTCGGATCGAGATGATCTATGATGCTTTTTGCTGGTATTTCTTAGGTTTATCAACCTATCAAGTTTCGTATTTGGAGCTCTGGTAATTTCTGAGATACGGCTAGTTGACACGGACTGGCAGACAGGCAGGCGGAAGAATACGCAGTGGGAAACTTCTCCTCAGCTTCACTGATTAGTACTCAAAATAAAGCACTGCTTTAAAGTGTAAAATTTGCTTTATGCAGTGACGGCGCCTGGAAAAAAGCTGTGGGTGGAGCCCCTCAGTAGAAAACCCAATTTTCTTTGGGGTTTTCATATTTCCAAAGTGAATTTTTAACCTTAATACAAGTGATATTTAGAAGTATATAAAATGCAATTTCAAGCGTAACCCCCCTCCGTCTTTGCGCCTGCTGCTTCTCTTGTCACTTTTCCCTGGCGTCGTTGTTGATTTTATGCTCCTGTACAAGTAAAATCACAGTTTAACGTATTTGTATGGAGGTCTGAATGGCAATATATTGTAAATGACCGAAAATACTATTATTTTTGCAGTGCTTGCTTTATTATTAACTTCTGTTCTTTCTTGCAAATTCGACTCGGTGGCTCAGTCGGAAGGGTGTCTGGCTGCCACGTAGGAAAGCCGGGATTTATTCCCAGCATGGGTGATTTCAGATGCGAATTTTCTAGCTAACTCCCAGCACGAGTGGCTCTGGGACTCATCCAGTTTCTCCAAGGGGTCTCGGGTTCGATTCCCGGTCGAGGCACATAGTGGTTCGGATCCCACTTTAAACTGTAGGTCCAGTCCCGATTAGCCTTACTGTGCACAAAGTGGACTTAAAACACCAACTCAATCAATCAATCATCCAGTTTCTCATTAATGGGTACCTGCGGGGAATCTGGAATCTGGTGTGATCACATCGCCTCTATTATAGCCTCCCTACAAAGGCCACAGAGGACGATGGTAAGTATGCTCAACTACGTAATTAAGTATAAAGATAAAGGATGTTAGAAAAAGAAGAGTTCTCGGAAACATGAAAAATGCTCCGTAAATCATTCAGAATCAGTGTGAAGAACTGGGAAGGGGGGGGGGGGGTACAAGAGTACCTAAGAAAGAAATGTAAAGAAGCAACCGATGAAATATCCTCGCGTTATTTTGTCTAACATTTTCCACCCACCCTACTAAACCTATTACTGTTACTTTGTCTGTTGGAATGATATGTCTCTCTGAAAACGTTTTGAGAAAATTGTTCAAAATGAGTGAAACATCGTACAATTAAATACGGTTTCGTAAAGGGAGTGGAATACACATTTCTAAACAAGTTAGTGATGATAAGATTATATAAATATGGTTCAGAACAAAATACGAAAAACGTTAACCTCCGAATATTCTAACAAAATTTGTAGAAACTACATACTTCTAGTATAAAATATTATATGGCATATTTTATTCAAACTGTATCGTCAATGTTCAAAATTGCAGTATTTGTACTAGAGGTACTTAAGGAATTAATCCCATACCGTAGCAGCGAACAGCCCCATGTCCCAGAACGAAGTTAATTTTTAACAGGTCTAGTTTTTCGTTTCTCAAAAGCAGCTGACATCCTTGAGATATTATCAATTATGACGTCACGGAAGCCTCTCACTTTTCTCAGTTACACAATTTACATCATGCTCAAACATAAAGCTAAAGCTTTGTGGTGATTCTGAACAACAGCTCATGAACGTGTTTTGATTTGGAGGGTACTAACTTCACCATTCATATAAATAGGTTCAACGTCTGTGGAACACGCATCTGTTCTTCATATCCTCCTCTGTTTTTTTTTTCTGAACCGTTGTACTTCCAACAAACAAACTAAGCCCTATTAACAAAATACGTAGGTGTGATACTTCTGTTTCATATTCTTTTTAATTTCTTCTGTAAACAAGACGTAAACCTAGAGACATTGGAAGGACTCATTCCAAATAGATTTATTGAATTAAATGTAGCACTAAATAACGGATGATCCGTCGTTTTCTTGGCTCTTAATTGCTTCAGTTTCTGCACTAAAGCTGATCGATACTGGCAAAATTAGAATTGGACTTGCAGAACAATTCACGAAACTCTTGCTGTCCGATGTGTAGGCGAATATGTAACTTAGAGGGCTTGTAGTTATTGATGTCGTTCTTTCAATTTGCGATTCACGAAAAGTATAAAAGCTGTGGCCGCTACAAATGCAGCCGTTGTTGAGTCACTTGCTCAACCCTCTTCAACTCTCCTACAACTGAACTACAAGGATGTAAACTCTGATTTTCCAAGTTATATTTTATTCTCTGTATGTAATTACACTAACGTACTACACATAACCTTGCCTCTTCCCTGGCTATCATACGCACGTCCACTATCGCGGTTAACCTAACGGTATAACTGAAAAACGTTAATTAAATCAGGTATCCAAACACATTTTAATGTTATATTCTTTTTAGATCTCGTCTAATTTTTCCAATCTATCCAATTGGAAATGGGCCCAGAACGACCTCTATGGATTCACTTGTTCCGAATTTGTATTGATTCATTTGTATCAAATTTCTAGAACTTCGTACATGAAAGAAAAACCTTCAGATAGAAACTCCTTGAACAACAATTCTGCAAATTTTGTCAAAAGAAGAGAATATGATGAACAAATGCGTGCTTTTCAGATGTAGAATTAATTGTCCATATTTCTGGATGATAGTAATAAATATAACTAGTGGCTATTTATTGATCTTATTTTCTTTTTTGGAAAGTTTTGAAATTTGTTATGGAAAAAAACCTTGGAAATACCATTACGGTGTTAAACTTGTTTGGGAGGAAGGTGGGATTATCAGAAAGCTACAGAAGCTATCGCATTTTTTGATGTTAAAGGTTTGGTGCATCATGAATATCTGCATGAAGGACAAAAGATAAACCAAGACGTTTATATTGACGTCCTGAAACGTTTTGCGTCCAGCAATCCGGCCTGATTTGTGCACATCAGGGCAGTGGTTCTTATTGCGCAACAATGCAGGGCCCATACTGCTTTATCAGTCCAGGAATATCTGGCCAATCATCGTATTCCTCCTCTACCACATCACCCATATTAACCCGTACTGTCGCCGTGTGATTTCTTTTGTTTGGCCGTGTGATTGATTGATTAAGTTGGCGTTTTAAGCCCTCTTTATACACATTAAGCTAATCGGGACTGGACCTATAGTTTAAAGTGGAATCCGAACCACTATGTACCTCCACCAGGTATCGAACCCGGGATCCTTTGATTGAAAGGTGACGACGCTACCACTGCGTCATCGGGGAGGCCCGTTCCCAGTGTGAAAACGCCGCTCAAATGGAAGCGTCAAGATGAAGATATTGCAGCAATCCAAACGGCTGTGACAGATGTGCTGAGAAGCATTCCAGATGAAGCTTTCTCTGCTTGCTTCCTTGACCTCCAGAAACGGGAGCGGCTGTGCATAGATAGCCGACAAGATTTGACAAGACCTAGGACCATTAGTCCGTAAGTTGAATCAATTATTTTTTACGAGCTCAGTCCTGGAACTTTTGTGACAAAGGATGTACTACCCATATTATCAACCATCATGTTCATTAGCAATTTGTCGCAATTTGAAGTTAAAAAAAAAACAATAGACAGAATGCAATATCTGCTGCAGCAACAGCACAATCCCATTCGTTAAAAAGCATGCTATAAAGAAGAAAAAAGAACGACAATAGTGCTTGACAATCCGCCTGTTCTTATATTTGCTAGTGACTGTACAATACTGCAAGCAAGGCAGATGAAAGGTGAAAAGAGCATTTCTTGACATGTGAAACAAAAATGACCGGTTAACATTAAAAAAAAAAAAAATGTTAGAGAAGTATTCTTCGGTGGATAGCGTAGCATTAGAACGCAGACAGGAATATCGAGAGTTTTCTGTTGCGTCTTTGTCAAGGTCAAAAATGAAAGCAATACCCAAGCAGTCAGCTGTTGTTTATAAACGTGAGACATAACCGAGAAAATTATGACAGCTTGAGATTGGTCCCTTCAGGGTTACAAGCACTTGCATTTCATCACAAAACAGCTTTATTTTTCTAAACTCTGTTTCACAAAGGAAGAGCAACGTCTACTGGAAAACATGATACTCTTCTACCCATGTATTCGGTTAAACGTTCGTTAATCAATTTTCCCAATGAGAAACTCCAATATGGACCCAATTCCTTAAAATTACGTATCCAAAAAATAGAATTGCCTTTCTATCTAGTGGAAGAAAATATTCCAATATACCTGTCAACAGGGTTTCAACGTCGAGATTCTAAATTGAAAGCAAATATTTTTAATAATTTGTGACAACCTTTCGCACTCTATGTGCCGAGTTTGTAAGCGTGCTTAAGAAAATTCGTAATGTAATTTTGAAAAGGGCTACTTTTTACAATACTATTAAAACGTTTCAAACATTTCCCTTCTTTTATTTTAATCAGCCAAAATCACATGAACTCCCTCAGCCTTTACGTTAACAAACTGCAGTTTGTACCTGCCTTATCAGCCACATTTCTTCACGGGTTATAATTTAACCTAACAGAGGTAAATCTATGCCTAGGATTTTTAACGCTTTAAAAGTATGAATATAATCAGCATAACCTTTAACTTTGACCAGTAGTTGCCCCCCCCCACCCCCCTTGCCTCCCGCATACACAATTTTGTATTATTCTCATCCTGGTCACGTTTCGACCCCAATTGTCAGGGAACTAAACGAAATTCCTTCTCTGGGTGCAACACCACTCGCTATTTCCATAGCCTCTGCAATAAAACGACAGTCATATGTCAACTTGATTAATAAAATAACCTAGGCCCAGTCGAACAAATGCTATTCAAGGATGACAACTTGATTCCAAACAAGTTTTTTTTCTGTAAATAGTTATAAGGCGCAACTGCAAATAGTCATAAGTTCTGACCCACTGAAAATTATAATTATATTAACCCAGATATGCTCGTGTTATGTGTTATTATTGCTAAAAATTAAAGAATTAATATAAAAACAGTGAAAAGAACAAGACACTTACCTATCTCCAAAATTGTAGCTTTATAGAACTGTCCGTCGATCCAGCGAACATCATGCACTTCACCAACAGACAACTTCTTATTCTTCATCTTAACTCTCGCTGCAGTACATTTGTAAATAACACCATCTTCTTTGAATCGCACTGAAATAGGCTTCATTACCTTGAAGTTCCGTTTATTATTTTGTCTCATGTTTGCAACTTCACCTATCACACACACGGCACGACTGCCCTCTCACCGAAGCAATGGACTCAATAGTGCGCGCAAAATATTTGGCGGTTTAAAAAACCCGCCTTACCTCCCACGAATTACATGTTGCCAACTACATGAACATTTAATACTCGATTTCCACAATTGACAGAGAAGAAAGTTTCTGCTGTGTTAAGACGTCAGTGTTACAACAAGCAAAAATGCATTGTTCACAATATATTTATTATATTTGTTAGTAGTACAAGGTGGCCGCGGTGCCTCAGTCGGTAACGCGTCTGACTACCATGCTAAAGGTCCCGGGTTCGATCCCCGGCCGGTTCAAATCCGGGATGGAAGCGGCCCCGGCGCCCACCCAGCGTCGAATAACATGGGTACCTGAGGGAAACCCTGGGGGGTAAAGGCGGTCAGGGGCGTGATGCTGATCACATCACCCCCACTCACGACCGGATCAAGAAAGTGTGGGGCGTTACAATCACACCCCCTATATGCCTTCATGGCATGGTGCTATGCACAGGGGAGCACTTTACCTTTACCTTTTACAAGGATTTCCCGTTGAACACCCGCGCACAGGCTGTCAAGAGTGTCCACAGCGGAGTAACGTGGTTCAACCGCACCATCGAAATTTTTGAACATATACGTAATTTTTTTCAGTTCATATATAAAGAAAAAGATGGGAAAAATATTCAGACGCTAATTTTTCATCAAATGTAGAAGTAAGGTTTCCGTTTGGCAGTGAGCATAGGTATTCGATATGACAATAAAATGTGCATGTATTTGGAGGGAGAGGGGTGAGAAATTGGGAATTCCCTACTATCTACCATTAAAAAATATTTTTTTTCTTTACGAGAGTGAATCCGGAGGATATAGTCAAGGTCCACCGGGTGGGGGGGGGGGAAGCTGCTGCAGCCCTATTCCCAATTCATTGAGCGAAAAAAAAATCATAATAATTGGGGGACAAGACATAAAATTATGAAAATACACGTACGTGTAGAATTACCCCAAAGGAATATTTTATTTTATTATGTGTTATTCATTTTCTGCTTGATTTTGTACTAAGATTAATTAATATAAGGCCACTGGATCTGCAATAACTGAGTATTCAACTCACTTTTAGGTGTGCGTTGTCGAGTAGATATAGTCATTACTAGTAAACCAAACAAACAATGAAATAAATTAATTTTAACCATTATATCATCATGTAGCCGTATACGTCGGCGACCGTCGTCTTCTTACCACCTTCTTCTCCAAACGAATCATTATATTTCTTAACATTTTACCCTAAAAATTATCACCAATGTAAGTAAGTTGTAATAAAAGTAACTGCACCCCCAATCACCGCCACTAATTAACATAAATTACTGACTGAAATTAAATTGTATGTGTAAAATATACATAAATGTAAATATATATATATATATATATATATATATATACAAATATAAATATACAAAATATAAATATAACTTTAGATTGACATTCATTTACCCTTGCCCTCCCCCTGGACGTCCATGATGATATGTACAAAGTCTTATATTCCAAGAAAATGGTCATAAAGTGTAAACAATCAGATACACTTAGCAGTCTCTTATTGAACTACGCAAGTAGTGAAATACAAAATAAAATCATCCTTGCCTCTAAAAACACAATTTGTAAACCTTTTCAATGTAACCATTGGAGGTACAAAATACATAGTACATTGTATGCCACTTCAGGACAAAACGCACATTGCACACTGACTTGAATGCAGCTGACATTCTTGGTCCAGTGTGAGCAAGAACAAGTATGCGAAAAATAAACCGTTTATCAACAATGCAAGAAAGAAGAAAAATCAACATAACTCACATTAAGCTATAGGCATTATCAAAAACCACGAACAGACCACTTTAAGAAATAAAAGAAGAAAAAATTCATAACAACAATGCTGACAAAAGAAAAAAAAGGCCGCTGATTTTTATTTTTTATAGAGGCTGCCACCAGTACAGGAAAGTATGTACATCGGCATCTCTTTCAGTGCTTGCCTGTTCCATACAATAATAATGGTTTACTTCAGTACCTAACATTCGGCGCTCAATATGATATGACATAATATGAAACTCGAAGGGTTAGTGTTTTCAGTTGTTCAGTTGATGTAGGGGGTGCGGAAGAAAATTAAGGGGTGCACAAGCACCGCCTCGCGGCCCCCTCTCTGGATTCGAACTACGTATATAAGCTTTTGTAATATAACGAAAAAACGTTTTAATACCCCTCCCCCCCAAAAAAAACTTTAAAAATAACTATTGAACTACTTGTCACAGACAACCTTTGAAATATTAGTCAGTCAGTCTGATACCTGGTGAAAGCACATGGTTGTTCGGATCCCACTTTAAACTGTAGGTCCAGTCCCGATTAGCTTATGTGTGCTTAAAGTACGTTTCTTTGAATTTTGTGACAGTTCCGTCCAAGTAAAACCAAACATAGCAGACGGTGGAGGCACATGACACAGTGGTTCGGATCAAACTTTAAACTTTAGGTCCAGTCCCGATTAGCCATTCTGTGCATAAAGTGGACTTATAACAACAATTCAATTCAATTCAAACATAGCAGAAGCTTAGACTGTTGGAATCCAATCCTAGCCTTTTCCACTATATTATGGCTTAAAAATCCACTATGTCTTAGTGTTATGTCTATGGAGGAGGTAACTGTGATTACATTATGGCGGGGAAATATAATTTCAGCCGATGTTTTTCGGTTTGAACTATTCTCTACACTGCTACCACTTGCTCATGGTATCCGATTACATGTAAACATGTTGAGGGGAATGTGAAGCACACATCAGCAGACCAGCAAGGTGAACAATCTCGTTGGGTAATCAAGTCATAAGTAGATGTCAGTTTCTTGTTTTATATATATATATCTCCGAAAACAGTGGGGCAACCACAGGAGGGCAGGGGAGGCATTGCCCCCAATCCTGGACGGAAACCAATCTAGTGGGTTAAACATTGAAGTAAAAAACGCAAAGCTAGCAAAATCTAAGAGTAGCAGGACAAAATGATACTCATGATGGAATTATTTTTCATATATTTCTTGCATTTTTTTTCCAGCACATGCAAGGGGGCAATTCTCCCCCTAGATTTTAAACTTTATGGAAATAAAAATATATTTCATAAAATTTTCTTGCAATTTGGCAAATCTTGCGATGACTAGCTACGTAAAAATGTCACGCTTCGCCACTGGTAACAAATAGTTTACATTTGTAGAATGTGATTTTCGACACAAGGAATTCATCGAAATTGATCACTTTACCCGGTAATTCATCTCTTTTTCACAGACGACTTGGGTTGTATGGCGCGACCTTTTCGAACACACTCAAATGTCAACCTCTATCCTACCCAGTATACCCTGGAAACTTTAATCTTGCAGGCGAACGAGTCTCTGGCGCCTGAAACCACACTAAAAATAATAACTTGTGGGGTGTTGTATTTTCAGTGTCTGCGTGTATTTGTTTTCGCCCTTCGTCACTTTCATCTAATCACCATTGAACCTCATCGCCGCCCTTAGCCAAAATTAGCAGAAAAGTGACTTCACATGAACAAATCAGGCGAATCAGCAACAATTTACTCTTACAAAAGTGGAGTTGCATTAGTTCATACCCCTTCCAAAGTTTAGGTGGTAGTTTCAATTTCACAGTGTTATATTGTTGGATCAAGGCAGCTATCTCCGTGAACAATAACGTTGTTTTCCGAAAGTCTTAAATGCTTCCCTCTGGCAATACACCCTCTTAAATGAAAGCATCTTCTGTGGTGATAAGATGACACCTTCCCCTTGAGTTCTTTCTGTATATATTTTTTCTTCACTGGCATAATGTTTTCGCCTTATAATGCTCTTTTAATCAAGGGTCAACGGAAGAAAATAAAATACTTTATACAGTAAGTCCTTTATATCTCACAGGCAGATTGCTTCCCTAAGGAAACCCAGAGTTATCATACAAAAGATCCCAAAGTTCCAATCTTCTGACAATTAAAACTCACAAAACTGAATTTTTAGTAACTCTTTTACTGTATCAGTGGTTAGGGACTGGAATGCACTTTCACATGAAATGAGAAAATAAATAAATAACAATAAATAAGAGACAAATAAATAAATAAATAAATAAATAAAGAAGTTCTGGGTTGAACTGCCCCCTCCCCTGGTGGATCGGACTTCACTTTAAACTTTAAACTTTAAACAGTCCCGATTAGCCTATCCGAACATAAAAGTGGATTTAAGAACAAAGAAACAAAATGTTATATTGGATACTTCGTGATATTACCTTTTTTCTTTACTTCATCTTCATCTACAGATTCTGTTGACCTTTTCGGCTGAACATCTGATGCTTCTACAGTTTAAACCATTATCATCGTGATTGGTTAGTTCTCTGACGCCCTCAAAACAAAGCTTTCCTACCAACTTCTTCTTCTTTTAATTCTACGTAAGCTCATCACAAGAAAAATCGCATGATTACGTAACTGATAGGTTAAATTTATGTGAGGAACGAAGATTTCTAAATAGAAGTAGCCACCCATTATTAATTCAATAATTCTGCAGATTTTCCCATACCCAGATAACTGTTACATCAAAATTTATACACTTCGGTCCAAAGTTGTTATTTTGTAAACCATGTAGATATTTGAAGATGACATGTAAGTAAAAATTGTAATGAAATAAAAAAAAATACACTTCTGGAATTTCAATGTAGACCTAATTAAAAAGTCGAAATAATTTATTGTGTTGCTGGAGGAAGCAACGGTAAGATGGGGTTTTATTTGTTTATTTAGAGATTATTTTAATCATACGCAGGCCGGAATTTATATAGGCTATGTGAAGGCCCGGAGCTTACAACACCAAGACCCCACCCCAATCCCCTCCACAGTTTCAGTTATAACTTTTCGCCAAGCTACATGAGGTGGTTAGTTATACGTATTTCTACATTTCTTCATCACATCCGAAGTACCTCATTTTTTTCTTTATGTGGTACTTTTCCAAGCATTTTTTTCCCAGTGAAGGCCCAGAGATGCAGCCCTCAAAGTCACCTAAATCCTGACCTCATCATGATCATACCCTGCATAATTTTGCACCTCCTAACCTAGTAGCTGCTTCTAATCATAGAAGTATTCAAATGATCACAGCTTTTTTGTTTCAAAATCTCTAGTAATTCCTTTTGCTTTCTAATGATAAAGTTAAGACAGCTTTTTATGGGATGATGATATGTGAACATTTCTAGTATAGATAATATTCATGAGTAAAATATACGTGTAATGAATACCAGAATACACTTATTTATTGAAACATTCACATATCCCAAGTGGGCAAGCGGGTGGGCACAGGAATTTTTGGGTGGGCGCTCGCCCACCCGTGCCCATCCCTGTCGCCGTCCCTGAGCTAGAAAGTAATGGAACCCCTGGTCTACACACCAACCTGCGCGAAAAGGAGGTTGAGAAGGGTGGAGTGGAGCGGGCAAGATTTCGGCGCTGTTCGCCTTCTTAGCATAGGTGCCGATTTCTTCCGATATTTGCGGAGGCCCAAAGCTGAGCAGAGCATAAATACAGACTTTTTCCCTTTGCAGCGCGGGGGTGGGGGAAAGTTTTTTTTACAGTAGTAGGGACACACTTGAGAAAAATATTTAAAGAAATTGCAATTACTATTAACTCACTCTGAAAATAAAACATATATATCATGGTACATGAAACTTTATTAGCTGGACAAAAATTAACTGTATTTTGATTGCATAATTATTCAACACAATATGTAACTTTTGATTGACACTATAAAGAGATTGATCGATTACTACTATTCTTTTTGGAGTTTAATATAAATAAGAAATTCCCAGGCTGAGAATAGTGTTTTCTTTTGTGAAACATTTAAATAGTCCACAAGCCATTCTGCTGCCATCTTTCTTCGTAAGTTCAAGAGCAGAGAGAACAAGTCCCTATTACTGTATTGTCCTTGAAATTGACGAAGCAAGAGCTAGGTATCTTGTTGGGCCAAAAAGGTTTAATATTGGATGAAGGGCCTCCACAAGAAGTGGATACTATATTTTCAAAGTTTAAATCAAAATAATATACGTACCATGCGTTTTTTCCCTACATTGACTGTGTACTCGAAACATGAAATACAGAAATAGAGTAAATGCACAGGCATGCTGGACACTATAAAGACTCAGCTGGCTGATAGACTCAACATTGTTGACTTACCCATTTCAGATGAAAATCCTGCATAATTTACCGCCTCTTTGCAAAGTTCCTGTGTGCAAAAGTTTTACGATCATAAATAGAATAAATAATTCGAATTGGAAAACTTATGAAAATAAGGAACAAAAATGTTCTCACACAGAATCCTGTTATTTTATGAAATTTTCATCACCCAAACAATGCGTTGTTCCAAAATGAAACATTGGGCCCCTTACAGGTTCAGTTGCAAGCGAAGTTTTTTTTGGGGGGGCTCCCTGCTCCCCCCCCCGTTTCGGCGCTCCTGCTTCTCAGTACCGGTTGGAAAACAGATACAAAATAAAACACTATTAAGCGGTTTTGCTCACCCTGAAGAGAAACAATAACTCCAACGGCTTTTTATGATTAGAGACAGTGGCGACGATTAGAGGGGGCGAGTTTTGCCTTATGCTAAACCTTATCTACAAATGGAAATATACTGTCTTCCCTCCCTCCCCAGTTTTGACACATTGCTCCCCGGTTTTGGAACCCAATCGCCGCCAATGATTAGAGGAAATAAACGAAATGTGGCTCGTATCGACTGGACAGGACCGTCGCCATCTATAGGGCAACTGCAACAACTGATGATTTTAAGAAGACTTGACCTTGAAAATATGGTAACACTGTTAAGCCTTGTTTCAATGTTTAATAAAACAGTCAAACGCTGATCATGGCAAAATTTATTGTAAAAGATACACTATAAACGTAACTTTTCCATCCTATAACAGGGTCTTCTTCAGACAAAGATTCACACCACAATTCTAGAATTTTGAGTGTGATATGTTGGAAATATATTACTATGGGTTAAATTGCTGTAGGCTTAACTGCAGTAAAACAACCTTACATTTGTGTTTTTATTATCAGTGTTGGCAATAACAATCTGTTGAATTGATTGTCTAGTTGTTAATTATGTCCCCCAAAAATGTATTCGATTTAGAATTGACTCTAGGCGTGAGCAGATCTTCTGATTAAGTTGGGCAAAGCCTTGATGAATGTTCAATTGGAGAAAGCCGGAACGGCCCCTTGCAATACCTGACAAGACGGGACGGAAAGTTTACAGATATTCACTAACCGGAAAACCGTACCGGTTCCCTCCGGTCTATTTCGAGCCTTCAAAACCGAGAATTATAGTTGATGCTTTTCGTGATCCTATAGTGGCACCGTGAATACATAACAATCTTTTTCATGTTATCCACCTTATTTGCTGAAAATGATCTTTCAACAAAATCATTAGTCAATGGTGCAAATTTGAATGCTCAAACGTTACTTGGCAAGACGTGGATGCCACAAAGACCAAATGACGCAAAAGTGAGCACGGGCCATTCGGATCAAAAGTTTGCACTTTGGACCGAGCACGTAACAGTGGCGCCAGACATTTCGGTTTGTTTGGAGCTTTCAAATAACATCATGGAATCGACAGAAAGTATTCTTCTAACACGTTAAGCCGTTAAGTCATGGAACACTTTTCGACGAAACCAAGCAAATACCTATGTGTGAGATATAAAAATCCTGAAAGCCTTAAAAAATACATAAGGACCTAACTTGTTATTTCTCTTCATCTGTAAAGGTAAGAAACATAATATTCGAGGTATGATTGTGTGTTCCTTGCAAACTGGCACGCACGATTTCACCACAGGAAGCAACATCATAAATGTTAGGTTGGCAAAACAGCCTCTCTTGAACGTTCGTAGCACTGAAACAGAGACGACGACAGGGGTGGGCCGCCCACCCAAAGATTGCTCTGCTCACCCATTTGGCCACCCGATCAAATCTAATAAACATAAACACTATGAAAATCAGAATGTGGAATTCTGGTGTTTTCCTTGTTAATATTTTGCTTTTGAATATTTTCGGTCCTTGAAATAATAACAACTTCTCATCCCATCATAACAACTTATCATCCCACCACAAGCGTAGCTGTCCTTTAGTCAAATATTTGTTTAGTGAATAACTTTACGAAAGTTGGAATAAATATCCTGTTCAATTAAATTAATTTAAACTTTTCTTTCATCTTCCTTTAACTTTGTTATTGGAAAGCAAAAGAGGGCTTGAAACAAAAATTGTGATCTAATGAACTTCGATGATTAATAGGATGTAGCCAGGCGTCAGTTTGATAGAAGTAGCAAAATTATGTTCGGTATCATAAGGTCCGGATTTAAGGGTCTAAGGGCTTCAGCTCCAAGCCTCCACTGGAGAAAAAAATACTTTGAAAAGGACACATAATAAAAAGGGGATACTTGGAATATTTTAAAATTATGAAGAGTAAAACTAATCATTGGACCTAAAAGTTAAAACTGAAACTACATATAGAGGGGTAAGAAGGGTATTAAATTTTGATTCAACAGTTAGAACAGATATAGGTGTGAAAGGGAACTGTAGAATTATTGAGTCGATAAAGAGTGGCTAACTTCTTTAGAAGTTATCTTTCTACACACAAGTTCTCCCTGCCAGTTACGCATTTATGTGATTTTCTTGCGATTAACTTACATAGAATTCAAAGGAGTGAGGGGGTGAAAGGAAATATTTAGCCGGAGGCGTTAGAGACTTTAATCAGGCACGGTTAGAAGTGTTTAGATTTTACAAGCATCAGAAATTCAGGAAAAGAATTGAACAATATTTGAACATACAATTGAAGTAGAAAGAAAAAATCAAATATCTCACAGAAGAATCAGAAAACGTTTTCGGTTCTTAAAGTCCATTATAATGCTCAGATAGGCCACACTTTAAAGTGGGGGTATAATCGGTTTGCATTTTTCTTCAACTGAGATTGAACCCGGAGCTCCTTCATTACAAAACGACAGCTTATGTTATCGGAGAGAAAATATACAGACTAAACTCACAGAAACAGTGTCATTTCATCATAACAGAAGATGGGTATATTTGAGAGGAGAATTGAATTGCCTGAGGATTAAATCCTTTGTTCACTTACAGTCAAATATCTGAGACTTACAGAATACAACGTAGTTAGTAGATGCCTTGATCCAAAAATTAAATATTGTGAAA
Source organism: Lepisma saccharinum (assembly GCF_977018435.1). Taxonomy (NCBI): domain Eukaryota; kingdom Metazoa; phylum Arthropoda; class Insecta; order Zygentoma; family Lepismatidae; genus Lepisma; species Lepisma saccharinum. The sequence continues at coordinate 34,483,695 of NC_139245.1, read as the reverse complement.
TTGAAATTATTACTTCAAGTTCCAAAGTGCTATGAAGTAGTGAAATAAAATTTGTGGAAAAGTAAACTGTGTCTGATTTGATTGATGTGTCATGTTTTACGTCGCATTTCTGCTAATCCTGACTGAGGGGACGACGATTTTGTTGATTTAGTGTTTTAAGTCTACTTTATGCACAGTAAGGCTAATCGAAACTGGATTTAAAGTGGGATCCGAACAACTACGTGCCTCCACCGGGTACCGAACCCGGGACTCCTTGATTACAAGGCGACGACGCTGCCACTACACTACGGGGTAGGCCCTGAGGGGACGATGAGATTGAATGATTAGATGAAAGTGATGAAGGAAGAAATATACATCGCCTAAACACAAACACAGAGAATTATCTTGACTGTCTTTCCAGGCGCCAGACTCGTTGGCCTGCAAGAATGCAGTACTGCGCGGGAAAGATTGATTGATTGAGTTGGAGTTTTAAGTTCACTTTATGCACAGTAATGCTATTTGGGACTGGTAACGTGAGATCCGATCCACTGGGTGTGCGGGAAGGAGGATGACAATTGAGTGTTGATAAAATATACAGCCCAAGTAATCT